>NC_046294.1:48646524-48952930 GCF_004115265.2 Rhinolophus ferrumequinum | reverse complement strand
CATAATAGCATTTGGGAGTTCAGAAAATAAACAGGCACATTAGCTGGAGTTTTACGGAAAGGTTTTAGGAAAAGGTTTTAGAAAGGTTTTACGGAAAAGATGAGATGAGCTGGGTCTTGAAGGATGGAGCATTTGGATAAGTGATGAGAAGGGTGAGGGCACTCCAAGTGAGAAGCCTCCACAAGATCAAGGATCAGGAATTCAGCATATGGCAAACAAAGAGGAGACTATCTGGACAAAGCAGCAGGGTAGATGGAGGAGTAAAGTCAGTAACAAAGGAGTCTGGAAGGAAACAGTGGCATCAGAGTTGGAAGAGCCTTTATATGCCCTTTTATCTTCACGTGTTAGCCTAATGACAGATTTTCATGGGCCCTCCTGGAGTATAGAATGGTCAAAAATATTCCTTGAAAAATGATCTCTCCCTTTCAGCATCCCTCAGAATCAAGGCAAACAGAGCAGGAGAGTGAATTCAATCTGATCATCATTAACAACAGAATTTTGACACTTTCTGATATTTTTCTATTCTCCTTTCACCAAATATGGCCAAATTTTCACAGTTTGTCTACGGTGAGCAATCGGGAGTTATTTCATACAGGGTGAAATGAGGTTTGGGCTTTTAAGGAAACAAAACTAAAGAAATTCAGGGGCTGCTCTAAGATAACTACCAGTAGATCAATTAGCAGTAATTATTATGCTAATCTATGCATCGTGGAAATAGTCTCTGCAATTAATGCCTAAAATAAAATTTTAACATAAATTGCTAAAAATAAGTCATTCTAAACAGCATGAAACAACTGCAAAAGCACAACTAAAATATGTTCAATTTGTTAAGGAGACAACGGAAGGCCTAGGAATGCATTTATGGTGGTTCATATGGCTTTACTGCAGTCGCTTAAATAAGGTTTTATAAGTAAGAATGTAGTTGATTACTACCCTTCCTTTATCGCCAAGTAGCCTCACATCCCAATCAGTTCAGCAAGCCAAAAACAGTATTCTTAGAAAAAATTCTGGAAGTTGATGACTTAACGCAAAAATAAAGTGACTGCTCAAGGTCATACAGATTATTGGGACCTATTCTGGAGTCGTGATTCCCATAGAGGGGCTCTTCTCTTTCCAGGACAATGGGCGGCAAGAGTAGCTCATGGCAGGTGCGTGGCGCGCGGGACAGTGCGGCCGAGTGCGCCGGGAGCTGAGGGGAGGACGCGCAACCCTTTGATTACAAGGCACCGCATGTGCTGCTGGGAAGAGCCTTGTTCTCGCCAGTGTCCATACCCGGATGTCTGCAGAGGCTTTGATGGCCGTGGCCGCATTCCAGCTCTGCACTCCCGTGCCACCTCCCCCGCACACAGCGTGCGCGGAACCTGCATTACCTTTACCAGAGCTCCGTTCATCTTTTGCTGCGACGGCCTGTTACTGCACAAGCTGAAGATCGGCCCAAGCAGCCGCAATCCCTGGGCGGCTGAAAACACTGACGGAACGGCCTAGATCTGGTCCAGTAACAATAACCGACCGAGACTCACTGAACTCCCGCAGCAGCTTGGTTCCGGCAGCTTCTGAGACTCAATGTCTGGAAATCCCTCGCAGACTCCGCCCTCACTATATAGCTCAAGTGTCACCTTCACTTTCTCCAGGCAGAATTAATTGCGATTTCTTGTTGCCCAGATACTTTGAACACAGTTCTGCTGTTTCGTCTACCATACCATATATTGTTACTATCTCCCATATTTCATTGTGAGTTCCCCAAGGACTGAGATCCTGTCTGATTAATTCATTACAGCTTCTAGCACAGGACGTGGAGATCTGACTTCTAACCTCTATTTAAAAGCTGACCCTAAATGAACTTTTCTGACATTCAATTGCCTCATAATAACTGATAACAATTTTTTTATTGAGTGATCCTGTGTGCAATGCATTATGCTTATTGCATCACTTAACTGATTTGTCTCTATAGATGGTCTCTTAGCAACTTTGCCTCAAAGGAGTTAAGGGCTTCCTTTGGGGGACATAGATCTACCTACCTTTGTAGCTCCTTGGAATTTCATTATAGGAAGGATTGATAACACATAGAATAAAAAATCTTGGCAGGGTTTCTGATAACAAAGCAAACTCCTTATCACTGAAGCCCCGTTTATATTTACCAATTTTTACATATTTTCCTTGCTAAGAACAACAATAATAATAAACAAAAACAGTAGCAGCAGCAATAATAACAGCAACAATAAAAATAACTGCATATTTGGTATTTCACTTGATGTTGACTTTATGAAACTAGATATTCCCTTCATACACAAGAGTTTTTCTGTCTCTGTAATTGGAATTCCTCATTGCTTTATACTTGTCTGTTTATGTCATTGTCTCCCTACTAATCTCTATGAGTGACATTTTTTTATTTAAAAAAAGTATATATGTGAGGTGTACAATATGATGATTTGATATACATATACATAGTGAAATGATTACTACAGTCAAGCTAGTTAACATATCTCCTTAGAGTTACCTTTTTGTGTGTGATGAGAGCACCTGAAATCTACTGTCTTAGCATATTTCCATTACTCAATACAGTATTATTAGCTATAGTCATTATGCTGTACATTAGATCTCCAGACTTATTTGTTCTACATAACTGGAACTTTGTACCCTTTCACTAACATCTCCCGCTCGCCCCTCCCCCCACCTCAACCCCTGGTCACCATCATTCTATACTCCTATGAGTTTGGCTATTTCAGATTCCACATATAAGTGGTATCATGGAATATATGTCTTTCTGTGCATGGCTTAATTTATTTAGCATAATGTCCTCCAGGTTCATCCATGTCATAAATGACAGATTTTCCTTCTTTTTAAAGGCTGGTGTAATCTCCCATTTTATATATATATAAATGCAATATATATATATATATATATATATATATATATATATATTGCATTTTCATTATGGCTGTACTAATTTACATTCCCACCAACGGTGTGCAAGGGTTCCCTTTTCTCCACATCCTTGCTAACACTTGTTAAATGTTACCTTTCCTATTTAGCCTCTTAAATCCACTTCTCAGCAATGGTGTTCCTCCACTGTACTTGCAGAGACCATTTTTCATGACTTCAACATAGTGTCTTAGAACTATTTGTTTACTTATATATCTTTCCCATTAAATTGTGAGCATTTTTAAAAAAGTATTCTTTTTTTTCCATCTCAAGTACTGATATTATTGTGTTTATTGTTTTGTACTTTTCAAACCACTTACATGAACCTTATGCAATTTTATCAAAGGTAGAATGATACGTATGTTTTCTCACTTTGTAGATGACAAAACTGAAGGGAAGATAGATGGCTTGCCTAAGCTTAAACTACTTGCACATGACGAAAAACATGGTAATGACAGTAGATTTTTAGCTCTGGAATCACTCTTCTGGTCAACACCCAAAGCAGTCTAGAACCTCTGAGCTCCTCCCATTGCCAACCCTAAATCTCAAAGCAGCATTTGGTGAATTGGCATTGACACAGCACAAATGAATTTGGGCCACAAGCAACTTAACTGAGGAATTAACAGTGAAGGCAGCCTTTTCAAAGATAACAATGAAAGCTAAATGCACTGAAGTACCGACTTCTTCCTCAGTCCTATAAATTTCTCCTACTCCTCCAGACAGATGTCTCCCAATCTTTGTTTATTTCATCTTATACTTAGTCCTGTGCAGCATATTCTTAAAGGAGTTTTCTTCACGTTTCTTTATATCCCCAACATTTGGCACAGGTTGTAGAACATAATGATGCTCCAATAAATGTTGAATAAAGTAATGAATGAGTGAATATTTAAAAGCACCTAGATGTTTGTGGGAACAGAGCCAGGAGTGCAGTTTCCAGGCTCTCAGCCTCACGTGGAAAGGTGCTGGCTCAGGTAGTAAATGGCCATCAACTGTGATTGGATGGCCATCAGCTGTGGCTAGTTGGCCGTCAACCGTAACCAGTGAGCCATTGGCCACTAATATAACTGCTGTGGCTATGCTAGCAGCCAATGGGGGCTAGCAAGAAGATGGTGGCTGAGCCTGCAAGCGGAGCAGTGAGGGTCGCGAACAGTATGGCTCCTGCTTCCTGTGTCTCCAACCCAGCCACCAGCGAGAATATAGTGGTATGACTCCCCTACCTATGGCTCCGTGGGTGTTCCTTTTCGGCCTCAGCATGTCCTGCGTTCTTATGTGGGGAGCGGGAGCTGAGACCCCGCATGACACCCGGCATGACAATGTTATTATAATTTTTAGATTTTCTAAGATCTTGCACCACAAAAAAAAAAAAAAGAAAAGAAAAAAAAAAGAATGGAGGAACTGCCTTTCTGGCTTTACTTTTACAAGCCAGCCTTCTTTAAAAAGCTTTAAAAAAAAAACACAAACTGTTCCAGTCCTCAGTACAACCACATGAGAGAAAGCCTTAGGGAACAAGAGAGAATAAAGGGAGGCCCTTTAGAAGAATATGTTTGATCTCAGGTGAAACTTCCTTGAAAGTAATACTTCTGTGGTACCTATTATAAAAAGTTTCCAAAGGGTGACAAATAGCTCTAATTGATGGCTTAAATGAAAATACATGTATTAAGGTAACTCCATTGAAAAGTATTTTAGCGCAGTAGGACTTTTCTGCTTCTATTTTTTGATATGGCTTTGATACAAAGAAAATCATACTTAAAAGAAAAAATGATACAAAGCCATCGGTAGACGATTGCTGGCTACCTAGGAAAAGTCAGAAGGGAATGCTGCCGACTCCCCAACCTATACTTTACCAGGAGTTTTCTGCTTGTGCAGGGCCTGGCCAAGTGAGTGGGAATGACCTAACCCTGGAGAGAGGAAGAAAGGATGATGAAAGAATATGCAAGAGGAAGCTCAAGTGATTAGTGGGATCATAGAAGCCTGTGAGAATTAGGAAGGGAGAACCACTCACCAAGCAGCTAGGTGTGTAACTTGTCGAGGATCTTTCTAGAAACCCAGAACCTGTGTTCAAGTTAGTGGGAGAGTACCTGCTACACAAAGCTCCTCCAGCATAGAGACACTGGAATACCTGGACACCTGAGAGGCTATCATCTCTCCTCTCCTTCCATCCCTTTCAGGCTGGCCTGCACAAAACCACCTTTTATAGTTTACACCGTTATTTAACAAAAGAAAAAGTCCTTTTCTTATGGACTAGGAAGAATCCGTTGCAGTTGCTGCTGCCTGAGCCCCAGATATCACATGTGCACTGAAAAACAGAAATAGAAAAACCGTAATTTCACTCTGGCAATCTACTCATAGCCTCTCATGTAATTCTCCTGCCTGGCAGTTTGGGATTAGGAGACACAGGTGCAGATTTTACAAAATCATGATGTGGGAGCCAATTTTGAAATAAATTTCTCAGAAGACAGTACTGCCTCCTTGACCTACTGAGATAGGAGCTTCTAATCTGACTTTATCTGAATGCCTCCTCCTCTTTGCCTTCACATCTACTTCTAGGGTCCACTTTCACTGTCTCTCACCCGAACTATTGTGCTGGCTTCCGATTAATCTACCAGCCTTCAGTCTCATCCACATTCCAGTATGTTTCCAAAAGCTGCCTTCCTGAAGTACATATTATGAAGATTATAATTTTAAAAACAAAACAAATCAAAACAAAACAAAGCCTTCAATAGCTACGTAAAGCCCTCCAATTTAACAACACAGTCCTTACCTTGGCACCCATAGCTCTCATGATCTATCTCCAAGTTACCATTCCAACCACTTCTATTCACATACCCTTTACATCTACATTGATAACTCTGTTCAACATATTTTCCTAGACCTCCCTTATGGACTTGATCTTTTGTATTACAGTTATTTGCAGATGTGTTTTGCCTGATCACCAGACTATGGCCCTTGATTTTAGAATCCTTGTCTGATTCAGCATTGTGTTTCAGCATCTTCATAGCATGTACACATAGGAGGCACTAGAAAATATCTGTGGACGAACATTGGGCTTGATGAAGAATACTAACACGTTAGCCCCAACGTTTGCTAATAAAAATATAAATGGTTCTCATGATAAGTTACTCTTATTTGAGTCTCGAGAGCCTTTTCTTAGAAAAAAAATTAAAACTTAATAAAAAGAGGGGCATACTTGCTGTAAAACATTTGGAGAAGGCAGAAAAATTAAAATAAAAAAAATCAAACAATCCAAAGACACTCAGGATGTTAACATTTCATTATACTTCTCTTTTTCACATGTCTTTAAAAAACAGTTTGAATATAGCCTGCATCCAATTTTACAGGCAGTTTTGTTTCCAGTATGACATAAACTATTCCCTAGTTTATTAAAAACTCATTGCAAATATCATTTTGTAGTTGCATAATATTCTATCATAAAGATGTATCATTAGATCCTAAATTTTTTACTTTCAATATTACAGGTTATACAACATTTTCATGTTAAAATTACTTTCTTATGACAGCTATCATGAGAAGTAAAATTAGTGCTAGATTCATTTTGAGGTCTTGGTGTATTTTGCCAAAACACTATGACTTTATTTCTCTGTGTTTCATTTTTTACCACACTTTCATAAGCATCGAATATTAATATATTTGAAAACTTTCCAAATTTGGTAAGTAAAAAATGCATATCAAAAATATTTGCAAATTTGGTACTTTATAAATTGCATAATCTTCATTTTCTGTTGTTAATATGGTTGAAACTTTCCCCATGTTTTGTTATACAATTGTATATTTCCTTTGTGAATTGTCTCTTCATGTCCTTTCCCTTGGAGTCTTTAATACTTTGATTCCTGACAATCCCAGCCTTTTATACACACTTATTATGTTTTAGGACGCAGCTTATACTCAGGGAAAGAACACCATAGTGGGTTTCAAGAAATCTGGGTTCAAGTCCCACCACTACCATTATGTGACCTGGAGCCAGTCACTTCCTCTCTTTAGACCTCACTGTCCAAATCTGTACAATGCGGGTAATGGACTAGGAGGCTCTAAGATCAAGGAAAGGCCAAGTGGATGTGGCTACCCTGCCAAACTCCTGCCTCCTGCTTTAATTAGAACAGCTCCCCTTTTATCCATAGTGTGTGTGTGTGTGTGTGTGTGTGTGTGTGTGTGTGTGTGTGTGTGTGTGTGATCCCCAAGGCTCTTCCATCTCTAATGGTCTTTCTGCCATTGATAGGTGGTAACCAACTTAGATAACATTTCTACTATTGTTATTTTCATTTTACAGATGAGGAAACTAAGGCTCAATTCAAGTGAACAGATTATTCTTCAAGTCTGGCTAAGAGAAAGCCAGACCTTCCAACACTATTGTGGTCCCTTAGCCCCTTCTTGAATCCAAACCACCCTCCCCTGAATCCCAACTCTTCCTGAAACTGGTCTGCTCGGTATTTCAGGGTCCTCCAGCATGTATATCCTAACAATGAAATGCTCAACAAATCTCCACCCTTCAACCACTTCAGATAATTCTGTTCCTCCCAAGCCAAAGAAACAAACTCTTGAGAGTAAAACAAAGTCACCCTGAGCTGACAATGCCTTCATGGTATAAGAAGTGGTCACTGACCTCATGAAGGACTCGCCTATATGCTCAGCCATATACGCCTAGAGGAGTTACTGTGCCACTTGACTTTTGCCACATCTTCTCCCCCAATTTTCTGAATTATAATGACTCTTTAAAAGTTTCAAAACTTTCTTATTAAAAATTTTATACCATGCAGTAATAACAACACAGGGCCTTGTTTTTTCTAAAACACTTATAGACATTTTCTCAATTGTGCTTCATCACAATCTTATGAAATAAGTAAAGAACTTATATCCTCAACACAAGAGAAGGAAATTAAGACTCAAAGAGGTGAAGTGACTTGCTCAACATCGCACAAAAACTAAATCCAGGTTTTTGGTCTCCTACCGTAGTTGAGTGCTCTTTTTATTCAACCACTGCCACTCAGCTTTATCTCATTTGATAATTGTTAGTTGGAGACCCACATTCAGGCCAAGTTATCATTGTTACAGAACCCCTGAGCAGTCAGACCCTCTACCCCCAGCGTTTCATGGCAGGGACCAAAAGAGACCAAAATTTATTTCTCTCCTATAAACAAGCGAATAAATCCATGTAAAACTTCCCCTTTTCTGTCTTGCTTACTTACCTAATTAGAAATGGTAGTGCAAGAAAATAGCATTTACATACCTAGGGAAGCTGTTAGCTAGGAAGAAGGTGGAACTGAAAGTCCTAATTTATTTCTTGACAGGTCTGTGTGGACTTGTTAGAGCCATTTTAACACAGGAAAGAGATTGAGTAGAGCTAGTAAGAGATGACATTCTAAATACGAAGGACCCAACTTTTGAGAAGGCTTTGATTGTTAGATACTCCTACATTTCATGAAGTTTTGGATTTGTTTCTTCAAAGGTCCTTACCACCCTCAAGGTGTTATGATTCTGAGTTTCTCAAGGTTGTAATACTCTAGAACCCTAAGACTTTAAAGTCTTAAAGGCTCTAAAATGTTGTAATTCTTGTGGAACAAGTTTACAAAGGGAGGATGAAGTTGTGGACTAGCCAGTACTCAGCTCTCTCTCCTCTATCTGCTATTCACTTAAAGTTCCAAATGTTTAAATGCCTATTGGAAAATATGAAAATTATGGCACACTTATCCATGTAAAACTTTATACTCTGCAGATAATTTAAATGACAAAGAAAAATAGTATGTAACAAACAATACCTAACTTTTTACAGCATTGTCCAAATTGTCTTATATACAGGAAGAAAAAAATAAGAATGACCAAAGGTAATCATGATTGTTTCATGTTGATAGGAAAATAATTTTCATTTTCATTATGCTTTTCCCAATTTACTAATATTCTAAATTATGCATGTATTTTTATAATCAGAAAAAAATGTTTTAAGTTCAAACGTGTCGGGTCACACCTGGCGCTGCCAATTTATCTCGGAGTTGGGACAGAGATGAGTCATCGTAAAGGAGAGGAAGGGGCCAGCTGGGCTTTGACAAGGGCTATTTTTGAAGGGGAAGGACTAGCACTGGATAGGGTGGGAACTGATCAGCTCAGCTAGAGTCCGACCCGGAAGTGCTGACTGTGGCACCGTGCAGGGCAAAATCCAGCCGCAAAAGCTGGGAATTACGTGGCAGCGAGGCTGGACGGGTCCAAGGCCACCACCCCCAGCGCCCTCCGGCAGAAGGCCCCTCCTCCCATGGTTCCCGCCCCTTGCCTCTCCCCATTGGCCCGCTGAACAATGTTTGGTTCCTAAGGCCTGCCCCGTTGGGTCCTGCGAGGGATGGGGCGGTGCCTCCCCCACTTCCACCGGGCTGGCCATGCTGAGTGTGGCAGGACGCGAGAGGCTGGGGCCATTTACTTTCACCACCTCAGCAGTACCTTCCCTGTGTTTCTCCTTAGTCGTGGACTATCGAGACTCAGTGGAAAGAGTGGTTTTCCCACTTGGGAGCTGAGCATTTGGTGAGGTGCAGACGTCTGCTACACTTCCTCCAGTTCCCTGCTGGCCAGGTTTTAGTTTTCCAGAGGTGATGTCATTACAAAACCTTTACATGGTCCTAATGCCCGTCTTTAAGATCTGAGAGCCACTGGAAATCCGAGATCCTTAGAGATAATTGACCGCATAATTTATTGTTCAAACTAGGACAGCTTTGAAAGCCTAAGGGGATACTATTAATAATTACGATTAGCACAGCAGTCATAAATGTGAACTGTTCTGGATCTTACAACCACCCTACTTAGAAACCACCAGGTCCTAGGCCTAGCTCATTTTTTTAAACTTTTTTTTTTTTTGTAAAATGTATATAACATAAAATTTTCCATTTGAACAATTTTAAATGTACAATTTAATGGCATTAACTACATTCACAATATTGCATAACCATCACCATTATCTATTTCCAAAATTTTTCATCATCCCAAACAGAAATTCTACCCATTAAGTAATAACCTCCCCATTACCCACGTCCATCTACCTCTGGTAATCTCTTAATCAACTTTCTGTCTCTTTGAATTTGCCTATTCTAGGTGGTTCAGGGAAGTAGAATCATGCAATATTTGTCCATTTGTTTCTGGCTTATTTCACTACATAGAATGATTTCAAGGTTCTAGCGTGTATCAATCTTCTGAACCCTTCATAACATTTTATGACTGAATTATATTATAGTTCATGGATGTATCACAGTTTGTTTATTCATTCATCTGTTGATAGACACTTGAGTTTTCTACCTTTTGACTATTGGTGAATAATGCTACTATGAACATTCCCATACAAGTATTTTATTCCTTGCTTTCAATTATTTTGAGTTTATACTTAGGAGTGGAATTGCTGGGTCATGTGGTAATTCTATATTTTAACTTTTTGAGGAACTGCCATACTGTGTTCTACAGCAGCTGCATCATTTTACATTCCCGCCAGCAATGTCTGAGGGTTCCAATTTCTTCATGTTCTCACCAACACTTATTTTCTGATTTCTATTTTTATTTTTTATAGCCATCCTAGTAGATGAGAAATGGTATCTGGTTTTGGTTTGTATTTTCCTAATGACTAATGATGTTGTACATTTTTCCATGTGCTTATTGGTCATTTGTATTATCTTTTTTAGAGAAATTTTTATTCAAGTCGTTTGCCCATTTTTTTAACTGTTGAATTGTAGGAGTTCTTTACATATTCTAGATATTAAACCCCTATCAGATATATGATTAGCAAATACTCTCTCCCATTCTGTGGATTATCTTTTCACTCTGTTGATAGTGTCCTTTGATACAAAAAGTTTTTAATTTTAGCCAAGTCCAATTTATCTATTTTTTCTTTTGTTGCTTGTGCTTTGGTGTCATATTTAAGAAACCTCTGCCAAATCCAAGGTTCCTGTGACCTATCTCATTTACAGGTAGAGAAATTGAAGCCTATAGGGGCAAAAGCCTGAGTTCTCAAGGTCACTGGAAGTTAATGACAGCTTGGACTTAAATCCAGAGATCTATTTACAACCAGTGATTGAAAAATAACAATAAAACACTTTTTTAAAAAAATTACTGAGTGGAGTTTTATCTTCAGTAATAAAACAATATAATAGAGTAAGCCTTGAGAACAACTTTGCTCTTAGAATAAACAGAGAAAGTTGTATGAATAGTTCAAATTATTGTGACAATAAATAACTTTGATTGGATAATTTTGGGATCAGTTTTAAACAAACAAACAAATGAAAGTTGATGTCTTGGATAAAGAAACAAACAGGATCCTGTCTTACTCCAGGACATAAAGTTTATCGAATGGCCTTTTAATTCATGGCCTGGGATAGTAGGATTTTAGAAATCTGAATCTTTCCTGGCTGAGTTATCTGAGGAGTTCACTGTTGAAACCAAGAGCCAAAATGTCAATTTCACTTGAAAACATTTTTTCACCAGTGTCTATTCATAGAAATGCCCTTGCAAATTTTAAAAAATTGAGCACACATCTCTGAAGTTTAAAATCAGTTTATTCAACAACTATCTACAGAGAACTTTAGGTCTCTTAGGGTCTTTATTTTTTTTTATCTATCAATTTGTAAAGTAAATATTAGGAATTTCTCTTTCTCTGAGATCTACATATTACACTCTGTTACAAGACTATCTACCATTTATCCAAGTCAAGATAAATGTGGTATGTATGTAATGCTGATGCTTCCCCATCATATTCATTTCTGGACATTTTAAAATAGCATCATTTGTTTTTTCCTTCAAGACTTTGAGGTTTGGGATAGAAAGCAATTAACTAGAAATCACTAGGATAGGAAGGAGGAACTCTTAGACCCTGCCCTAATCAGCGTAGGTGGCAATTACGGTGGGGTCATTCACATATTATGTTGTGCTTTAAAGAAGAATATGGAAGCTTTTAATTTCAGAAATTTTAAAAAATTTCTGTCCAAAGTAGAAGCTGAATTCATTCAGCATTTAATTTTATAAGTAGAGAAATTGCCACTTATAATATCTCCCTCTTTCAAATTTTTCACCAACCTTCCCACCCTTTGAGCCAATCTTCTATTAGAACTGTCTTTAAAAATTAAAAAACCTGGAAAAAGAAGTGTGTATAAATATGAATTTTGTACCTGCAGAGCATAGCTCACCTCAGGAACAAATAATTTATCTCCTTTGCTTCTTCCCAAAATTTCTGCAAAGATTTATAGTGAGTATTTTACCTTATTCCTCCCTATACAAATCAGACCATTCTAGTATAACATGTGTTCTAGCTCAGTCTCTCTTTTGAACATGTGAGATTACTTGGTTCTAAAGTTGTTTTCAGATTAGGGTTGTCTCACTGATAAGAAGAAAAGCCCTCAGCCAATCTGTGGGCTGCAAGATCTGATTTCTTACTAGTTAAAGGTTACTCATAATTGGAGTGGCCAGATTTAGCAGATAAAAATAAGGATGCCCAATTAAATTTTAAATATAAAATCTTAAACTCAGTTTTATTGTGCACCCTGTATTTTATCTGACAACCCAATCCATAATACAAATATATACATTTGTTATTTCAATTTAACATGTATTCATTGAACACCACTAGAATAAAACATTGGGCTAGGCTTTGTAGGTCAAACTGAAGGTAAAATTTATATTCTCAAGGAATTTATGATTATCGGAACATACAAGGGAGGACACCAAACTTCTATGTAAACAAATGAAAACTACATGTATAATAATATTACTACACAGAACTGACTGTCAGTCTCTGTGTAGTTTGTTTCTTTGAATTTTGAGTATTGGTCCCTTCCAGGTATTTGCATTTGTAAGAACACCAAAGTCCTTCCTCTTGTAGTAAAGCTCTGTCTTGGAATCAGCAAGGCTTTGGCCTATTCATTGCTACCAAAGCATAAACATATTGTATTAAATAGGACTGTCCCACATTTTAATTCTCTGTACAATAAAGTGAAAAATTAGAAAATTAGATACTTAAATGCTCTTTTTTTCATTATAATTTCAAAACTTCATCTTAATTTGTGATTGATATTTAATCAGTAGTGGTTTGTTATGCTTGAGCTTTTGATTTTGTCTTCTGGTAAGAATGTAATGGAATTTAATGATCTCTAAACACTTAAGAAGATGGTACTTCAAAGAACCCTGTGACTGTGCAACTTAATGGTTTTGCAAAGTGAGTCATTTTATTCTCTAATTTATGAGTTGATAAGCAAAATGATTTAGTAGTTTAGATACTAATGTTTTCTATCAAATAATATAAAAGGGATAATATTCCAAGTGGGGAAACTTTCTTTTTCATCTCTCTCCTTCCAAATGACAGTAACTATTTATTGAGTTCTTTCTCAATGCAGGCACTGTGCTAAATGCTTTACGAAAATCATTTAATTTAATTCTTATGGAGAAACCAAGTCTGGAGAGGTTAGAGGTGTGGTCCTATACTTTTTGGAAGATCTCTGGTGACCTTGTAAACATTATCAATAGAAAGTACAACAGTACACAACATTTTTTTAAAAAGAGTTTTAAAGGACCCAATTTAAAGGAGAGATTGGGATTAAATATTAAGAAAAACTAACAATTGTCACCCCAGTAAACTTTAATAAAAAAAAATATTCAGAAAAACTTCCTAGGGGATCAAATATATGGTGATGGAAGGAGAACTGATTCTGGGTGATGAACACACAATGTGATTTATAGATGATGTTATACAGAATTGTACACCTGAAATCTATGTAATTTTACTAACTATGGTCACCCCAATAAATTAAAAAAAAAAAAAAAGAAAAAGAAAAACTTCCTGATAATGAAGAACTGGAAGAGGGAGAGTGGAGAGATTTTCTTAACTACACATACTGATGTATCAGTTGACATTTATATGTGTAGGAGACAATAGAGATGAATGAACCCTTTAAATATTCTTTGAGCTCATTAATTCCAGGAAAAGGAGTTTGCTTAGAGACCAAAGAGGGGAACTTTATCTGCTGTGTAGCTTCAACCCCACATCCATTTATTGTGGGACCTCGTACTAAGCCATTTGCTTCAATTTCTACTTCAGAAACAAAAAGTAATAATTATCTACCTCTAGTTATTTGGATTCTTCAGTGGAATATGTCTAAAACTGAACTCACTTTCTTTCTCCCTTTCTTGATCTTGTTTGTCTCTTTAGTTGTATGTTTTTGTTTTTTTTGTTTTTTGTTTTTCCTTTCCTTCTCTTTAAGAACCAAACTCCTTAAATAAAAGAGTCTTCATTTCTTGCCTCCATTTCTTAATCTCCCATTTCCTCCTAAATCCAAGTCTGGCTTCTCTCCTCCTCACTCCACTGAATCTTTTCTGGCTGGGTCCTAAAAAACAAATAAAAAAATCCCCTAAAACACAACTTTAATAAGTTATAATTTACATATGATAAAAGTTATTTGTCTTAAATGTTCAATTCTGTGATTTTTAGCAAATTTACAGAATTGTACAATCATCACCACAATCCAATTTTAGAACATTTCTATTGCCCCCAAAAGATCCCCAAATGTGCCCATTTGCAGTCACTCACCTTTTGAGAACAGATTCAATGAACAATTTTCAGTCACAACTTAAGTAACTGTTGTGATGCATTTGGCACTGCTAACCATACCTTTCCTTTTGAAACTTTCTTTTCCCTTCTTTCTATCCACCACTCTCTCCTGGTTTCCCTCCTAATTTTCTGGTATGTCTTCACCGATTAATTTCTCTGCTGACTTTAAATATTGCTGTTCCATTCTGTCCTGATCTCTCAGCCTACACTCTACCTAGGTAATCATATCCATCCTCATGACTACAACTGCCACCTGTAAGCCAATGACTCCAAAATCTCTTTCCAGCTCAGACTTATGCCCTGAGCTCCAGACTGGTATAGTATAACAGTAAAAATATTTATTATCAACAGCAGTTCTTCTCTTGAGCTCTGGCTATTATAAAATGCAAATAGGAAATTCATCAAATTAGGAGATAAATCCTGTTCTTCTTGGAGGAGGGAAATAAGATTCATCCATATCTTATTAAGTTTCAAAGTGGTGGATGAAATATAAAATATATACATGATCTCTGAAGTTTACAGACCATAATATACTCTGCTTAGCAGACCTTGTAAGTTAGAGTTTTAATGTACTTTCCTCTCTCACTTTATTCTAACTCACTTTTTAATTTAAAGATATTTTTTACGTATCTGCCTCACCAGCAGATTAATGTAAACTCAAGAGCAGGACCAAATCTTTTTCTGCTTTTTCTTTTCATAGGAAAGCACAGTGCTTGGTACATAGTAAGTAAAAGTGTTTGTAGAATAAATAAATGAACAAATGACTATATTGGGGCAGAGCATACTTGAAACTGAACTGGTGTGTTAGTGTAGTGAACAGTGATGGTGTGCTGCCAAATGTCATTTTCCATTTTTGTCTCCTTATAGCAAAATTATCGTTGTATTATAACAACCCATTTTCCTCCGCACAGCCATATACTTTTGTAATCCAGTCATAGCAATCCCATTTCTCTTGCTGGTGACTGATTTAGGATGGGGATATGAAGGAATTCTGGTCAATGAGAAGTAATGGGGAGTCTGCTATAAGTTTCCCTTATAGAGATACAGAGGCATCTTCTTTCTTTGAACTTTATAGTGTCTAGATGTGTCAACTTGAACTATGGCAGCCATCTTGTGATTATTGGGGAAGTTACTATCTAAGGGCAAAGTCAATATATTGAGGAAAGCAGAGTAGAAAGAAGCATCTGGTCCTTGCAGATATTGCTGGGTAGAAATTAACCAACTCTGAAGATGTCCTAGCTTGGGACTTCTTTATGTGATTTGCCCTATTGTTTCAACTATTTAGAGTTGGGGTTTCTGTTTCTTCCAGCTGAAAGATTCATAACTGATCATGTTAATAAATGGATAACATAGCAGGCAACTTATGTCTTTTCTTTTTCTCATCAGACTAGAGCGGAGTGTGGATAAAGGGCACGTGTCAACCCTGCTGTCATCTCTGTTGTCTGTATTGGACTACACTCCTACCATGTAGATGTTCTTGTAAGCCTCCTCTGGAAAGACTGTTTGCACACACTAACCTTGATAGTCTCGTATCTGGGCAACAAAAACAAAATTAGCATGTCTGATGAAACCAGAAAGACAAATTTTAGGATCAGAGATATGGAAACTTCTTGCTTTTACTGATGAAAATGAGAATTTTCAGCCTTACTCTACACCGAATGCTGGCATTTTCAGCTCAAAGGGAGAGTCCTAATAGTAATAATTTTCAGGAGACTTGAAGATATAGATTGATAATGTTTCTTTGTAGTCATTACAATATTTTTATACACGTTTCAGTATTTTTACCTTTTTCTCTTCCCTTTCCATCTACTCAAATTCTGCCACTTATGCCAGACGCAGCATAAGGGTGCGATTTCACCCTTGTCATAAACATAATGCATCATGAGGTAACCTCTCTCTTCTAATCTCTTAAGTATTAATTGCCTCTGTACTTTATTTAGTAATTGGTCATGCAATGCTTTGTGAGATCTCTATTGTTTTGAAGTATTGTTCAGATCTTTATTATTTAATTTTCCATGTTTTTCCTCTTCAACTGTTAGCTTCTCAAAGACAGAATAAATGTCGAGGTGTCCCCACACAAGCACTTTATCAATTGGATAATAAATTATCAATTTATTAAATTATCACATCAATAATTTTTATTATACATTTTTAATATACAATGTTAAGAGTGTATAGAGGAAGAGGTTTAGCAAAGGAGTTAGAAATCTCCTTAGAAGTTTTCCTTGAATTTTGTTGCTGATTGCTAACTAGATTTTGGGGATTGTAAAAATATCCTTAGTTTACCTCCTAAAGTGTATAGTGGCTCGGTAGTAATAGGTATGGGGATTCAAATAAGACAGCATTTGTTTAAGGGTTTATATGAACTTGACCCCCATGCTTTATTTTCTGTCCACTTTCCTCAAAACAAAGCACATTACTTTGTCTTTCATTTGTCCATAACAAATGTTGAAACACATTAAACAATGTATAGAGATTTGGGAATAGGTTCATGGGTGTTTGTTGTACTGTTATTTTTTTTTAATAGACTTCATTTTTTAGAGCAATTTGAAAAATGGAGGAAGATATAATAGAGATTTCCAATGTATCTCCTGCACTGAAACAAGAATTGTCTCCCTCATTGTCAATATCCTGCACTGGAAGGGTACATTTGTTGCTATTGGCACGTTTTTGTTGCCCAAAGACCATGGTTTACAAGTATATTAGGGTCCACTCTTGGTGTACATTGTATGGATTTGGGCAAATGTATAATGACATGTATCCACCATTATAGTATCATACCGAGTACTTCCAACGCCCTAAAAATTACCTGTTCAACCCTCCCTCCCTCTGTACCGCTGGCAACATTGATCCTTTTACTATCTCCATAGTTTTGGCTTTCCTAGAAATATGAATATTTAACATAAACATCCAGTTAACATGACCATTAAAATCTATTTTTTCACCCTATCTTCAAGCAGGATGGAAAGAAGAAACCATACTTGTGACAATGCTTGTACATAACATAGTAGTATGTTTACAATGTTGTGCAACCATAACTACTGTCTAATTCCAGATAATCTCATCACCCCAAAAATGAAAGGTCTAATATGTGGTCTTTTTATTTTATTATTGTTAGTTTCAGGTGTACAAAACAATGTAATAGTTAGACATTTACACCACTTACAAAGTGATAATCCCCTCTCCCAATCTACTACCCTTCTGACATTGCATATAGCTGTTACAATTCCATTGACTCTATTCCCTATGCTGTACTCCACATCCTGTGACTATATGTATATCAAATTATAATTGACATTCATTATTATTCAGCTTCAGCTTCAGGTGTACAGCATAGTGGTCAGGCATCTATAACGTCCATGATGTGGTCTCCCTAATAAGACAAGTGTCCATCAAATACTCTAATACGTGGTCTTTTGTATCTAGCTGTTAGCATAATGTTTTCAAGGTTCATCCATGTTGTACCATGTATCAGCACTTCGTTCCTTTTCATGGCTGAATAATATTCCATTGTATGGATATATCAAGATTAGTTACCCATTCATCAGTTGATGGACATTTGGGTTGTTCCCACCTTTTGGCTATTAGGAATAATGCTCCTGTGAACATCTGTGTACAAGTTTTTGTGTTGATATATGTTTTCAATTCTCTTGGATATATAGCTAAAAGTAGAATTGCTGAATCTTATGGTAACCGTATGTTGAACATTGTAAAGAAGTGCCAAACTGATTTCCAACATGGTTGCACCATTTTATATTCCCAACAGCAATGTGTAATAGTTCAAATTGCTTCATATCTGCTCCAATACTTGTTATTTTCTGTCTTTTGATTCTTGCCATCCTCATGGGTATGAAGTGGTATCTCATTGTGGTTTTGGTTTGTATTTTCCTGATAACTGATTATGTTGAACATCTTTTCATTTGGTTGTTGGCTATTTCTGTGTCTTCTTTGGAGAAATGTCTATTCAATCCTTTGACTTTTTTTTAATTATGTTGAGTTGTAAAAGTTTTTTTTTTTATATTCTGGATACTAGACCCTTATTAGATGTATGATTTGTAAATATTTTCTCCCATTCTGAATATTTACAATTTCTTGATTGTATAATTTGGTGCATAAAATTTTTAAATTTTAATGCAGTCCAATTTATCTATTTTTTCTTTGCTGCTTGGGTTTTTGTAACCTTTGTAATCTAAGGTTACAAAGATTTATATCTATGTTTTCTTCTAAGAGTTTTATAATTTTAGCTCTTATAGTTAGGTCTCTGATTCAGTTTGAGTTAATTTTTGTAAATGGCATGATGAAGAAGGGCCAATATCACACTTTAGCATGTGGCTATCTAATTGTCTAAGCACCAATTATTGAAAAGACTATGCTCTTTCTCTGTAAATTGTCTTGGCACATGTTGAAAATCAATTGACCATAAATGTATGGGTTTATTTCTGCATTCTCAATTTGATTCCATTGATCTATATGTGTATCTTTATGCTAGTACTACAGTGTTGATTGTTTTGGCTACTCTGTGTCCTTTGAATTTCCATGTGAGTTACAGGATTAGCTTGTCAAGTTTTGCAAAAAAGCCAGCTGATATTTGGCTAAGGAATGTGTTGAATCTGTATGTAGATCAATTTGGATAGTATTTTCATCTTGACAATATTAAGTCTTCCAATCATGAACATGGGATCTCTTTCTATTTAGTTAGGTCTTTAATTTCTTTCAATGATATTGTGTAGTTTTTTGTGGAAATATCTTGCATTTATTTTAAGTTTATTCTTACATACTTTATTCTTTCTGGTGCTATTGTAATAGAATTGCTTTCTTAATTTCAATTTCTATTGCTGATACATAGAAATACAATTGATTTTTATATATTTATTTTGAATTCCGCAACATTGCTGAACTAATTTATTATTAGCTCTAAAAGATTTTGTATATGTGTGTCTGTGTATGTGCACGCCTTAGGATTTTATATGTACAAGATCATGTCATCTGCAAATAAAGATAGTTATATTTCTTCCTTTCTAGTCAGTACATTTTTTGTTTCTTTTTCTTCCCTAATTGGCCTGACTAGAACTTCAAGTACAAGATTGAGTATAATAGTGAGAGAGGATATCCTTTTTCCTGATCTTAGGTGGAAATCATTCCATCTTTCTAAATATGATGTTAGCTTTGGGTTTTTCATGGACACACTTTATCATGTAGAGGACGTTCCCTTCTATTACTAGTTTGTTGAGTATTTTTCTCATGAAAGGGTGTTGGATTTTGTCAAATATTTTTTCTGTGTCTCTTGAGATGATCATGTGTTTTATTCTATTCATATAGTATATTACATTCATTGATTTTTCATATACTGACACAACATATCTTGCTTTCCTGGGATAAATCTCACTTGGTCATGGTGCATAATCCTTTTTACATGCTGCTGGATTAGGTATTCTAGTACTTTCTTGAGGAAATCGAGTTTATATTCATAAGGAGTATTAGTCAGTTGTTTTCTTTTTTTTCAAGGTCTCTGTGTAGTTTCAATATCAAGTTAATAATGGCCTCATAGAATAAGTTAGGACGTGTTACCTCACTTTCTACTTTTGGAAAGACTCTGTGAAGGATTAGTATTAATTCAAATTTAAACGTTTGGTGGAATTCATCAGTGTAGATATCTGGTCCTTGGAAAGTTTTTTGATTACTAATTTTATCTCTCTATTTGTTATAGGTGTATTCAGATTTCTTCTTGGTTCCGTTTTGGTAGTTTGTGTCTTTCTTGGAATTTGATCATCTCTTTTAGGTTATCTAATTTGTATAATCATTTTTATTTCTGTATTTTTGGTAATAATGTCCCTTTTTACTCCTGATTTTAGTAATTTTAGTTTTTTTCTTTCTTGATTAGTCCAGCTAAAGGTTTGTAAATTTGTTAATCTTTTCAACTTTTGATTTCATTGATTTCCTTTGTGGTTTTTCTAATCTTTATTTCACATATTTCTGCTCTAATCAGTGTTATAGCCTTCCATCTGCTTCCTTGTTTGTCTTTCTTTTTTTAATTTGTTAAGGTGGAAGTTTAGGTTATTGATTTGAGGTCTTCCTTTTTTTAACATAGGAATTTAAAGCTTTAATTTTCCTTCTAAGTACTGCTTTTGCTGTATTCCATGAGTTTTGGTATGTTGTGTTTTCTTTTTCATTTGTCTCAAAGTATTTTCTAATTTCCCCTGTGCTTCTTTGACCTATTGTTTATTTAAAAGTGTGTTGTTTAATTTCCACATATGTGTGGATTTCCCAAATTTCCTTCTGTTATTGATGTCTAATTTCATTCCATTGTGGTTAGAGAACATACTTTGTGTGGTTTCAGTCCTTTTAAATGTATTGTGCCTTTTTTTTTTATGGCCTAAGATATGGTCTATCCTAGAGAATATTCCGTGTGCACTTGAGTTATTATATAGTTTGCTTTTACTGGATGGGGCATTCTATAGATATCTGTTAGTTCTAGCTAGTATACAATGTTGTTCAAGTACCCTATTTCTCTGTTGGTTACTAATCCCCCTATCTTCTGGCAGCACCTCACCCTAGTCCTCTAGTATGTCTCATTATTTGAGCCTAGAGCTTCTTGTGTTCAGTTCCTCCATAGAGAGGGATAGGTTTGTAACTACTCTTCATATAGATACAATTCTCTTGTTTTTGATCTCTTTCCTTACCCCGACCTTCTGTGGTATTTGCTGCTTCATATTCCTGAGCTTTTGTGGAGTTCCTGCCTGCCTGGCTGATTGGCTTGCTTCTTGTTACTTTCTCCTTCGGTAAGCACTTTCTATGCTCTGTTTAGTCAGTTGCCAATGCTCTCTATCTTTTGTCTCCCAATTTAAAATATAGTTCTGGGTTAGAGCTGTCAAAGACAGAGTTTCCATTTTTACTTTTTGTTCTTGTTCTGGAACAATTTCAGAAAAGGAAGAGGGAAGAAACATCTTTAATCTACCATTCCAAAACTGGAAGTTTGTTTTTCTGAATAATGCTGTGGTTTATTATCTCACTGGATAATTCCAGCTATTAATTATTGTAGTGATTTTGATACCCTTTGATTTTTGTATAAAGTCCTAGTTAGTTTGTGCTGTTCAAAAATGTGAAGAAATGTTCACAAAAAGGGGGTTTCTTGTGGCATGTTAGGCAAGTTACAATTTAGTTGTGCAGTCCATTGGCATTTCAGTGCAAACAGCATTGGTCTCATGCTTCTATCCTAAAATGCTCTGTTCTTTGCATGTAGAGCAATAGAAGCAGTTGTTCTCTTCTACTCTGAGAGTGATTATCTCTTAGTAGCAGGTAGAGTGATTCAGTCTTCTGTATATCTTACAGGAGACTTTATTATTTGTGGAGGATAGAGTACGAGGAGAGGAGAGCTCCAGCAATGTGTCAGGGATTACACATTCTGGATTAGTATAAAAAGAAGCAAACTCTTCCCCCACTGCAATTTCAAAGCCTGAAAGTAACACCCCACATCTAAGGCACTGAGAAATCACATTATTCATAAAAAGGACCATGATTCACATGAACGGAACAAAATGGAATTATCAAAAATAGAGTCTGTAGATCAATCTGTAGCAAAAATATCTTCTGACTTAACTTATAAATTGTCTATAATCACAGGAAGGACCATTTCATTGAAGTTCTACTGCCTTCTCCTTCTCCTCCTTGGCTGAATAAATTTTACACTTCCCCCATAACATGTCCTTGTAGGTCAAGGTATTTGGAAAACAGGTTTTGCCATGAGGCCTCCCCTCTCTTTTTTTCCCTTATAGTCCTTTTAAAATGAGACGTGCTTAAACCTTGCTTAAAACTTGTTTAAACCTTATACCTTGTGTTAGTTGTGCTCCTTTAATTGGTCACCTGGAATTATTGAGCATCTGTTATTTTTATGCTTTGTATATTGACTCACTATTATTTTTAGTATCAATGATTATAATAACCTGCAGAGTGGGTAGAAGGGCTTCACATTTGATACAATTTGAATTCCTGCCAGAGATATTATTTGTTTCAAATATGAGCAATATGATTTCAATCCTTTTCAATCCCTGGACAGTTTTTCTCCTTCTATTGATTTCCTGCCTCTCCAAGAATAATAAATCCTTTTTAGGGAGCAGTAAATAGAAAAAAGCAGTTCCAGTTTGGTAGCTATTACTGTATTATGTATATCATATACATTGTTATATGTGTAACATATATTAATATATATAATACACACACACACACACCCATACACACACATAGTATTGAGTGCCTAATGTTCAAGGAACTGTGCGAGGTGTTTAAAGGGATCAAAAGATGAGAACATCAGATGCTTTCAGCTGCAAGTAACAATAACAAAGACATATGTGAAAACATTACTAAATATAAAGACATTTATTTTTTTGCTAAAAAGAAGCCAGAGGAAGGCCAGTTCCAGGGGAGGTACAGCGGCTCAATGATGACTTTAAGTTTTCCGCTTAGCATCATCAATGGGTTGGCTTTTGTCTTCAGGATTATATATTAATGTTCACAAGATGTCTTAGTTCTAGATATCTTGTCCTTATATAACCACATCCAATGGCTGAAAAATGGCACTTTTTCCTCATCTATCTCTTTTCATCAGGGAAGATAATTTATCTTCTAAGTCTCTGGGATATTTCTTCATCTGCCACTGGCTCAGATCAAATTACGTGCCTATAACTTAGCTGAAGGGAACCTGGAAAAGTATCTGTCATTACCAATATATAATGTGGAAGTGTGTGTGTATTGTTGGACAAACAGTAGTGTCTGCCACAGGAATACAATGAAATCTCAGTCCTCCTTCAAGAAGCTTTGTGTCTCTAGAGGCAGAAAGACAAGCTGCAGTTATATTACAATTTCTGTGTGGTAGCTTCCTGGACACATCCATGGGCTTCAAATGAACGATCCCTTTTAAATTTATCAAAGAAGACTGCTCTAGGTACTTTCGATTTGGAGTTGTCAAAAGTTGTCCTCTCTGATTTTGAGTGATGCTCTCTTTCTCCAAAACACTCTTGCCGTTCCATCTCCACGTGCCCGAATTCCATTGAACCTTTGAAGAAAGCTAAAATAATCTCTCTCATTTATTCAGCAAATATCTGTTGCATGCTTACTATGTAGCAAGCACTCTACAAGTGTTGAAAATACAGGACCTCACAGAGCTTAGTCAGGTGGGGAAGACTGACACTTAATAACAATGAAGTGATGGGGAAGACTAGGGTACAATGGGAGGACAGGCAGGGGTACTTCATACTGTTAATGGAGGTGGGAGCAGACAGAGAAAGCTTCTTGAAGACTTGTTAGAGATGATATCTGAAGGATGAGTAGGAATTGGGGGGAGGGAAGAAGGAAGGGAAAAGTGTTCAAGGTAAAGAGAATAGTGTGTAGAAAATTATGGAGGTGAAAGTGTTGGCGAAAGTGCCCTTGGAAAAAGCCTCTTTAATTTCCTTCTCCCAAGTAATTTCTTCATTTGATGAACGTGTAGCACTTAATATGCAACTTTTAGACCATATGTTTTGCTCTGAAGGCAAAACATTATTTACACAGATAAATATGAACGCAGCTTCAGAGAAGAATGAGGCTGTATATGTGTCAGTGCAAAATGCTAGGTTAAAATATTCGAACATCTGAGGTAAGAGGTAGATTACACCACACCTCTCTTCAAAATAATAGAAATAACATCACCTTTCTAGGTGACCATAGGGACCAGAGCAGCATGGAGAAATTGATTCATAAAGTTCCCGAGGAGGTACAAAGTAATTATAGTTCCAATCCTCAGATGTTACTTTAAAGGCTATTTCAGGAAACATAATGAAAATCTGGTACCCATCAGAAAGAAAAAATAGCAACTCTTGTTTGAAAGAGGTTTTCTTTTTAAATAATCTCTTGGTATTGGGTGTTCTCTGTGTGTGCCAGGGTTCTGAGTTACTGGTAGCAAAAGCCTCCCAAGACCTGACAAGCTATTTTTAAAATGAATTTTTTTTAAAAAAAAATCAAATGTCCATATTACAACTCAGGTTTTTACCATTTCATTTTAGATGCATGTTCCAAAATCTTTCTGCCACTTAGCTGAGAGGAATCAGAAGTTAGTAAATTTTGATGGAGACGGAGGCTTGGGGATATAACTGTTGTCTTGATAGGCTAGAATGGATATTTTACGAATCTCTGTTCCTCCCCTTAATTTATTCTAATTCAGCAATTCATGCCTAGTTTGAGAAGACACTTACTTGTTTGATACTGCCATTTCTATAGCTAAGTAAATAATAACCTCCAAATAATGAGAAAATGTATGTAAATGTGTTTTGTGACTAGTAAGATACTATATACAAATGTAAGGACTTATTGTTTCATTATTAACTTGGGAAGTATTTTTGATACCAGTTTTTAAAAGTGTTCTCTTCAAGCGCAGAGATTACTTTTTTGGATGCTATCCAATAGCCTAGTCAAGTATGGCTGAAGTACGGTGAAGTGTAGATGCCAATTTCTCTAATTCAGTGATTCTTAACCTTTTATTTATTCATCTTTTATTAATAGGTGTTTTTTAAAACTTTGTATTTACAGAAAAATTGAGCAGACAGTACAGAAAGTCCCCATATACCTCTCCCCCACTGTTCCCTCTCATGTAATATCTTACATTAGTGTATTTCTTACAATTAAAGAACCAATATTGATACATCATAATTAACCAACGTCCATCTTTATTCAGATTTTCTTCGTTTTTGCCTAATGTTTTTTTCTGTTCCAGAATCTCATTCAGTTTAAACTTATGTTCAGTTGTCATGTTAATTATATCCACATTATACTTAGTTGTCATATCTCCTTAGGCTTCTCTTGACTGTGACACTAGCCTGCATTTTTTGGGGCATGAGCTATGTTGAAAATCTGCTGAATGCTATGATTCTCTCCACAGGAAAATGCACGTTTCAGATATTTCATTTAAGAGAGGTCCACCAACGGTAGATTCAGAAGCCCTATTTTAGGAGGAACGGATGATCTTTAAAATATCCCCTTCCTCACATTTGGTCTCAAGAACAGGCTCTACCTCTAATTTGTTGTGTGACCTTTTTGCAAAGCTGTTTTCCTACGTGGGCTTTAGTTTCACCATCGGTGAAATGACGGGTTTGTTTTACGTCTAAATCCTTTTCTAGCACAGAAGGTGGCACCTAGAGTTATCACTATCTGAGGAACAAAGGCTGGCACAGAAGACCAAGTCAGGTCAAGCCAGGGAAGTGATGGGCTTATCAATAAGGAGATTGCAAAGGTTCAATGGGGGGAAAAACCAAAACCTGGCTTCCACTTTATGTTTTTGTGGGTTTTCTAAGTTATTTCCTTCCTTTGAGCCTGTTTCCTCATCTGCAAAAATATGGAGGCCCTGCTTCTTACTGTAGTTATGAAACTCCTGGGAGCAACAGCAGAGCATGTACCTAGTAAGATACCGTGAGAAGATTAAGAAGATGAAGGTGGGTAGGTGCACGGGTGAAGGGCGGATCTGAGGAATGTGAGACAGGGCTGAGGGCTCAGGATAAAGGAGCCTAGTACACGTCTAACGACTCTCTAACCCCACCTGTACAATGCTGGGTTCAATGTATCACCTTCCGGCCCCGCCTCCGTCCCTCCCCTCTTCCCCTCCCCGCAGGCTGCGACGCGCCACACTCCGCATGGCCGCCACCGTACAACGCTTTCCACCGCGCGGCAGCCGCGCGCGCTCTCGCGCCGCCACCTCACTCCGGTCCCTGCCCGCCTTTGGTCTCTCGCGATTGGCTCATCCCATACGTAACGTATTCCACCCCCTCCTTATTCCACCTCCTCACTTCCCCAAGTTCCGTCCCGCCTCCTTGCTTCCCCTGACGCGAGTCGAAACCAAACCTGCCGACGTCTCCGCGGCGCGGGAGGAGCCGGGAGAGCAGGCTAAACCAGGAAAGTGCTGGCTGTGGCGCGCACGCGCACGCTCCCACGCACGCACGCCGGCGGGCGGCGGGGCGGCAGGCTCGCGCCCAGGCTCGCCCAGCGCCGCGCCAGAGGCTCGCGCACTCAGCAGGTTGGCCTGCGGCGGCGGCAGCTGTGGGAGCTGAGGCGCTGCGTGTCAGAGGTTCCAGACGTCTGCGGCTCCGGCCCCGCCACCCTCTGCCTCTCACCTCACTCTCCGTGCCTGGTGCTGAGAACAGAACAGCACTAGCCTTGGGAACCCTGAGCACACCCCTGACTGCTTCTGACACCAATCTCCTTCCCTTCCCAGCCGCGGGCCTCGGTCGGTGCCAGGCGACTCCGCGGGGAGGCGGTGGCGACGGCTGCCTATCTGTGGAGAGCAGTCCTGCCCCCTAGCCTTGCTCCGCCGTCGGCCCTGCTGGGGCCGAGAGAGCTCGGCGCCCGCCCTTCCTTTCACCCTTTTCATCAACCGATTGGAGTAGCGTCGGTCCGGTAGGTCTCTGGGCTGAAGCGGCGGCAGCTCCTCCGGTTCCATCATGTCCGCGGGCGGAGACTTCGGGAATCCGCTGAGGAAATTCAAGCTGGTGTTCCTGGGGGAGCAGAGCGGTGAGTGCGTGGCTACCCCACTCCTGGCGGCTGGCCGCAGCTTCCCCGCACCGCCCCCAGTGCGGCCCTTCAGTCCGTGGAGGCTCCCTGCCGGCCTCGCCTTAGCGCTTCGTTCCACCCCCAGCCCTTCCCGGGGTTCGCCGACCCCTCTTAGCCACCGGTTCCTTTTCGCCTTGATCCGTCGGTCGGATTTTGACCCTTTCGTGCCCGACTCCGGCGTCTCCTTTCCCCGCAGCCCGACCCTCTTCCGTCGATCTGCCTCCCTATTTCCCACCCCGCCCAGCCTCCTGTCCATCCCTTTCTTCCTCGGGTCTCACCCACCCCAGCCCCCTTTCTTGAGCCCCACCCTTATTCCTTGCTCTTATTCCAGTTCGTCAGCTCTGTGAGGCCCACCCCGGGAAGCCCCACTCCTGGGAACCGGCCCTCTTCAACCTTGGGCATGGAGGGTAGGATCTGGGCGTTGTTTTCCCCAGAGGCTTGGCCCTGAGAAGTGCGGATCTCATGGAAGGGGGGGGGTGTCGTAGAAAATTCCTGGATGGTTTTCACTTGGATGGGGAATTAGTCTGGGTTATAGAAGACATATATCTGAATTGGAGGCGACTTGAGGATGGAGTGGTTGAGGGGTGAGAGGGTTGGCGATGGCAGTGGCAATTTTTACCCCTTGGGTTAGGCTGTGGCTTTTTGGAAAACCTCATTTTCTTCCCTTGACTTTCATCCTTGACAATTCTTTTGGCAGTGTTGATGCTTTTCTGGTCTCTGCCAGATGCTATGTCATGATCGTTTTACTTGGAATTTTTCACATCTCACCTCTCCTTTTTCAACATGAAACAGTATCTGATTCTCCTCATGGTGGTGCATACAGGAATTACTGGGAAAATGTTAAGTATTCCTTTTATCCTTGAGTATTTTCCAGTTATAGATGTAGGATTTCTGTGAAAGAATGCTTGAGAATAACAAATATCTTTGTTTAGTGGATTTCCTTTGGGAGTATTGGAGTAGAGTAAGAAGAATAGATTCATCATCTAGTTTTGAAAATTAGATCGAAATATGTAATATACCCCTTCTGCTAAAGGACTCCTTTATGTTTAATATTCCATAGTATCTGATGAGTGAAATTCTCATTTACTTGGTCAGGCTTCTGCTGTTGTTATAGTTTGTATTCCATACAAGATCCTAGTTTTGTGATGGCTGTCTCTAAAATTACTTCTTGTAATTTCATTTTTATGCTGTATTATGCAAACTTGACACTTGGCAATTTAGAGATTATCATTCTTTGTTTTTCTCACACTTATCATGACCATCTTTAAAATTCACACATTGAGAGATTAGTTTCTCACAAGTCATCAAACATTGTTACCCACTTGGTGTCTTAGGTTAGACTATAGAAAACATTTGTTATCTTTTGGTTGGAAAGAAGATAACTGATATAAATTCAGAGCTTTTATTACTACCTTGAACTATTTATACTATTTTGTATGTCATTAAAGTAGGTTAATACTAGTTGCAAAATTGCTTCCAGTTGGACCTGAGAAATCATTTTTCTCCTTTCATACATAATCTTTCCCCTTCCCCCTTACCAAGGAAAAATGATGTCTTCTCTTTGCTTTTGAATTTTCCTGAAGTAGGTATAAGCTTGTTTCTTTAAGTAACTTGATTAACCTATGAGGTTGATCCTGGTCCAGGTGTTTTATGGTAATTTCAGGATAGTGCCATACATAAAATAATAGCTTATTGGTCATTATTGATAAATAGGATCTAAAGTGCTTATTGTGTACTCTAGGGATGTTATTGCCTGCCTTCTGTTATGATACAGAGCTGTTTAGTTTGCATGAAAAATCCATTAATATCTCTCATAAGAAGATTTTAGTATGAATAGAGATTATAACCAGTATCTCCAGGTTTCCTTTGAATTTCTTGAGTATTTATGTTCTAATTCACATTGCAGAGTGTTATGGCTTTTCATTTCTTACTTTTTAAAAGTCTTTAATAACTCTTTTCCTCCCCAATTCCTGAAGCCATCTTAGATTTTTTTTTAAATAGACTTTGTTGTTTTAGAATAGTTTTAGATTTATAGAATAATTGAGATCATGCAGAGGGTTCCCATATAGCCCCACCCAGTTTTCCCTATTATTAACATCTTACATTAGTGTGCTACATTTGTTACAATTAACCAATATTGATACATTATTATTAATGAAGTCCGTAGTTTATTCAGATTTTCTTAGGTTTTTTCTTTTATTTATTTTAAAGATTTTTTATTAAAATACAGCTAACATACACTATTATATTAGTTTGAGGTGTACATCATAGTTATTCAACAGTACCCACCTAGCTCTAACCAGTGTTATTACCGCATTATTGATTTTATTCCCTGTGCAAAAAAAGTGATCACCATAAGTTCAGCAACCATCTGACACTGTACTGCACTATCACAATATTATTGATCTTTACCCCCCTTTTAAATTTTTCAATTAGAGTTGACATTCAATATTATTTTCAGATTTCCTTAGTTTTTTCTGTTTAAGCATTCATTTTAGGGTACCACGTTACATTTAATTGTCATGTCTCATTAGGCTCCTCTTAGAATTTTTTAGGATCGTTCACATGCTTTTTAACTCTGTGGACCTGTGAGGTTAATTATCTTTTGAGGCTACTATATTGCTAAGTAATGCCATCCAATATCTTTGACAATGAAAGATCGATCTCTGTTTTCATGGGCAGTGTCTAATTTTCTTGTGCATTAGCAAAGGTCTGTAGAATCCATGTAATCTTGATGTAACTCTTCATGAATTATTTATTTTTAGGTTTTAGAATTACACAATTCGGCTTTCAAAGACTAATCTGTGGCAAAGCCTTGTTTGTTTCCTTAATAGCATTTACCACATTTATAATTCTTATTTTTTATGTATTTGTTTTTGTCAGTTTCCCACAAACAGAATGCAAGTCCCATGAAGATTAAAAACTGTTATTTTTTGTTGTTGTTCATTGTTTCCCCAGTGTCTCTCATAGTGCCAGGATTATAGTATGTACTCAGAAATATTTAGTGAATGAGTGATGGTTGAATCTAATAGTAATCAAAGGTAGTAGGTAGCCTATATTAATTTTTGTTATAATGAAGTCTACATTTTTTCCTTATGCAATTAAGAGTTTAACACTAACATTTTATACTTACATTATTGGATTGTATGCAGAGATATTGCAGTTACTGGGCAGGTGGGAGAGAGAACCTAATAATTTATAGCCCTCACTTAAAACAAAAAAAAGACCGATCAGGATTTTACAGTTTTTTTTCTGAGTTGAGCAAAATTTGTTTTGCATTGTTCAAACTATTGTTAAATTATTTGCTATTAGAATAGTACCTCAACGTATGTCAAATGATATTTAGAGACATGGTCATAGAACTGATTTGAAGTTAGGTAGATTGTCTTATCAAAAATTTAAGGTTCTGTGCTCTGTAATGAAGATGAGTTGTTTCAGTACATGAAGCCTCCTTGAGTTAATTACATCAGTACTGATAATCTTATAAACTCTTATGGTTTCTTTATATTTCAGTAGTGTACATGGTTTAATAAAGGAATGTTGAAATACACAACTTAAATCTGAAGTTTCTTTGAGGAATCTCTTTTTTTACTACCTGTTGTTATTGTTTTGAAATGCAAAGTCACTTTTAGGAATGTCATTATAGTTTACAGTAGAAGATATTACTACAAACAAATGTTACAGCTTGGTTACAAATTAGAAAATGTAATCTAAGAGAGAAACACATACCTGGCCTAGTACTACTATTTTTTCACTGTGTGTTACCTTTTTTACATCACTTCTTTTAAATTATAACATACTAGGTAGGGAAAAAGTATCTTACTCTCAGAGGCCAGGAGTACTGAACAGTTTAGATTGGCAGATTAGTGATTTTAAACTTTTTCTTCTCACAATTCATTTATGCTCTTACAAATTTGTTGAGGCCCCTAAAGAACTGTTTATGTGGTTTAGATCAATATTTACTGTATTGAAAGTGAACAGAAATATTTTAAATATTTGATTCACTTATAAAAATGATAGTATTAACCCTAGTACATGTTAACATAATCATTTTTTTTTTTTTTTTTTTTTTTAATTTATATATATTTAAGATTTTATTGGGGAAGGGGAACAGGACTTTATTGGGGAACAGGGTGTACTTCCAGGATTTTTTCCAAGGCAGTTGTTGTCCTTTCAATCGTAGTTGTGGAGGGCACAGCTCAGCTCCAGGTTCAGTTGCCATTGTTAGTTGCAGGGAAGCACAGCCCACCATCCCTTGTGGGAGTTGAACTGGCAACCTTGTCATTGAGAGGATGCGCTCCAACTGAGCCAGCTGAGCCATCCGGGAGCTCAGTGGCAGCTCAGCTCAAGGTGCCATGTTCAATTTTAGTTGCAGGGGGCGCTGTCCACCATCCCTTGCGGGAATCGAGGAAATGAACTGGCAACCTTGTGGTTGAGAGCCCACTGGCCCATGTGGGTATCGAACCGGCAGCCTTCCAAGTTAGGAACATGGAGCTCCAACCGCCTGAGCCACCGGGCCGGCCCATAATCATTTTTAATGAAAAAAGAAAAAACTATTTTCCAAACAAAAATGTAGTGAGAGTGGCACTGTTTTACATATTTGCAAATCTCTTTAATTAGTTTGACTTATTAGAGGAAATCTGGATTCTCATAGCTTCTATATTCAGTATCTGTTCTAATATCACACAGCATGTAGGCTCATTTTTATGGGAAAATGAAAGTGGAGAAAAGCCAAATAACATCTTAATATTATGGAAATGGTTTTGATCCCCCGGAGGCTAGTGGACTCCTCTGAAGGGGTTCTGGGGAGCGGAGGACCACACTTTGAGAACCACTGCGTTAGATGACATCAAGCCATTTGTACCTTGCAGCTTTGTATTGCAAGTTAGGACAATCAAGGGGAATGTTTCTCATATCTTGTTTTGAAGCCTCAAAACTAAACAGTGGAACTAATGATTAATAGCACAGAGTCTGGGTTTCGTATTTTAGCACTGGCCACTTTGAGCAAATTATTTGACCTCTTTCTCCTTCAGTTTCCTTATCCAAAAATGAAGATGATGTAAAGTTTATCATATAAACTTATTGTGACGATTAAATTAGTTGATATGTGTAAAGCATTTAGAAGAGTGTATGGCACATAGGAAGTGCTTATAAATATTTTTAATTTAACAAATGTTTACTGAAAACTATTCTGTCAAGTGGTTTGGTAGAGCCTACTCTTAAGAAATTTATATTTCATAATATACATATACATAATATAGTGTAATAAGTGCAGCTGCTTTGAAAAGTAGAATTAACAGGTACAGAGAAGTGACAGGAGCATGGAGATTCAGGGAAGGCACATTATAAATATGACTGGCTAATAGTTTAAACATATTTTAGTTGAAATTTTTTAGTTATAGCCTTCCATAGTTGGAGGAAACTTTGAGAAATCGTCTAATCCATTTTTCTTAGGGCTTTAAACTGGACCACTTTTTCCCCCTCTAACTTTATTTTTAATAGGTAGTAAAACCACACATTTCACAAATTAAAATTATATATAGTATATATATTATTTTCTTGTGTATATTCTGGGATTTCTTTATGAAGACTCAGCAAATATGAATGTAATTTCTTATTCTCCCTTACATAAAACGTATTAGACTTTATTCTGCCCTTTGCTTTTTTTCACTTAACAATATATCTTGGAGGTCTTTTCATTTTAGTACATAGAGAACTTTCCCATTCTATTTTTTTAAATACAATTTTTGTTTTAGAATAGTTTTGGAGATTTACAGAAAAATTGCAAAGATAATATATACCCTACACCCAGTTTCTTCTATCAACATCTCACAAATGCATTTTTTACAATTGATGAACCAATATTGATACATTATTAAAGTCCATATTTTATTTAGATTTCTTTAGTTGTTCTTTTTTAAAAATATAACTTTTTTTTATTGGGGAATATTGGGGAACAGTGTGTTTCTCCAGGGCCCATCAGCTCCAAGTCATTGTCCTTTAATCTAGTTGTGGAGGGTGCAGCTCAGCTCCAAGTCCAGTCACGTTTTCAATCTTTAGTTGCAGGGGGCACAGCCCACCATCCCTTGTGGGAATTGAACCGACAACTTTGTTATTCAGAGCTCGGGCTCTAACCAGCTGAGCCATCAGGCTGCCCCTAGATTTCTTTAGTTTTAAATAGTATCTTTTTTCTGTTCCAGGATTCCATGCAGGATACTACATTTAATTTAGTTGTTAGGTCTTCTTAGGTTGTTCGTGGCTATGACAGTTAAACTGGACCACTCTTAAGTTACTGCATCCTATTCTCAGATATCTCCAGGAATACACATTTTGTAATTTTTAATATCAAACTTCCCTATTCCGAAATTCTCAAATCTATTCCTATGCTATCTACTGTGTTTCCCTGAAAATAAGTCCTACCCTGAAAATAAGCCCCAAGTAAGATTGTCAGCCAGATGGACGCATTTAGTACGTTATGATGATGTTCCAGAAGATGACATGACTATTTGAATAAATGTAGATTGTTGTACATGAAAAAATAAGACACGCCCTGAAAATACGCCCTAATGTGTCTTTTGGAGCAAAAATTAATATGAGACCTGGTTTTATTTTTGGGGAAACACGGTAGTTAAAGCTTTTCTTTTCGTCAGGAGCGGCCGGTGGACAGCGTGAGTGGCCAGCAGCTGGTGTGAGCTGCTGTGTGGTGCCATGGGCTACTGTGTGCCAACATGAATGGCCTGTGGCCTCCGTGAGTGGCCATCGTGAGTGGCCAAGAGCTGCTGTGAGCTGTCGTGAGCTGCCGACCAACGACCGGTGACCGACTGCCTCAGCTGTGGGGAGCGCAAGGCTCATAATACCAGCATGGGCCAGGGAGCTGTGTCCTACACAACTAGACTGAGAAACAAGGGCTTGAACCGGAGGGGGTGGAGAGGCGGAAGAAGGGAAAAAAAAAAACACCTTTTCTTTTGGGGGAGGCAGTATATAGTGATAAAGACAGCTCCGGGGACAATCAGGCTGTGGTTCTAATCCTGACCCCAATGTTTATAGTGTGATCTTGACCACTTTAACCATTTAACCTTTCTAAGCATTTTTCTTTTCTGATATGGTAATACTAACCTGGAAGTGTTGTTTTCCCCATCCTCTAAATATAGATATACATTTTTGTTAGATCAGTATTTAATCTTTACATTATTAACAGGTAAATGGTATTCACAGCTGAGCTGGGTAGTATACTGATTACTTGTACTCTCTTGCATATATTTTGTTTATCTTTGTGTCACTATTTGACTTGCTTTGTTTAATTTATATGCATAAATTACCAATAGTGTAACTTGCCTCAGTATGTAAGAATGCATCAGGTTTTCCCTCAGTTTGCTCTCCTTGGGACATTTCTCCCAGAATCTTCTGAGCTCTTCTAATTTATGCTAGGTACCCTCCATGACTGGTGTATAGCTGTCAACCTGGGATTTACCTTTACCATCATTTTGAAGATTTCCTTCTATTCTTGTATTGGATGGATTCCTTAGATTACATTTTTTTCCTTCTTTGTTTACTTCCTCCTTACATTTTACATATCCTCCGGTAGTTATCTTCCGAATAAAGGGAAAATGAAAGTTTCTTGAGTCCTGTGTGTCTGAAAATGTATTTGTACAACCCTTACACTGGAAGTTTGTGGAGTTTAGAATTCTAGGTTGGATATATTCTTCCTTCAGAGGTTTGAAGATATTAATATATTGCCTTGTAAATGCTAGTGTTGCCATTATGACTTTTGGTCTTTTGATTTTTTATAACGATATGTCTATTTTCATGTTATGTGCTGAGTAATAGGTATATGTGCTTTCATACTGGAAACTTACGTTCTTAAGTTTCAGGAAAGTTTCTTGACTTTTAGAATATCTTCTTCATGTCAGTTCTGTAGAATCCTTATTAGACCTCCTTGAATTGATTCTCTAATTTTACCTTATCTAGCCTCTTATTTCTTTATGTTTCTGTTTTAATTCCTAAAAGGTTTTTTTTTAACTTTTACTATCCTATTGTTTTATTTCTGCTGTCATTTTAATTTCAAAGAACTCTTTGTTTTTTCAATGTTCCTTATCTATAGCATCTTTTTGATTCCAGTATCTTCTCTTGTTATTTGAGAATTAATGGGATATATGACTTTCTTCCCAATACTCAGTTTTTTTGGAAATTGCTTTTCTCCTCCATTTATTTTAGTTTCTCTATTTCTTGTTTGATGTGGTCCTCAAAAAGCTAGGAATTTTTGGCTGTTTCTGTTTAAGAGTTGAACACTAGAATTTGAATTTTAAGCTCTTGTGTTAGTTTATGGGGCTTCTCTGTAGGATAGTCTGGCTGAGTTCTTTTGGGGGGAGTCTCTGATATAAGCCCTTTTAAGTCTTTTTGCTGGTCAGATTTCCTAAAAAAAGAATTATTCAGTGTCTTGTTGGAGAAGATAAGCTTGGTTGCCAGCTTTCGTGAACCAAATAGAGAGAGGGTTTGAAGGTAACATAGAATAAGTAGATTTAATTTCCTTGTTTTTAGTACTATTTGTACTTTAGCCCTCACTTGTACCTTGTATTCCCCAGTGCAGGAACCTTCTGCTTTCCTTTCTCAGAGCAATCTTCTGATGAGGTGGGGGAGGGACCTGGCTGTGTGGAATAGAGGAAGGGGATGTGATAGATTATCATTCTACCTTTTAAACAGACTTTCATCCATTCTTTCCGTTTTTAGTACCTTTGTTGTACTTGGTGCTGGCAATTTCTAAGGCATTTGGGGGAGCCCTCTGGTATAAATCAGATTGTTTCTTAGCTCTCCCCATTGTCAGTTTTATTTTTATTTTTTCTAAGTTAAAAAAAATTTTTTTCAATTACCATTGACATTCAGTATTATATTCGTTTCAGGTGTATACCGTAGTGGTTAGACATCTATGTAACCCATTGAGAGCTTAAAATTGAGCTTTATAGAATCTGTTAGGTCAATTACTATTTTCCCATTAGTTTTCTACCTTATAAACTTAGGTGATTTAGATTTTCTGAGAACAAGCACTTACATTTAGACAATTAGAACTGCTTAGGGTTTTCAGTTTCTGTTCTTTTTTTCCTGTTCTTTTTGAAAAGTACATTTTATAAAATTAAAACTCATTTATACCCATGTTTATAGCAGCGTTATTCACAGTAGCCAAAAGGTAGAAGCAACCCAAGTGTCTATCAATGGATGAATGGAAAAACAAAATATGGTGTGTATAGTATATACAGTGGACTATTACTCAGCCATGAAAATAGTGAAATCTTGCCATTTGTGACAACATGGATGGAGCTAGAGGTTATTGTGCTAAGTGAAATAAGTCAAACAGAGGAAGATAAATATTATATGATTTCACATATATGTGGACTCTAAAAAAACAAAACATATAAACAAAACAGAAACAGACTCAGATATTGGAAAACTGATGGTTGCCAGAGGGGAAGACAGTGGGGGGAAGGGCGAAAAAGGTGAAGGAGATTGGGAAGTACAAAATAGTTATAAAATAAACAAGTCGTAGGGATGTGATGTATAGCATAGGGAATACAGTCAATATCATAACCTTCTACAGTGACAGGTGGTTAATAATTGTGGTGATTACTTCATACCATTTCCCTGAAAATAAGACCTAGCCAGACAATCAGCTCTAATGTGTCTTTTGGAGCAAAAATTAATATAAGATCTGGTCTTATGTAAGACCTGGTATATTATATTATATTATATTATATTATACCCGGTCTTACAGTAAAATATGACCAGGTCTTAAGTTAATTTTTGCTCCAAAAGATGCATTAGAGCTGATTGTGCGGCTAGGTCTTATTTTCAGGGAAACACAGTAGTATTGTGTTGAATATATTGTACCTCTAAACATAATACAGTATTATCTCAGCTGTAATTTTTTTAAATGGTATATGCATACAATGAAATATTCAGCCTTAAAAAGGAAGGAAATTCTGACACATGCTACAACATGGATAAACCTTGATTACATTATGTTAGGTGCAATAAGCCAGTCACAAAGGGGCAAATACTGTATATGATTTTTGAAAATTTTTTTATATATATAGTTTTTCAGTTACAGTTGACATTCAATATTGTATTCATTTCAGGTGTACAGCATAGTAGTTAGACATTTATATAACTGACAAAGTTATCCCCCCAGTAAGCCTAATACTACTCACCTGGCACCATACATAGTTATTACAATTTTATTGACTATATTCCCTATGCTGTACTTTACATCCTGGTGACTATTTTGTAACTGCCAATTTGTACTTCTTAGTCCTTCACTTTTTTCACCCAGCCCCCCAACTCCCCTTCCACCTGGCAGCCATCAGTTTGTTTTCTGTATCTGTGAGTCTGTTTCTGGTTTTTTTTGTTTTGTTTTTCACATATAAGTGTATGTGACACATATAAGTTTTGTATTCCACATATAAGTGAAATCATATGGTATTTGTCTTTCTCTGTTGACTTATTTCACTTAGAATGATAACCTCCAGTCCATCCATGTTGTTGCAAATGGTAAGATTTCATTCTTTTTTATGGCCGAGTAATAATCCATTGTATATACGAGGTCTGACAATTAAGTTCGTGAACTTGTTGCAACAGTGTTGCTAACCTTTTCTGATATCAGAGGGGTTATTCATTATGAATTCGTACCAACTGGACAAACAGTTAACCAAGTTTACTATTTAGAGGTGCTGAAAAGACTGTGTGAAAAAGTTAGACGACCTGAACCGTTCTCCAGCAATTCATGGCTCTTGCATCACGACAATGAACCAGCTCACACGGCACTGTCTGTGAGAGAGTTTTTAGCCAGTAAACAAATAACTGTATTGGAACACCCTCCCTGCTCACCTAATCTGGCCCCCAATGACTTATTTCTTTACCCGAAGATAAAGGAAATATTGAAAGGAAGACATTTTGATGATATTCAGGCATCAAGGGTAATACGACAGCTCCGATGGCCTTTCCAGAAAGTTCCAAAATTGCTTTGAAGGGTGGACTAGGCGCTGGGATCGGTGCATAGCTTCCCAAGGGGGGTACTTTGAAGGTGACTGTAGTGATATTCAGCAGTGAGGTACTTTTTCTGGGATGTGCTCGTGAACTTAATTGTCTGACCTCATATGTACCAAGTCTTCTTTATCCAGTTGTCTGTTGATGGACACTTAGCTTGATTCCCTATCTTGTCTATTGTAAATAATGCTGCAATGAACATAGGAATGCATATATCTTTTTTGAGTTAGTCTTTTGGATTTCTTCGGATAAATACCCAGAAGTGGAATTGCTGGGTTTTAAGATAGTTCTAATCTAGTTTTAATTTTTTGAGGAACCTCCATACCATTTTCCATAGTGGCTGCACCAATTTGCAATTCCACCGACAGTGCACGAGAGTTCCCTTTTCTCCACATCCTTGCCAACACTTGTATTTTGATTTATTGATAATAGCCATTCTCACAGGTGTTTGGTGATACTGTGGTTTTAATTTGCATTTTTCTGATGATTAGTGATTTTGAGCATCTTTTCATATGTCTGTTGGCCACCTGTATGTTCTTTTTGGAGAAATGTCTATTCAGGTCTTCTACTAATTTTTTAATTGGATTGTTTGTATTTTTGGTGTTGAGTTGTATGAATATCTTCTCCCAATTGGTAGGTTGCCTTTTTGTTTTGATAATGCTTTCCTTTGCTGTGCAAAAACCTTTTAGTTTGATGTAGTCCCATTTGTTTATTTTTTTCTTTTATTTCTCTTGCCCAAGGAGATACAGCCAAAAAAAAAATATTACTAAGAACAATGTCAAAGAGTTTACTCTCTCTGTTTTCTTCTATGAGTTTTATGATTTCATGTCTTACATTTAAGTCTTTAATCCATTTTAGTTTATTTTGGTATTTGGTGTAAGAAAGTGTTCTAGTTTCTTTTCTTTGCATGTATCTGTCCAGTTTTCCAAACACCATTTCTTTAAGAAACTGTCTTAACCCTATTGTGTAGCCTTACCTCCTTTGTCGTAGATTAATTGGCCATATAGGCGTGGGTTATTCCTGGCCTCTATTCTGTTCCGTTAATCTATGTGTCTGTTTTTATGACAGTACCATGCTGTTTTGATTACTATAGCCTTGTAGTATAGTTTGATACCAGGTAGCATGATGCCTCCAAGTTTGTTGTTATTCCTCAAGTTTGCCGTGTCTATTTGGGTTTTATTGTGTGTGTGTGTGTGTGTGTGTGTGTGTGTGTGTGTGTGTGATTCCATATAAAATTTAGGATTATTTTAGTTCTGTGAAAAATTCCATTGGTGTTTTGGTAGGGACTGCATTGAAGCTGATTGCTTTGGGTAGTATGGACATGTTAACGATGTTAATCCTTATCCGTGAGCATGGTAATTGCGTAGCTTCCATTTATTTGTATCTTCATTTTCTTTCTTCAGTGTCTTATAATTTTCCAAGTATAGGTCTTTCACCTCCTTGGTTAAATTTATTGTTAGGTATTTTTTTGGTGCAATTGTAAATGGGATTGTTTCTTAATTTCTTTTTTTGATAGTTTGTTATTGGTATATAAAAATACAACTGATTTCTGAATATTAATTTTGTATCCTGCTTTACTGAATTTATCAATTCTAATAGTTTATAATATGTCATCTGTAAATGGCACTTTTACTTCTTCCTTTCCAATTTGAATGCCTTTTGTTTCTTTTTTTTTTTTTTTTTGGTCTGATTGCTGTAGCAAGGACTCCAATACTGTGTTGAATAAAAGTGTTGAAAAGTGGACATCCTTGTATTGTTCCTAATCTTAAGGAAAATGCTTTTCGCTTTTCCCTGTTGAGTATGAGGTTAGCTGTGGGTTTGTCTCATATGGCCATTATTATGTTGAGTGATTTTTGAAACTTAAGTGGTGATAAGCATCACTGTTTTTCTGTCCTGCTGTTGTAAGATTGTATGAAACCTTGCCCAGATACCACATAAAGACTTCTGTTTGAGATGAAGTCCAAAATTGGCTGCCAGAGTTAAAGCCTTTCATTGTCTGGCTTATACTCTCCTATCTTTAACCTTATGCATAGCACTCATCGTTACCTAACAATAGTTAGGCAGATTTTTTTCAAAGTTTTAAAAAAAATCATCATTAAGGTGTTACATGCTATACAGAACACATGTTTGCTTTTTAAAGCTTTCATTCTAAGAATCATAGAATATTATAGGTCATTTATCCATTTAATAGATGCCCAGTATATGCCAGGCTTAGAGCTAGGTCCCAGGGGATGTGTGTGTGTGTGTGTGTGTGTGTGTGTGTGTGTGTGTGTGTGTACATATATATATATATATATATATATATATGTAGTTGTTAACAAATAAGATATAATCTGTTTTCTAGCTTTCAGTCTAGCAGGGAACAGTACGGTAGATTTAAATCTTTCATGTTGCTCTGTACCTTCCAGCTTCTATTCTTGGACCTCCCCTCCAGCCTGTCCTCTATATTGATATCAGAGTTAACTTTATAAATATGTAAATCAGTGTTACTTCCTTACATTAAAAACAAAAACATTGTGAATGTACTTAATACCACTGAATTATGCAGTGAAAATGGTTGAAATGGTAAATTTTATAATATGCATAGTTAAAAAAATTTTTAAACTAAAAAAAACCTGCCTTTGTAATTTTTTTAATCGCTCTTAGAATAAAATCTATGATCATTCCAAATGATCTACATATATAGCCCACACTATGTAGCCACACTACATTATATGGCTCCTCTCCATCTGTCCATTGTTATCTTGAACACATATCCCACCATCTCTCTTTTTCAGCCATACTGGCCTGTTTTTTTTCTGTTGTTGTAACTCCATTGATCTCCACCTTGTTATATACTCCCTCTTCCCCTTTGCCTGGTTAACTCCAGTTTTTCCGTTAGGTTTCAGCTTCATGTTACTTCTTCAAAGAAGCCTTTGCCGACTTCCTCAGAGTAGTTTAGGTTCCCAGAATTCTTTATGCTCTAAGCACTGTGTACTTCTTGCTGCCTTTAATACAGTTGTAATTACGTATCTGTTAAGATTTCTGTTTTCCATTTGGTCTGTAAGTTCCATAAATTCATGAATTTCTTTTTCATTGCTGTATTTTAAGCTCATTGCACGGTGATTGGCATAAAACAGGAGCTCGCTAAATATTTTTGAACAAGTAAATGATTTATAATTTTTACTCTACTTAATTTCAGAAAGGCCTCGAGGTTACCCATGATATAAATACACATAAAAGAGGATAATTGAAGGAAAAACAGAATAAAACAAAACAATAAATAAACCTAATCTAGGAGAAGAAAGGTTTGATACACTAAGTATCTGGGATGAATCTGAAGAGTCAGTGGCTCAAGTTGAGGAAAATGATGACTCAGAAAAGGTGATTGGATTTGTCAAGAACTAATCAATAGTTTTTTAAAAAGTAGTTTCAGTAGAGTTCTGGCGAGTCCAGAAGTTGGATTCAGAAGTAGGCAATAGGTATAAATTCCATATTTGAAAAGTGAATTTGTGACTTAACCAAATATGTCTCTGGGTTCTTAAAATATTATTTTAACTTCTTTATTATGGAAAATTTATAAAGAGGTACAGAGAATAGCATCATGAACTCCCATAAAGTGTTACTCAGCTTCAGTAATTATGAACTCATGACTTGTTTCATCTATAGCAAATATCCCCCACCAACTCCCACCCCTCAGCCCCTGCACTAGAGTGGGTGGATGGAATCCCATATATACTGTTATTGCAAATATTTTGGTAGAACTGTTAAAAGATGAAGACCTTCTTATTGTGGTATACTCTTGACATTCATGGATATGGTTGCCCACAGAGGCATTTATTTTTAGGATGCTTTCCATTATATGTTTTTGAGATTTAATATTTCAGGATTTCTAGATCATTGCTATCCAGGTGAATTGTCTGCAATGGTGGAACTGTTCTGTATTTGTGCTGTTTAATATGGTGATGGCTAGTGTGATTGCGGAACTGATTTCTGAATTTTATTTCATTTTAATTTCAGTAGCCTCATTTGGCTAATTAACCCTTTACCTGGCCTTAACCCTGCTCTTAAAATTGAAGAATATCCCTTCAGAAATTTATGCATTTACACCTTAAATTATTTACATATTCAAGATGAATTAAGTTGATTATAATAGGGAAATAGAGAATGTGATGCCTCACAGATTTAGACAAATTTCAGACCAACTCTGGACTAAAGATATTTTGATCTGTAGTAGTTACGGTTGTACAGAATCCACTCTTGGGTCTTTTAGATCTCTGTCCTTGGTGTCTAGCATAATGCCCTATAGGTGACCATAAAATACTGACTCTGTTGAGTCATTAGGAAGCTGGATAAATAGGTCCTTCTTTTTTCTTTAGAAAGGTGACACAGGCTACTGAAGTTACTACTTATTTGTAAAGCTTTTATGTTTGTTTATCAAGTTGTTTAATATGCAACATTTCTTTTCCTTTGGCCTGTGAGATTCTTATAGTTAATGTGATAATGGGGAAAAGTTCTAGAGCAGGAGTTAGGAAAACTGAACTATGGCCTTTGCTCTGCCACCTTATAAATTATGTGCACTTACAGCGTTCACTTTAACTTCTCTATGCCTTAGTTTCCTCATATGTAAAATGAGAAGAATCCCCCCACCTCGTATGGTATGGCTGCATGGATGGTGCTCTGCAGGCTGCCCTGAGAGACTTACTCTCAGCACCCTTTCAGGGATTCCGATTTAATACTCACAGAGCTTCCAGAAACTGAAAGTAGTTCCTCTTCACAAAAAGACTGAGTACGTTTGCTTTTAAATAATGCATTCCTTTCGTACTCTCAGAATTCTTCAGTTGAACTTAACTTCATCTCAAAATATTGTATATTTGTTCTCAAAATCTCTGGTATTCCAATAATTATAGTCTTGTGTGTAAAACAGTCTAAATAATTATTTCAGCCTCATTCTGATTAATATTCTAAATACTGTGATGATTTACTTGTAAGAATTTTTACTTTTGTGCTTTGTTATGAGTTAAGTTATATCCTTCTCAAATTCATATGTTGAAGTTTAACCTATAGTACCTCAGATACAATCAGTTAAGATGAAGTCTTACTGGGGTAGGATGGGCCTCTCTACAGTATGACTGGTATCCTTATAAAAAGGGGAAACTGGACACAGATGTACTCAGAGAGAATGCCGTGTGAAGATGAGTAGAAATCAGGGTAATGTTTCTATACACCTAGGAATGCCAAGGATTGTTGGCAAACCACCAGAAGCTAGGGAAGAGGCTTGGAACAGCTTCTCCTCACAGCCCTCAGAAGGAACTAACCCTGCCAGTACCTTGATTTTGCATCCAGAACTGTGAGACAATACATTTCTGTTGTTCATACCATTCTGTTTGTGGTACTTGACTAGAGCAGCCCTAGCAAACTAATACAGTGCTTAATATCCCTTTGCAGCCAAATATAAAACTCCATGTACTCCAGACAATCGTAATGGATAATGTGTATTTCCTGTCCAACTGAATTTTTTTGAATAGTCAGACTGCTTTCATTTTGTGAGTATATCCATGTTTTGTGGCTTCCTGACATTAGTATATTTCTTTGCATTCATAATGATAGTATCAACTGGCATTTGATTACTTAGTGTATATCTGCCCTGTTGTAAGTACTTTACAGTCTTAACCAATTTAATTTTTAAAACCAGCTCTGTGAGCTCCTTGGAGAAGTGGTTGATTTCTGGGCTGGGGCAGGGAAAATACGAAATGAACCTGGAGCTGCTTCTGGTGCCAGAAAGTAAGGGAGTGTTTAAGAAACAATGGGGGCATGTTGAATGGGCACAGGAACAATGTGAAAGAACTCTCAATAGGGAAAGTTGGAATAATTTGAGCAAAATAATGATGATATTAAATAACCCACAAAATTAAGATATCCATGAATGCATGCTTTAATTAATTAATTAAATTCAAAATAAATAGGACTGCTCTTCATTACAGAAGAATTACTATGGAATACCACAGTAATGATTATTGCAGGCAAGATCCATTTGATGAATGCTAAAATTAGTGGGCAAAAGTTTGGGAAGACACAGGATGTTCGTGTAGTTTCAAAGTATCTCCCCCATAATATTTGTTATTTGTAAAGGGGAAAACAGTAAATTTGTGGTAGAGAAACTCTAGAGATCACCATAACCAAGTGAGCAAGGGTAATATCACTAGGATTGAGACATGAATGTGACATTATGTTTCCCTTGGAACAATGCACCCAAGAAAGGTACATCATTTCTGTGGTAGTCTTGCCAAAAATGTATGACCTGAATCTAAGGAGAAAATAAATCTAAACTGAGAGATACTGCACAAAACAACTGACCAGTTTTCTTCAAAAGTGTCAAAGTCATGAAAACAATGAAAGATGGGAAATGTTACATATGGGAGGAGACGAAAGAGGCATGACAAATAAATGCAGTGTGGGATCCTGGGTTGGATCTTGGGACAGAAAAGGGGCATTAGTAGAAAAACTGGTGAAACCCAAATAAGTTCTGTAGTTTAGTTAGTAGCATTGTATCACTTTTAATTTCATAGTTTTGAAACTTGTGCTATTACATAACATGTTACCATTAGAGGAAGCTGAGTGAAAGATATACTGGAATTCTCTGCTATTTTTGTAACTTTTCTGTGAGCTTAAAATTATTTTCAAATAAAAAGTTAAAACAGTTGTACTATTGTTATACCCATTTTACCATGAGGAAACTAAGGCACAGAGAAGTTAAGAACTTGTCCCAATTGTATATGGTTAGTGGTCAAGCTGGGATTTGACCAATCAACTGGTTCTAGAGCTCCAGTTCTAAAACACTGAACTATACTATCTTCCTTGATAAATTTTGTATAGGTGGAATATGTGCAGGAAGTGCAGGATACTTAGGTGTTCTCAAACCATAAAAGTGAAAAAAACTAATCACCTCTGGAAAATTGAGGTATACGAACTAGCCTTATTAGATAAGGTTAAGTGGTTCTCAGGTATTTTGCAGTACTGGACTTTATAATTTGTATGACAAAATTATCAATACATGTAATTTACAGTTAAGAGATTAAGATGAGAAACAAAATTAGTTTTTAGTAAATTCATTGGCATTGATAAATTTTATTAATGATTGTGTTACTGACTCTGATATTGAATTATCAGGATCATTTCAAAATGTGTTATACCCATACACAAGGAAAATCAGATTTATTTAATCATGGAATTAAAATGAGATATTCAGCTGAGGATTGTTCAGTCTCATCTAGAAGACAAAAGTACAACCGAAAAAAGTCTTTAGATTTGTAATCATATTCTATAGAAAAAATAATAAGCCACTTTGCAATTCTAAGATCTGAACAAGAATAAAACGCTTATGCTGAAACATGAATTTAGTTTATAGTGAATTTAAGTTAGATATATGGAAGAATTTCCTGACTGAAAAGGTTGTAGAAATATTAGAGTGGGTTATGAAATCTCTTGGCGAATATTACCTATTTCAAATAGAGAAGTAATTTCTTGGAAGAGCTAGGAGTACTCAGAAAAAGGAGTGTAGCTACACTACTTAACAGCCTATTTTGTGTTCTATAGAATTTTATTTGTTGATAATTAAATATTCTTATTTGCTAGTTTTAGTTGATCTTACTTGCCTCAATATAAGGTTCCTTTTATCAGAACTTCTTGATGATTGCTTTAATTTGGTCCATATTACATAAATGCATATATATGGTATGGGTGTATGAGGCTGCTGCCAGCTTAACATGGCATACTGTTTTACAGCAAACCTTTTTTTTAAGTAGAAAGAATACACTCTAAAAATGATTTAAAAAAATACAGTGTAATAAATACATAAACCAGTAAAGTAGTCATTTATTAAGTATTACCAGGTCAATTAAGTTTGCGAACTCATCCTAGAAAAAGTGCTGCATACCTCATTGCTAAATATCACTCCTATCACCTTCAAATTACTCCCCTTGGGAAGCTATGCACCGATCCCAGTACCTAGTCCACCCTTCAAAGAAATTTTGGAACTTTTTCTGGAATGGCCATCAGAGCTGTTGTCATATTATCATTGATGTCCTGAATGTCATCAAAATGTCTTCCTTTCAATATTTCCTTTATCTTCGGATGAAGAAAGAAGACATTGGAGGCCAGATCAGGTGAGTAGGAAGGATGTTCCAATACAGTTATTTGTTTACTGGCTAAAAACTCCCTCACAGGCAGTGCCGTGTGAGCTGATGCATTGTCGTGATGCAAGAGCCATGAATTGTTGGCGAAAAGCTCAGGTCGTCTAACTTTTTCACGCAGCCTTTTCAGCACTTCCAAATAGTAAACTTGGTTAACTGTTTGTCCAGTTGGTATAAATTCATAATGAGTAATCCCGCTGATACCAAAAAGGTTAGCAACATCGTTGCAACAAGTTCACGACCTTAATTGTCATACGTCATGTACCATACATAATTGTATGTGCTGTAGCTTTATACAACTGGCAGTACAGGAGTTTTGTTTACACCATCGTGACCACAAGCATGAGTAATGTGCTACTACATCAGGACAGCTACAGTATCACTAGGTGAGAGGAGTGTTTCAGCTCCATTGTAGTGATCTTATGGCACCACTGTCCTACACGCCGTCATCTTATGTGCCATCGTTATGTGGCACATGACTGTATTTGGATTTAAAATAAATCTGCCATCTTCTTAACGTGTTTTCGTTTTGTCCTGGACATTTCTATTTCTCTTCTTGTGTTATTTGAATTCATAGTCTTTTTTTTCTTTTTTCTTAATTCACAGTCTTTTAAAAACCATTCCATATTCGTTACTTTGTTAATCAGGAAGTTACACATTGTTATCCTTTTATTTAGTGATTACCCTAGAAGTTGTGGTATGCAGCCTGGACAATGAAAGGACCTTAGAACTGCAACTCTATTTACCACTCCTCTTCCTGACTTTACTTACTGTATTTTCATTGTGTATATGTGTGTGTAAAACCGTGTAAAATGTTACTGTTGTTTCAAACAATGATTATTTCGATTTTTTTTTGTAAGGAAAACTTTTTAGTGAAGTATAACATATATAAAAGAAGACAAGTCGTAAGTACAGCTTAAATGAGAAAATTTGCTAGTTATACTCCTGTTCGTATGTAAGTTATTTCTTACTGTAAATTAGTAAATTTCGCCTTCTGGCTTTAAAACCTCAATTTCCTGAGTTTTATTATAAGTGTATCCCAATGAGCTTTATCTACTTTCATTGCATTGTTGTATGCCAGACTCTGGACTACCTTAGTAGTCAGTGCTGTCTACTTTGTAAAGTTTCTTTTCGTTGATTGTATTCAGTGCCAGGCAGGGACCAACACTATGAGTATATCCCTGAGCAAAATAAATGAGGTTCCTGTTCTGCATCTTAAACCCTTTGTAAGTTAGGGAGGTAAACAGTAAAAAAATGCACGAACAAGATAATTTGAGATGTGTTGTATTGCCAGTTTTTCTTCTTTTTCTCCATATGAAAAAGTGGATTATGTTTTTCCTTACGTTAAATTTCTACACTTAGACTTACAGTTTTTGAGTAAAGTTAATGCTGGTAAAGTGAGTCTCATGCTAGTACTTACTTTGGACTTAACACTGGACTGTTTTTGAGGATTCAGATTATTTCCAACTCGTCTTTTTATCCTTAAGATACATTCATAGATGGATGTTGATTTTGTTGTAGGAATAAAATAAAAGCCCTGCTGCCATCCAAAATACTTGTAGGAATACAATCTTAGGCCGCAAGTAATTTTGAAAGGTAATTTAGTTTTTCTTTCCTTCAGGCGTAACCATATCTTGTATTGAATTTGTAAGTTCATAATGTAACCAGGAAAGAAAAGTTCCACAAAATTAGGTTACATGAGCAAAATCTGAGAGGCTCCAAGGTACATGTTATGCTTGAAGAATAACTAACAGCTTTCCATCATTGTCAAATGAAGTTTATGTTTAGCAAGGACAGGAGATGAGACTAGAAGGGTAGGCTCAGGTTTGGCTATAAAGGTCCTTGACTGCCTGCTAAGGATTTTTAACTTTGTCTTACGGATACTTGGGAGACTTGGAATGTTTTGTAAATTGAAAAAGGATACCTCCGCTAGTATAGAAGCTGGATGCTTTGCACAGTGCTTTCCTTTCATGTTCACTTTTGTACGTGTATATGTTTATGTCTCAGTGGTTTGTAAACTCCTCTGTGGTTAGGGCCTTACTTATTTTTGTTTTTCATTCTTATCCCCCAACCTCCATGTTCCTTAGCACTTAGCAGTTTGGGAATGAAATGAGAAAAAAATAGTTGCCATCCAAGCATTAAAATATTTGCTTACTTGTTATTTATCTTTGTTAAGAGTAGCCAGTGGGTCTTTACCTTTGTGGATCTTTTCTGTCTTCATCTCTTACGTAAGTATTTTTTGTTTTTATTTTGGATGTCTCCATTTCATCATCCTGAAAACTAACACTATAGGTCTAATGCCTTTAACATAAACATTGTTGTAAAGGAATAAAGCACCTTTATTAAAAACAACTTTTGAGCAATAGATGTGAAATTATTTATTTTAACAAATATATAAAACCGAACTCATTCTCCCTATTTTTTAATGTGATTATACAAGTGTAGTTGTAGGGTTTTTTTTGTTTTGTTTCGTTTTTTGCTTTAGGAGAAACAAAATGTTTATTCAATTTAGGTCTTTAGAGAAAGGCTACTACATTTATTGAACTTTAGTGTTGTTGACTAGGTTAGCTGGATTTGAAGTAGCAGTTAGCTAGGTGTAATTGATTCTTTGTTTTGCAATAGAATTGCATCACCTAGGTGAGACATCTTGGATATGATATTGCAGTGTTTTGCTTGCAGCTGAGCTTTTCTGCTGTGGTCCCTAGATACCTTTTTCAGCTGCTTTCATTACCATGATGGAATAGTGACTACAGATTGTGGGTTTTTTGTTTTGTGTGTGTGTTGTTTTGGGGTGTTTTTTTTCTTTTTGTTTTTATTTGCTTAACTGTGTTACTAAAATCATAGCATTTGTCTGGAGCTACTGTTATCATAGCACCATAACCTTGTATAGAGGCTTATTTTTGTAGGAAAACGTTAGAAAATATAAATCTCTAGTTAGTTTGTTTCAGTATTATCTGACCAGTATAACTAACCAAGAATTATAAAGCGGTTCATAAATTTTCATATGTATAGGCTTTAGAATAATTAAAACTTCTTTTGTGCAAACATCAGTCTTATATTCTTTCAATCCTAAATATTCTTGAATTCTAAGTATATTATTTGAGGTATTACTTTACCATTTATAGAAATTTTCTCTCAAATTAGTATTCCTTGGTCTTCTAGAGGCCCAATAAGTAGTTTCTCTAACGTTTAATAATCAGCCTTTTAAAAAAACTTTCCTTTTAGTTACCTTCGGTGTTCAAATATTAGATTTTTTAAAAATCCCCCATAATTTTTTGGTAGTGAGAGGTGTTTTTTTTTTCCAATGCGGTAAAATATACGTAACAAAATTTACCCTTGACATTGTTGTACAACCACCACCATCACAAATTTTCGGTAACAGCTTTATTGGCATAAAATCACATACCATACAATTCACCCATTTAAAGTATACAATTCAGTAGTTTTTAGTATCGTCATAGAGCTGTGCAGCCATTATCACACAGTTTTAGAATATTTTCATCACCTTCAGAAGAACCTCTGCATCCCTTTACCATTACCACCCAATTCCTCTACTCTCCCCCCATCCTTAAACAACCACTAATCTACTTTCTTTACATATTTGTTTATTCTAGACACTTCGTATAAATGTAGTCATATCATATGTAGTTTTTTGCTACTGAACTCTTTTACTTAGTGTAGTGTTTTCAAGATTCATCCTTGTTGTGGCATATATTAGTACTTCATTCCTTTTTGTGCCTGAATAATATTGCATTGTTTGGATATACCACATTTTGTTTATTAATTCCTCAGATGCAGATCTGATCCAGAGGTGAATTTCAAAACAGTGTTTTATGTCACTTCTTTCTCACTCTTAGAAACAGTCTAGTTCTTGCAGCCCTAATACCCCTCGCTCCTAGGACTCTGTCTCTTTAGTCTTTATATCCCCAGGGATTATGCTTTGATTCACTGAATGAAATAGACCTGAACCTCAGTTTCCACAGGTTACTGTCTGGGTAGTTAACTAAATTGGTTCATGGTCTAATCCTAGTTCTTTTTGTTAGGACCCAAGTAAATACCTGCTTTGCCTTTTGTGAATTAGAGATGTCAACATAATTGGTTGTTTTCCTCCATTTTTTCTCTTTATTTTCTCAACTCTTAACTAAATAAATACTCTTTATTTGTGCTCTTCATTTGAGAGATTGTTGTCTATTATTAGAGAAAGGCATTTCAACAAACTTGGGGCTGTATGTTTCGTCATTATTGTTACGTAGTAGAACCCTTGCAGATATTTCCCGTTAAATTAATCGTAGTTCTCTGTAAATGAATTGCTTGAGAACCCAATGTAATATGTTAACTGAGTGAATCTTTTTTTCTTTTCATTTCAGTTGGAAAGACATCCTTGATCACCAGATTCATGTATGACAGTTTTGACAACACCTATCAGGTATTTTGTTTTTGCCAACTTCCTGGGTGTCTCTATTTTGTGTTATAAGTAATATTCAAGGTCTTTTAAAAAATTCATTTATTTACATGCAGTCATAGATGTAAGAGCACTTTTCTGTAATCTGTAAAATTCTGTATAAATATAATACAGAATCAAATGATTTTGCTCAGTGCTCAACTTTTTCATTTATCTCTTCCAAAGTCTATTGAAAGATTCTCGATAATGCCATCGTGATAGAAGTAAGGATGATGGTAGATATTCTCTTATAGAGATTTCGTCCAAGTCTAGAATCCTCTGACATTTTGATCTATTCATGAAGTCAAGAATAAGGAGATTTGGGAAATTATAAATATGTGGAAATTAAACAACACATTCCTAAGTAACCATGGGTCAAAGTCAAAAGCACAAGGGAAATTAGAAAATATTTTGAGACAAATGAAAAATAAAACACAAAATACCAAAACTTATGGGAAACAGCTAAAGCAATGATATAAGGAAACGAAATACATTAAATCAATAATTTAACCTTCTACCTTAAGAAAGTAGAAAAAGAAAAGTAAACCTAAAGCAAATGGAAGAAACTTTTAAAATTAGGTTTTATTATTATTCAGGCATAGTGAGGCCAACAGATCAGGAAATTATTGCCATTGAAAAGATAGTTTGGGGTGGCCCATTGGCTCCGTTGGTTAGAGTGCAGTGCTCATAACACCAACGTTGCCGGTTCGATTCCCACATGGGCCAGTGAGTTGCACCCTCCACAACTAGATTGAAAACAATGACTTGACTTGGAGATGATGATGGGTCCTGGAAAAACACACTGTTCCCCAATATTCCCCAATTAAAAAAAAAGAAAAGAAAAGGTAGTTTGTTATCCTCACAGATCCCAAGAGGAAGGGGACTCCATGCCTTGAGAAGGAGCCACATGCAGAAGCACTTCTGTTGGTTAGGAGGTTGGGAGCGGGACATGGGGAAAGTGGGCAAGAGCCTTTATTGTGGTTTCTGTAGGAAGGATGGGTGAGACCAGTTAAGCAGATTTGGGATTGCCTAGCTTGAATAATTTCAGCAGGCTCTAGGGTGTAGGAGCTGTTTCTAGTTATCTGGTTTGTGGCCATGGGATAAAGGCCAGTGAATAGTGATCCTGAGTGTGATAAATGAGGTAGCTAGGACACAGGCTCTGGGTTGGTTGGTTTGCAAAAGAAAGGCGCTCGTTTACTATCTGAATTGGCAGGCCCTGGGAGGTCCAGTCCCTCCAGTGTCAGCAATGTCGCAGGTGTCAAAGCAAATAAAATAAAACAAAAATACAGAAAAAGACATGCTTTCATTCAGAAGCTAATAAAGATTAGGCAGAAATATATGAAAGAATAGGAAAACAATAGAGAAATTGAATGAAACCAAAAGTGTGGTTCTTAGAAAGGATCAACAAAATCGACTAACCTTTAGACTAATCAAGAGATTAAAAAAAAGAAGATTCAAATTACTAAAATAAGGAGGACATTGCTACTGACCATACAGGAATAAAAAAGGATTATAAGGGAATACCATGAACAATTATGTCAACAAACTAGATAACTAGATGAAATGGAATATTCCATAAAAGATACAAAGTACTGAAACAAACTCAAAAAATAGAAAATTTGAATACACCTTTAATAAGTAGTGAGACATAGTGATCAAAAACTGCCCATGAAAAAAATACCAGGATTAGATGGCTTCACTGGTCAATCTATGAAATGTTTAATGAATACCAAAACTTAATAAACTTCTAAAAAATAGAAGACTTCCCAACTCATTCTATGAGGTCGGTATTACTCTGATACCCAAACCAAAGACACCAAAATTAAAATTACAGACTAATATTCTTTATAAATATAAACACAATAATCCTCAGCAAAATTATTACCAAACTGAATCCGGCAGCATGTAAAAAGGATTATATACCCTTTACCAAGTGGGATTGGTAGGTTGGTACCAGGATTGCAAGTTTGTTCAACATACAAGAAGTAAGGTAATACACTATATGAATAGAATGAAAGACAAAGTCACATGATCATTTCAATAGGCACAGAAAAAGCATTCGGCAAAATCCAATAGCCTTTCATGGTAAAAACACTCAACAAACTAGGACTGTACGGGAATTAAACATAATAAAGGTCATCTATGAAAAACCCACAGCTAACATTATACTTAATGTTGAAAGGCCAAAAGCTTTCTCTTTAAGATAGGAACAAGATAATGATACCTGCTCTCAGTTACATATGTGTGTGTATATAAATTTTATGTATATCTAAGGTTATACGTATTTTAGTTTAAACTGCTCAATTGTAAAACAAAAATCCAAGAACAAACTAAAAAGAATAAGTTAGTAATCTTAAAACCAAGTATTTTTCACTGGGATCCTAAGCACTTGCAAATCTTTCTCTGTATTAACTCTTTGAAATGTTGTTGTTAAAATAAAAAAATAAAATGGCCCCTTTTAAGTATCTATTTTACATCTGTATTACTGTGTAGTAAATATAAAAACTTGCTTTCAATTGTTTTATCTTAGTAATAAATCAAATGTTAATCGGGTTAAAGGAAAGGTTAGCTTTCATAGTTATTAACTGCCACTGTCTCAATTATTTATCAAACCATTTTTACTTCTCTGAAAGCTTTTAGGGTAAATTTAAAATCTGAATCTTGTCCTTTTTTTGGTATGTATTTTTCCCACATTTGAAATACGTATTTTATTTCAGGAACATGCCTTCTGATTCGAGAACTTGATAAACTGAAAAACTTAGGCATTTTCTTTCTAGGAATGCCATATAATGAGCTCTAGTGTCAGAAAAACCTTTATTTATATCTTAATTCTACCATTTAGTAATTGGGTGGTTTTTGTACAAATTATAGAAATTCGGACACATTTTTTCTTTTTGGAAAAATGCTCTGTTCTTTTGTGATTATTGTCAATTTATCATTCAGAAAAACGCTGATTTTATTTGCTTCTTTGAAAATCTTAGCACTTGTTTCATAATACTGCTCTCTGTTCTAACTTGTCAGCATTTTAAGCAACTGTAATATTCACACAGGAGATCCTATACTTCTGACCGACTGGCTTTAAATTGGGGGTTCCGAAGGCCCCCTCCTTGGATTTGGTAATTTGCTAGGCTGGTGTACAGAATTCAGGGAAACACCTACACTTACCAGTTTGTTATAAAGGATGCAGAAGAACAGCTAGATGAAGAGGTACATAGGGTGAGATCTGGAAGGATCCCAAGTGCAGGAGCTTCTGTCCCCATGGAATTTGGGGTGTGTCACTCTCTGAACCCCTTTACTTAGGGTTTTGATGGAGAGTTTGTGATAATCTGGTTGATTCAGTCATTGGCTGTTGATGACTGAACTCAATCTCTTGTCCCTCTCCCCTCCGTGGGGGTCAGAGCTGAAAGTTCTAGCCCTCTTGTCACCTGGTTGGTACCCCCAACCTTAGGGGCTTTCTAGGAGTTGCCTTATTAATATTAAATCTGGTGTGGTTGAAAGGATTGTGTGAATAACAAAAGACTCTCTTTTAACCTTTATTGCCTTGTTTTAGGAGCTATTTCAGGGGCCAGGAACAAAAACCAAATATTGTAATGAAAGATCCTCCATTCACTCTTACTGTGTCTCCCCCAAAATAAGACTGGGTCTTACACCGTATTGCCCCCAAAATAAGACCGCGTCTCATATTAATTTTTGCTCAAAAAGACGCGTTAGGGAGTATTTTCAGGGGCTGTCTTTATTTTTTCATGTACAACAATCTACATTTATTCATATACAGTCATGTCATCTTCTTCTGGAACATCGTCATAACGTACTAAATGTGTCCGTTTGGCTGATGATCTTAACTGGGGCTTATTTTCAGGGTAGATCTTATTTTCGGGGAAACACGGTGTCACTTAAGGTTTTAGGACCTTTGGCCAGGAAACTGGGACGAAGATCAAAACATATATTTCTTATTATATCATAGTATCACACCAGTGAACTCCATATTGGTAAATGCAGTGGTCATTTCTCAGTCCTCATCTTACTTGATCTGTAAGCAGCATTTAACATAATTTAACACGACTTCTTAAAACTTGTTTTCACTTGGCTTTCAGGGTACCACATCTGACTCATTTTTCTCCTGCCTTTCTGGCTTCTCTTTTTCAGTTTATTTTGCTAGTTCTTCCTTTGCCTCTCCAGTCTGTAAATGTTGGTTGCTTCAGGGCTCGGTCTGCAGGGTCCATACTCATTCCCTAGTGATCTTACACAAATCTTATGGCTTTCAGTGCTCTGTGTACTGATTCCCGAAATGTTAATGATTCTTAAATTTATAGGTTTAGCCTGGAGCTCTTTCTTCTCAATTCCAGATACATACAGAGGGTGCCAAAAAAACGTATACACATTTTAAGAAAGGAAAACTGTATTAAAATTGTAATACTCAATATAAATCAGTAACAAAAGATGAATACAAGTCATGTTCGACTTCTGCAATTACAAGAGGTGCTCAAAGTGGTTATTGTCAGTGTCCAGACACTTCTGATTACGACAAGCTACTGCTTGAGCAACGCTGACTAAAGTGTCCACTTGTATACGTTTTTTTGGCACACCTAGTATTCAGCTGCCTACCTGACATCTGCATTTGGTTGTCAGTTGGCGTCTCAAACGTGGTAAGTTCAGAACTGATCTCTTAATATTCCCCCGTAAACCTTCTTTTCCTGTCATCTGTCCCGTTTCAGTTAACAATAAAGCCAAGCTCAGTTTACCTTGGTGTCACACTCAAATCCTTTCTTTTATATCCCACTTATAGTCTATCAGCAAATCTGCTTTTCAAATTACATTTGAATTCTTCTTCTTCTCCCAGCCCAACTAGAACCACACTGGTCCAAGTCAACAATAATAGCCTCTTAAATGATCTCTCTGCTTCCCTTGTGCACTATTAAGTTAATTTCAACAAATAGCCAGAATGATTCTCTTGTAAGTTAAAAGTCAGTGATAACAATGTTCTAAAATTGATTGTGGTGATAGTTGTATAATTATGTGAATATGGTAAAACCTATGAATTCTGCACTTTATTTTTTATTTTATATTTTATTTTATTGGGGAAGGGGAACAGGACTTTATTGGGGAACAATGTGTACTTCCAGGACTTTTCCAAGTCAAGTTGTTGTCCTTTCAATCTTAGTGGAGGGTGCAGCTCAGCTCCAGGTCCAGTTGCGTTAGTTGCAGGGGGCACAGCCCACCACCATCCCTTGCGGGAGTCAAACCGGCAACCTTGTTGTCGAAAGCCCGCGCTCCAACCAACTGAGCCATCTGGCCACCTAGGAGCTGAGCGGTAGCTCATTGGCTTCATTGTAGTTGCGGAGGGCGCCCCTCGCTGGCCCATGTGGGAATTCGAACCGGCAGCCCTGTTGCCCATAGCTCGCGCTCTAACCAACTGAGCCACCCATCCGCCCCGAATTCTGCACTTTAAATGGTTGAATTGTGTGGTATGTGAAATACATCTCTATAAAGCTGTTTTTTAAAAAGTAAGCCATATAAGGTCATTCTTTTGAATATTCTATCTTATTCAAAGTAAAGTTGTTACAGTCACCCCCCCACACACACTATGTTATATATTTTACCACTATGCTGTATTTTTTATAAAATTGAATTATTAGAAAAATAAGAAAAGAAAAAACATTTAAAAAAAAGTCTGCTGGATATGTGCTTGGCTATTGATTACTATAAAAGCTTGTAAGTGCTTATTCCTCAATTTCTGTACTTCCCTGGCCATGCACTAGTAACAGTTGAGACTAGCACTGGCCTTTCGACTCTTCTTTGAGTAGCATTAGCCTGTGAAGTCCCTGCCGTCCTCCCTACCTCGTTACCTTTGTGATCTCATGTCTATTTTCCCCTCATTGTCAGATCTTCAGCTGCAATAACCTCCTTGCTGTTCCTTGAACTTGTTAGGCCCTTTCTTATCTCACAGTCTTTGAACCTTGTAGAAAGCGCTAAACCCAAATATCTACATGGGTATTCTTGTTTGATAATTCTAGAATCTTGGGGACAAATATATGTAGTTCATTATATTATCTCCATTCTTTTAGTTGAAAATTATTCATAAATATTTTTATATTTTTTTAAAAGTCATAAGTTGATCATGTCAATAGATGGAGCAAAAGTATTTGACAAAATCCAATACCTATTCATGATAAAAACCCTCAATAAACCAGGTGTAGAGGGCAACTTCCTCAACTTGATAAAGGATATCTACAAAAAATCTATAGCTAACATCATACTTAATGGTGAAAAGCTCATAGATGTCTTACTAAGATTAAGAACAAGGCAAGGATGTCCCCTCTCACCATTGCTTTTCAGCATTGTACTGTAAGCTGTTGCAAATGCAATAAGGGGAACAAATGGGGACGGGAGAGTATACAGATTGGGAAGGAAGAAATAATAGCAAGATACGAAGAAATGGGATACAAGGTTAATATATAAAGTCAGTTGCTTTTCTGTATACTACCGTGTTTCCCCAAAAATAAGACCTAACTGGAAAATAAGCCCTAGCATGATTTTTCAGAATGGCATCCCCTGAACATAAGCCCTAATGCGTCTTTTGGAGCAAAACTTATTATAAGACCCAGTCTTATTTTCGGGGAAACACAGTAACTATATACTAACAGTGAGCATGTGGAATTTGAGATTTAACACAATACCATTTACATTAGTACCTTCAAAAATGAAATACTTAGATATAAATTAACAAAATATGTACAAGATCTACATAAGAAAAGTTACAGAACTCTTAATGAACGGTATCAAAGAACTAAATGGAGAGATAGTCCATGTACATGGACAGGAAGACTCAATATTGTCAAGAGGTCAGTTGTTCTCAACTTGATCTATAAATTCAGTGCAATCCCAATCAAAAACCCAGTAAGTAATTTTGTGGGTATTGACGAACTAATCAATTCTAAAGTTTATATGGAAAGGCGAAAAACCCAGAATAGCCAACCCAATATTGAAGGAAAAGAACAAAGTAAAGGACTCATGCTACCCACCTTCGGATTTACTATAAAGCTGCAGTAATCGAAATAGTGTTGTTATTGACAAAACAATCCACAAATAGATCAATAGAACGAGGTTTGAAAATACTTCATTTTTCAAACCTGTGTTTCTTTTTTGCTCTCATATTACCACCACACTCACAACACTTCTGATACCAGATATTTGTGTGTAGGGGGAGGGGTTCCCATACAAGCAAGTCTGTAACACCAGCTGGGTGTTGTACAATTTAACTCAGTTCTTATCTAAGCAGTGATTGCATCAGATCCCACAGATTAAAGATTCAGTCTCACGAGACTGACTCCCACTTCACATGCCAATTGCAAGTAGTAGGTCCCCAGGTTATCCACAGCTTCTGTCCTATTCACTACAAATTTGAGATTCCCACGACCTCCTCCCCTTTCAATTTGATGATTTGTTAAAACAGTTCATAGAACTCAGGGAAATACTCACGTATGTTTACCAGTTTAATAAAGAATAGAACTGGGTGGCCGGATGGCTCAGTTGGTTAGAGCGTGTGCTCTTAACAAGGTTGCCACTTCAAGGGATAGTGGACTGCAGCCCCCGTTGAAAACGGCAACTGGACCTGGAGCTGAGCTGCACCCTCCACAACTAGATTGAAGGACAGTGACTTGACTTGGAGCTGATGGGCCCTGGAGAAACACACTGTTCCCCAATAAAATTTTAAAATAAATAATAGAATAAAGAATACAGATGAACAGCGTGATGAAGAGATATATAGGGTGAGGTCTGGAAGGTTCTCAAGTACAAGAGCTTCTGTCCCCATGGAGTTGGGGTACATTACCCTCCTGGTTTATTGATGTGTCCACTAACCTGGAAGCTCTCCAAACCCCATACTTCTGGGATTTTTATAGAGGCTTTATCACATAGGCATGATCAATCATTAAGTCCATTTCTAGTCCCTCTCCCCACTTTGGAGGATGGCGGTGGGGCTGAAAATTCCAAGCTTCTAATCATGGCTTGGTCTTTCTCCTGGTTAGCCACCATCCAGGAGCCACCCAGAGTCACCTCATTAGAACACAAGATGCTCCTAGTGCTCTTAGCACTTAGGAATTTACAAGGGTTTTAAGAGCCCTGTGTCAGGAACTAGGGGCAGAGACCAATATATGTATTTTTTATTATTTCAGAGAGTTCAGAAATAGACCCACATGAATATAGTCAACTGATCTTTGATGAAGGTGCAAAGGCAATACAATGGAGCAAAGATAGTCCCTTCAACAAATGGTGCTAGAACAGTTGGACATATACATGCAAAGAAATGAACCTAGGCAGTTACATCCTTCACAAAAATTAACCCAAACTGGATCACCTATGTAAATGTAAAACAAAACTGTAAAACTCCTAGAAGATAACATTGGAGACGAGCTAGATGACCTTGGATATGACAGTGACTTTTTAGATAAAGCACCAAAGGCACAATCCATAAAAGAAACAGTTGATGAGTTGAACTTAATTAAAATTAAAAACTTCTGCTCTGTGAAAAACAATATTGAGAGAATGGGAAGACAAGACATAGACGGGGTTAAAATATTTGCAAAAGACACGTGACAAAGGACTGTTATCCAAAATATACAAAGAGCTTTTAAAATCAGGTAGAAGTAAAGAATTGGTTCTTTACATTTTGATAAATTTTGACAGATTGTACACTGCTGAAGCTACCACCACAATCAAGATGAAGAACATTTCCAGCATTCCAAATGGAAATTTGTTTTTAATTAAGCCTTTTATTAAAAAACATAAAGATCATAGAACTGAGATCATAAATCTGATATTTAAGGAAAATCACTTCTTAAAAAGTTGATGTATATGTACTGTTTATGTTTTATTATTTGTTTGAATATTTCAGAAATGGTTTTGCCACCCATTAAGACATTATGAAAAGAGCAGGTTTAGAAATGAAAGTGAGTTCAGTCAGCAAGGTTATGTTTTTCAGGTTAATTTTGATCTTTATGAATTCAGTAGTGTGATTGATGCCTCAAAACTAGGATAGTGCAGTGGAAGGGTCTGTTGTACCTTTTAGCATAAAGTCTGACTTTGTACTACTTTTAAATATATTTATTACGTGTTGGCAGTGAGATCTGAAAAATGCCAATTTCTGTTTATGGTCATTAAAAATTATTTTGGGCTGTTTTTAACAAACACACAATAATATTAGTAAGTGACATGAGAGTTTTTCCATATAAAAGAATTCTAGGGGTAGGGCAGTTCAGGGTGTGTGTGGCAGTTCCAAAGTCATTTGGGACCAAAACTCCTTCACTTTCTGTTTAACCAGGTCTAATATATGACTTCCATATTGAAGGTTGCCTCATGCTTACTGAATGGTTCCTGGAGTTCCAGCTCTGGTATCCACAGTCCAGGCAGGAAGAAGGAGGAACAAGAAAAAACCAAGGGTGCACCTCCCAGCCTGTTTTTTTAAAGCTGGAAGAAGGCTGGAACATGTAGTCTTTTTAATGAGTATGGCTTTAAATAAATGTTTGTATTAGTAAGGAAGAAGAAGATGGATATTCCTTTAGGTGATTAGCTGCCTCTATCACACTGAGTAAATGAGGTTCTACTGATGAAATTTCTTAAATGTAGCCACATATCATTCTTGTACATTCCTCAGGTTTGTCAATTAGATGCTCTTGCACAGTAATTCAAGTTTATACACCAATTATCCCACTCTATAGCAGAGTGGGATATATATTCTCAGATGGAATATCATAAGATGGAATTCATATTTAGGTTGTATTTACTTAAGCCCTAAATTGAGAAACATAATTGAAATACATAGTCACATAGTTTGAGGTAAAGGAAGAAGCCTCTTTCTTTTCTTCTCTCTTTTCTTTTTTCTTTTCTTTCCCTTCCTTCCTTCCTTCCTTCTTTCCTTTCTTCCTTCCTTCCTTCCTTCCTTCCTTCCTTCCTTCCTTCCTTCCTTCCTTCCTCTTATAAAAGTCTGTGTGTAACTGAAATCTATAAAACACTGCTCAAAAAAATTAAAGACCTAAATAAATGGAGAGACAGCCTAGGCAAATGGATTGGAAGACAGTATTGTTAAGATGTCAATAGTAACTACCCAAAGCAATCTACAGATTCAGTGCAGTCCCTATCAAAATTCTTGCTGCTATTTTTGTAGAAATGAAAGAACCAATCCTAATTTGCAGTAGCCAGAACAGTCTTGAAAAAGAAAAAAAGTTGGAAGACTCACACTTGCAGATTTCAAACCTTAAAACAAAGCCACAGTAATCAAAATGTGGTACTGGCACAAGGATAGATATATAGACCATTGGACTAGAATTGAGAATCCATAAATAAATCCATATATATATTAAAAAATGGATTTTGAATGAAGGCGTGCCAGGCCCTACCTACAGAATGGGAGGAAATATTTGAAAGTTACATATCTGATAGGTGTTTAATATCCAGAATACTATATAAGAAATCCTACAAATCAATAACAGAAATGGCAAACTCAATTTAAAATGGGCAAAGGACTTGAATAGACATTTCTCCAGAGAGAATATACAGATAACCAATAAGTACATGAAAAGATGCTCAACATTATTAGTCATTAGAGAATTGCAAAATCAAAACCAGGCAGTAAGATTCCACTTCACACCTACTAAGGTGGCTATTATATATAAAAAATGGAAAGTAACAAATGTTGGCGAGGCTGTGGAAAAGTTTGAACCCTCATGCATTGCTAAGAGAAATTTAAAATGGTGCAGCCTCTATGGAAGTCTGACATTTCCTCACAAAATTAAATAGAATTACCATATGGCCCAGCAGTTCCACTCCTAGGTATAAACAAGGAGAATTGAAAACAGGAACTCACAGTAACCAAAATGTATAAACAACCCAAATGTCCATTAGTAGATGAATAGATAAACAAATTGTGGTCTATCCATACATTGCAATATGTTATTGCTTAATGCATACAGAGTTTCTGTTTGGGGTGATGCAGAGGTTTTGGAAATAAATAGACTGTTGTACATCCTTATGAATGTAATTAATGCCATTGAATGATACAGTTTGAAATGGTTAAAATGTCAAATTTTATGAAACATATATTACCACAATTTAAAAATAAAACCTACCTTATGGTCCAGCAGTTCCACTCCTGGGTATCTGTCCAAAGAAATCCAAAACACTAATTTGAAAAAATATATGCACCCCTATGTTTATTGCAGCGCTATTTACAATAGCCAAGATAACAACTGAAATGCCCATTGATAGATGAATGGATAAAGAAACTGTGGTATATTTGTGCAATGGAGTATTACTCAGCCGTAAAAAAGAATGAAATACTACCGTTTGCAACGACATGGATGGACCTAGAGAACATTATGCTAAGTGAAATAAGTCAGACAGAGAAAGACAAATACCATACGATCTCACTTATATGTGGAATCTAAAGCACCGAATAAATGAACAAACAAAACAGAAATAGACTCAGAGATATGGGGAGGAAATTGAGGGTTGGTAGGGGGGAGGAAGGTGGGGATGGGGGTGAAGGTAAAGGGATTAGAAAGTACAAATTAGTAATCACAATATAGCCACGGGGATATGAAAGACGGTTTGGGGAATATAATCAATAATGTAAGATTTTGTAGGGGGTCAGATGGGCACTTGTCGTATTAGGGAGACCACTGCATGGACTGTGTAGATGTCTGACCACTGCGCTGTACATCTGAAGCTGAATAATATTGAATGTCAACTATAATTAAATATATACTGTGTTTCCCTGAAAATAAGACTGAGTCTTATACTGTATTTCCCCCAAAATAAGACCGGGTCTCATATTAATTTTTGCTCCAAAAGATGCATTGGTGCGTATTTTCAGGGGATGTCTTATTTTTTCATGTACAACAATCTACATTTATTCAAATACAGTCATGTCATTTTCTTCTGGAACATTGTCATAACGTACTAAATGCATCCATCTGGCTGACGATCTTAACTGGGGCTTATTTTCGGGGTAGGTCTTTAATTTTCAGGGTAGGTTTATTTTCGGGAAAACACGGTATATAATTTAAATATATATATATGTATATATATGGTCACAGGATGTAGACAGAGTACAGCATAGGAATATAGTCAATGGAATTATAACAACTACATATGATGTCAGAGGGTTAGTAGATTGGGGGAGGGAGGTTATCACTTTGTGAGGGGTATGAATGTCTAACTATTACATTGTTTTGTACACCTGAAACTAATAAAAAATAATTTTTAAATGCAGCCTATCCCCGTGGTTATATTATGATTACTAATTTGTACTTTCTAATCCCTTTACTTTCTCCCCCAACCTCACACTCTTCCCACCTAACTACCATCAATTTTCCCCCCCTATATCTCTGAGTCTATTTTTGTTTTGTTTGTTCTTAAAAAACATATCAGTGCCAAGGTTCATCAGATAAAACAAATGAACCACTTTGGTAGGGAATGTTGATAATAGGGGAAATTATGTAGAGGAATATGGGAAATCTCTGTGCCTTCCTCTCAGTTTTGCTGTGAACCTAAAACCTCTATAAACAAAATAATCTTTTTAAAAAATGGTTAGTATATCTATCAGTGTACGAGTATATTGGAGATGCTTTGTGTCCTTAGATAAGTTATTTAACTTCTCCGAGCCCCAGTGTTGTTGTCTATACAGTGAGAAAAATAGGGGTGGTAGTAGCTACCTTGCAGAGACGTGTGAGGATTGGAGATGAGCATGTGAAGGGCCTAAAAGAATCCCTGAAACACAGCTAGTGCTCAATAGATGAAAGCCATTATCACGGAAAATTCTGTTTGTTCTTACTTGACCATGATGTATTTATGTGTTATTCATTATTTCTTCCACAATCATAATTTCCATTTGAACCCTAACTGCTAACTGCCATTAAACTATTAATTTTTTTAACTCCTTTGTTTTGTTTTGGTTTACAGGCAACAATTGGTATTGACTTTTTATCAAAAACAATGTACCTGGAGGATCGAACAGTGAGTAATGTTTTCCATGTGCAATTTTCTTCACTCCAGAATAGAAAACTATGATCAAAGCTATAGTCAGTGATTGTCTTCCTAAGAAGTACTTAGCAAAGTTGCCAAAGTTAGTTTATAGGCCTTGAGATAAGTTATTACGGAGTGAATAGTACTTAGCACTCTGACTTCTTATCCCCAAATGAAATCCAAAGGGGAGAGAAAGCCAAGTTGTATGGAAAACCCCAAAAGCCCTAGGCTTGTTAAACAGAATTTGTCATCTTGATTTGGAAAAATGGTAACAGCATTGAGATAATTAAATGAGTATGTTCATGAAAAAATTAGAGCTGCTAAAGACCTTTTGAATGCCACTCTTGAGGTATTCAGAAAGATTTCTTTTGAATATGACATAATTTGTGAACTTCAAGATTTTGTCAGAATATGATGTATACCAAAGTGACTGTGAATAGAAAAAAGTAATGTGTATTTATCTGTTGGATTTTTTTCCTCCATCTTTTGGAATGCTCCCTTTAAGTACAATGTAAATTCTGTATTCTAGCCCACTCTCCCTTGAAGAGGTTTCTATCACGTAAACAGTGACTATTTTAAATGTAATATTTCGGACCTATACCCCAAAAAACATTATCTTATATTTAATGCTATTTCTTGTAAGTGTTTGAGTTTTTTTCTTTTGACTGTTCTCTTTTGTGTTTTAATATATAAAATACCATTTCTTAAAGTTTGAAAGCTTGGAAACAACTTTATTATGGTCAAAGAGCTTGTTTTCAGGCTTTTCTTCCTCAAATGTGAAAAAGTAAGAAATAAATTTTTATGTGGGGTTATAAAAAGATATTCCTTCTTTTTGTTAGATTGTGTACAATGCTCTGGGAAGAATGTGGGAGAAACATAAGTACCTGTAATCAGAGATCCAATTTCAAAGTCTTCTGGACCCAGTAGAAAAGAGACACATTTTAGCTTCAGAGAGACATTACTAATTCCTTTACTCTGATAGCCTGGGCTGCTCGTTGACATTTACCTTCATTTTTCCCTTTATGCTTACTATTTGAACATCAAACAAGTCTATTACTTGCTATCCAGAAGGGATAGGAATCAAAGAGAGGTTATGGGGATTGGGGGGGAGCTGTATTTCTGATTCTCTGCAATATTTCCCATTGCCATTTTTAAGTCGTGTACCTTCAGAGCAAACAAATTTTTTATATTCCTCCCTTTTGAAAAAGGAAAGTTTTGTGTTTTCATTCTTCACATCCCTGCAACCTTTTGCATGAGTCTCCTTTTTACCTCCTTTCCACCCACCCCTTTAAAAACATTATTTCTTTTTTCTTTTTAGTATGAGTTTCGTTTTGTTTTTGTTTTTTGGGGTTTTTTTTTGTTTTGTTTTTTATTCATTTTTTCCCATCCCACAGATGAGGCTGCAGCTGTGGGATACTGCGGGTCAGGAACGTTTCCGTAGCCTCATTCCCAGTTACATCCGTGATTCTGCTGCAGCTGTAGTAGTTTACGATATCACAAGTAGGTATTTTGCAACACGTTGACCTTTCTTATTTTTCTTGCTTGTTTGACTGATTTTGTTGTTAGGTACGATTGCAATTATGGGACACAGCAGGTCAAGAGCGGTTCAGGAGCTTGATTCCTAGCTACATTCGTGACTCCACTGTGGCAGTTGTTGTTTATGATATCACAAGTGAGTGGGGGGAATTATGCATTTCTAATCTTCTTTCAACCTTTAGCTTAGCTGCATGCATGTTCTTGTCTTGTGCTTATTTTCCCTACTGGCATGTAAAAATGAGTTTTATCATAGCAAACCTTATCACAGACCAGCTAGGTCAGAAATACTTGCTTTGGTGTATGTACCAATATGCTTTATTTCCACTGCACCAGGTTCTTTTGCCCTGGAAATTTCCTTCGAGTTCAATTATGAATCTTCTCCAAGGCTTTCTTAGTATCTGGTTATCCCTAAGCCACACCTTAATTATGGTTGGAAGAATGTCTCCGTTTTTATTTAACTTGATCTCAGATTTCTCTAAAATAAAATAATCTGCATTTAAGTCTCTTGCCAGGTTTTCCAAATCATCAGAGGCTTCTGTTAAGGCTATTAAAAACTTGTGCTAGCCAACTTTTCTCTGCTTTCCTCTTCCAGCCATCCTCTCTGTACAGAGGAAGGCAGAGAAAACATAATGTGCAACCTTCTATTAATGATTTTCATTTGAATCATAATCTGGATTCTGTGACTGACTGACTTGCTTTGTTGCTAACAAATTACACTTTCGTTTCTTTCCAAGAAAAATGTTTAAATGGAAGACTAAAGTAATGGTCTTTCTTTTTCTTTTCCCTAAAGATTCCCTAATGCCTTTGACATTTTAAGTGACTTTAAATTTTCCATGGAGCATTGGTGATTGACAGGGAAATGCTCTCTGATTAAAATTGTCTTTGTAAATTGGCTTATGATATATGTATATTAGGCAATATTAAGCATTTTTCCATATAGTGGTCCATAATTTTTTAAAAGCTAGGATAGTAGTCTTAGACTTCTTAAAAAACATCAACAAACTATTGATTTGAACAAGTAGTACTATTACTATAGATTTGTGCATATCTGCTCAACCAGAAGTCATATCGACTTAATAATTGAAATGGCAGGATTATAAATTACAAGTTTGCTTTCAGAGACTTTTTTTTTCTTTTTGGGGGGGTTAGGTGCTGTATGCAATCTTTTCTTAAAGCTTTACTTTGGGTTGCTTCTTGTTTAAAATGTTCATGTGCATTGACAAGTTTTGCAGCTTTAAAATGTTTGTGCTTACTTTAACCAAATCAAGTGAAACCTGGTGTATTTTTCTTCAAAAATTGTGCACATATGGTTAAAATATCAGTAAGCTGTTTTCTTTAGTTGCTATAAAAATATTGAAGTAGTCTACTTAGAATCAAATGCTAGAAAAGATGGAGTTTTTTCACGTGATTCTGGTGCTGCATTAAACTAATAAACTTCAAGTTAAAGTGATCACAAACTGAATAAGCAGTGCAAACAGTGGTGTTGAAAGCTATTTAAAACTTTACAAATTTTCTGGATATGTTGGGACTTACTGGCTGACATACTTTTGGAGATGCTTTCTTTGTCATGTTTGGTATGTGTAAGTAATCAAAAAAGCCTTGTGGCAATGTGACACCATATTATCTGCCATAGCTGTCTTACATTAAAAAAAATTGTTTTTTTCTATTATATATAGTACATTGCGCTCATGTGGGCATGTCCAAAAAATTTAAACTACTATAAAAGGAGCCTCAGGGATTTTTCTTGTGATTTGTTTAGACCACGGACAGTTGTACTCAGATAAAATGGAGTTATGTTGCAGGCACATTAAAAGTGGGTCCTAATGTGCCAACCCCTTCCAACTTCCAGGGCTTTTTTTCTTATTTTCTTCCTTTTTTTCTGTTTTTGTCCATTACATGGGGAGGCATTTACAATAACACTAATCTCTTTGTCCACCCTCTTATACCAGATGTTAACTCATTCCAGCAAACTACAAAATGGATTGATGATGTCAGAACAGAAAGAGGAAGTGATGTTATCATCATGCTAGTAGGAAATAAAACAGATCTTGCTGATAAGAGGTATGGAGTGATTTTGTATGTTTGATTTCTTTGTTAAGCAGCCTGTTATTTTTGATGTTACTGAAGAATTGTTTTAAAAGGAGGCATGTTTAATCCTTACGTTTATATTTATACCCTTTTTTTCTTTAGTGTGGGAACATGAAATATAAGACATTAAACTCAGTCCTTAGAGGAAAATGAGTTTTTTTCTTTTGTGTAAACTTGTGTGTAAATAACTCTTGTGCAAAATTGTTTACACATGGAAAAAAAGATTGTTTACACATGGCGCTAACTTGCATTTTTTTAGGCCTCATAAACATGAGCAATGTTCTGTTAAAGAACAAACTGTTATTTTAAAAAAATCCTATCTTTAAAAATTATTTGTAATGATTAAATACACACTCTTTTGGTAGTCTTCTTATAAATATTCATCATAACTCTGTGGTGTAGTTTTTGCTTTTCTTTTCTTTTTTAAATTGTATGGTTGAGCCAAACTGTGTAGTTGAACTGAATAGCTTGATTGTGATACCTTAGTCAAATGAGGAAAACCATATTCAAGTCACAGGATGCAGAATGTGTTAACATTCACTGTAGAACACGTTGCTTGAATATCTGCCTTCAGCATTCCTAAGTGATGTACTGGGCATTCTTTTAGCTTTAACTAATCTTAACCATTTTACCTAATAGTGGAAGCTTTTACTATTTATTATTTGTTCATGAGTTGGATATTGAATTTGGGTAATAAATTTGTTCTGTTAATTAAAATGTTGCAAATAGAGCCAATATGTTCAAAGGCTTGTGGAAATGTTAAGCCCATTTCTGCGCATGGTACCTCATTTGGAATTGGCTGTACAGTGACAAAAATGTCACTCTTAATTACAGTGACTCTTAATTTAAGAGTAAATTCAAAGTATGATTTCATCTTTTCTTTATGAAAATCGTCTTTGGGACATCAGTTGCCATCATATAAATTTTCACTATTTGTGTCCAGTACGAGCATTTGAAGATCATATAGGCATATATTCTTCCAGTAGAGAGTCCCCAAGTACCTTCATTTTTAAATAGAAAAATTGTATATCTGAATTGTTTCCTTTTATAGCCAGTTATCTAAATAATATGAGCATCTGTTCTTTTATTGGATAATATTTCAATTAAATACACAAATGCTACAAACTTACCTAATTTACAATAGTTTGTTTTAAGGTACTTATCCATTGCTTTGGAATAACCATCTTTCTCAGTAATTTTTGCCAGACTATCACCCTTCAGCTATTCACATTTAAAAGAATTAGAGCCTTGTTCATTTCACTAATATAATTTTAAAATGAACAAAAGTTTTAAATGCTTTTTAAAAAGCATTAAAAGAAAATCTTTTGGTAGTGGATGGCATTTTATAAGTATAACTGGAACCCCTGAAGCCATAAAGGGAAAAATTGATAAATTTGAATACATAAATATAAAGATCATATTCACCTGTTAGATCAGCCATTGTTCAAAACATTGATAATACACTGTATCATCAAAAGTCTGAATAAATAAGAATTCTCATACACTGAAATATGTAACTAATACAGTTTGGGGGGACAGTTTAACAATATCAGAATTTAAAATACTCATTAACTCACATCCATCTCTAGTAATTTATTCCACGGATATGCCTACAGAAATGTGAGAAGATGAACATAAAAGGATGTTTGTTGCAATGTTATTTGTAATACTAAAATATTAAAATCAATCTAAGTGTCCATTAGTAGCAGTAGCATTTTATAAATGAATACTTATAACCACTAGAAAAATGGAAGGAATTTATTGCTGTCTTAATACATGAAGCTTAAAACATTTGATCAGTGTGCAGAGCATGACATCCTTTCTGTGAAAAAAAATTTTTTTAATGGTAGAGAAAGATATATATTCTTTTGCTTAGAACAAATCTACATAAGCGTACATGGAATTTAACTGTAGTCATCTTTGGGAAGAGAGTAAGATTATAGAGGAATTTATTGTAATGACTGATCTTTTAAAAAATTGATTACTTTTATAATCAGAAAAAAAGTTTTAATGAAAGTGATTGAAAAGTTAAATGTCTTTATCACTTTCTTTGAGAATTAAATACTTTTGGAGGGGTAAAAACTTGGAGGAAAGACCAGAGGATACCTGTTTCAGTGTTTCAGTGTAAACACCTGGGTGCTCAGTACCGTATTTCCCTGAAATAAACCTAGCTGGACCATCAGCTCTACTGCGTCTTTTGGAGCAAAAATTAATATAAGACCCGATCTTATATAATACCAGGTCTTATTTTACTATAAGACGCGTTAGAGCTGATGGTCCGGCTAGCTCTTCTTTTCGGGGAGACAGTAGTCTCTATCTCCTATAGTCCAGTGATTCCTAAATGTTTCAAACCTGCGAATCACTTGGTAAATATGGCTTAGTAGACCCTCTTTTAAGATTCTGACTATGAAGGATGATGGTCAACTTTTTAAATTTGGGTGGTTTTGATCTGACTTCTAGATATTATGATTCAATTACTCTGGAGAATCTAGACTGAATATATTCTAGAGAATCTTCCTAGGTGATTCTGACAAAATCAAACCACAGCTGGGACCATTGCTATAGCTAACCTCGACCATTTTATTAGGGTGACTTATAGTTCTAAAACTAGGAAGGATTTTTGTCTGGAATCCTTCTCATGTAGGGTTTATAGACTAATAATTATTCAAGAAGTATTTATTGAGTATCACTTATGTTTTAGAGGATGCTGCTCTAGAGTAGTGAACAAAAAAGACGAGTCTTCAAGGAGCTTTTATTCTAGAGAGTGAACCAGACATAAGTCCAAAAAGTGCATAGCATGTTTGATATTGATACTTGCTAAGGATAAAAAATAGCAGGGAAAGGGAATGTGACATGTCAGGGTGAGTTTGAAATATTAGATGGCATAGCAGTGGAACACCTCACTGAGGATAACTGGTGACTTTTAAGTAAAAACGCTAAGTAAGTAAGGGAGTTAACTATGCAGATATTTTGAGGAGGAAAAACTCCTAAGCAGATGGTTCAGAAAATGCAAGATCCATAAATTGGGAATACATTTAGCTTATTTGAGGAGCAGCAAGGAAGCCTATATAGCTGGTAAAGAGAATGATGGAAAAAGTAGTAGGCAATGAGGTTTAAAAACTAAGCAAAACAATAATGAAGGCCAGGCCATGCAGGACAAAGCTTGTGGGATGATCAGTGGTGAAATTCAGATATATTTTGAAGATAGAACTGTCAGGATATATTGATGCAATGAATGGAGTACATACTGATGGACAGAATATGGGTTGTGGGACGAGAAGTTAAGGATGACACCTAGATTCTTGGCCTGAGTAACTGTCATTCAGGAGAGACTGCATAAAGAGATGGTTTGGAACGGAGTATCATAATTTCAGTTTTGGTCATTTTGAGTTTAGAATGGCTATTAGATATTCTAATATCTAATTAGATGTCAGGTAGACAGTTGGATATATGAGTCTGGAGTTCAAAGCAGTAGTCTAATCTGATATATAAGTTTGGGAGTCACCAGCATATAGATTGTATTTAAAAGCACGAGACTGCATGGGATCACCAAGGGAATAGTTGTAGATAGGGAAGAGGTCCAAGGAGTGAGTTTCAGGCATCTGACAGAATAGGAAATTCACACTGCTAAAGTAGTTAGGACTAAAAGTCAGGAGATTGTCAACTTTCACATTGTTTAAAAAAAATAAATGTTTTTAAAAATTGATATACACATATGCATAAATTCATAGAGACTGAGGATAGAAGAAGCAGATGTAGTAAAACATTAACAGCTGGATTGTTATGTAAGAGAATGTCCTTGTTTTTAGAGAGTGACAACTCCAGAATAATATCTCCTTATAGACAAGAAGAAAGTGGAATCTCGTAGTAAATGGGTCATGGGTATAAGTTTGGGGAGTAAGGACAGTTCCTCCATAGTAACAGGACTAGAGGTAGAATATAAAGGCACCCATCGCCAGGTAGGTCAGTGGATAGATGGGGTGGGAGCTTGTGGAAATACTCCTGCATTGCTTCAGTTTTCTGTGTTGTAAGAAGCAGAGTTTGTCAGCTGATAGTTCAGATTCATTTAATTAGAACATTTGCATATTTATTAAGCACCTATGTACCAGTTAGGCACTTGGAATACCAAAGTAAGTGAGATAATCTTGCACTTGAAGAGCTCACAGCTTGAGACACACTGCTAATTATAATACATCACAAACTGCCCCCTAAAAGAAGTATTAAAGTATGAATACTGTGTATCAAGAGACTTTTACATGTCTTTTGACTCATTTTTCCACTTAAAGAAATTCATAAAATCCAACCTAAGGAAATGATCCACAGTGCACAACATGTTAAGCAAAAGTTGTTTATAGCAACATTTTTAACAGTAGTGTAGAATTTAAAAACAACTTACATTTCTAACAGTTTGGGAATGGTTACATAAATTATGATAGCAAATTGACAAATTGTCTAGCAATAAAAATATTATCTTACACAAAGTTTTTCATCACGAGGCTAAATACTTATGATCTAATATTAAGAGAAAATAGGCTATTAAGTTTTCAAAAATAAAGTTACAGGATGAGCTCAGTCAAGTAAAAGCAAATCATTAAAAAATGCCTTTAGTTGGCACTGGGTGGTAGTATGTACAGAATAAATACTAGTAAAACGTTAGCTGTTGCCATCATCATCATCATCGTCGTTGTTGTTGTTATTGTATATCCCAGTGCTATCAAATTTCCTGCCTAATATATTTTGTGTGAAGTAAATAAGTTGGAGAAAAAAAAGCCTTTAAAAAATTGTTTAGTTAGGTGTAACACACACATAGAAGGGCACAAATTTTAAGTGTACTGCAGCTTGAATTTTCAAACTAGTCTTGTCTGTAACCAGCACCCATATCAAAAAAAGTTGTTTTCAGAACTTTGTTTATAATCTTTGTAATATCTTTCAAAAAAGAAGAATTCGGTTGTTTTTTGTTTTTCTGTTTTTTTTTTCTACAGGCAAGTATCAATTGAGGAGGGAGAGAGGAAAGCCAAAGAGCTGAATGTTATGTTTATTGAAACTAGTGCGAAAGCAGGATACAATGTAAAGCAGGTAAGTGTTCTTTGATTATAGGTTGAGGTTATCAAATTGAAAAACATATTATGAAATAATTGTGTGAGTATTCTATTCTCTAGTGTGAGATTTTCTTCCTGCTGGTAACATCAGGCCACATGAACTATCAACATACTATTGTATTAAACAGTGAAAAAATATAATGTGGCATAGTTTTTGGAAAAAGGGAAAAGACTTGCCAAATTTGCAGATTATGCACAGAACAGTATTTCATTATAATTGTAAGATTGTATGATTGCAAGGTTGTGAACTCACCGTACTCTCATTACATCCCTACTACTTTGTTTGTTTCAAGGTAAAATTTCTTATTTTAGAGTTTGATGGTAAGATTATAATAAAAGAAAGCAAGTATTTGCTGTCAGGAATGGTGTTTTGCTTGTTGTTATGAAAGTACATCCTGGTTACTTTATGCTTAATAAATTGTTGGCATTTTAACAGTGTATAACAGGAGTGTTTTAGGAGGCAGGAAAATACGTGGAGACCTCACATTATCAAACTGTTTTCTGAAAGATAAGGCAGCCAAAAACTCACCTGCTTAATTCTTCAGGGCTACATATCACATAGGATAGTAGTCTCAGATTTATAGGATTTACAGACCAATTTTTTAAATTTTTTTAATGCTAGATGATCAATAGAGAGTTAAAGTAAAATCCTTTAAACTGGATAAGTAGACCTTTTTGAAAAATTCTCTATATTGTTTTCATTTTTGGTTCTTTATTTGCCATCTTTTCTTGTCTTGAAACATTTGTAAGTAATACTGAATTGTCACTAATTCCCTCCCCATAGCATACTGTTTCATGGCACCCTATCTTTGTTCATGCTGTTTATTCTCTTTGTTTAGAATATTCATTTTCTTCTTTCCTGACTGATACCTACTCATCCTTTTAAATTTCAGTTTAGGTATCACCTCATCAGAGACATTTTCTATGAAATTCTCTGCCATATCTTCAGACTTAGTGTTTTTACTGACCCCTGTGTTTTTTAAATGACTTTTCTGTTGTTTTACAGACCCCTGACCCTGTGAAACCACTGTCATACAACTTGCCACATTATATTGAAATTCTCTCTCCCATCAAAATTATTTTCAGAACCTACCAATGTGTGTGGAATTTAGTAAGTGATAAGTAAGTGAACCCATAGGAGCCACAGACAATTAAAGAATTTGAGTAATAGAAGTTACCACAATGTTATCATATGTCTCTTTTCTAGGACAAAGCAGTGGGTAGCTTCATCTAGCTTTCTCTATTACAGACACTTTGATAAGAAAGTGAGCAGGTTTCTTACATGTCACAGTATGGCCTACTATGGGACATACTTTGATCTGAGTTAATGTCTAAAGAAGGGATTGCTATGGGCCCTTAGGCCTGACCCTAAGTAGTCTCATAGGTTTGGAAGCTCTAAAATCATCAGCATACAGTAGGCACTAGTGATAGCTAGTAACTTTATGACATTTAATTCCTTCCAAGTTTAGGTAATTCCTAGGATGTTGAGAAGATGGGGTATGTCATTTGTTTGCTATTTTATAAACATTTTTTTAACAGCTTTATTCAAGTATAATTTTTATACCACAGAATACACTTATCTTAAGCATACAATTCAGTTATTTTTAGTGAATTTACAGCATTGTGTAACCATCACCACAATTTGATTTTAAAACATTTTCATCACTAGGCATATAATTTTTTCCAAACGCCTGACCTGTATAAACCAATATAGCTAGGTAGTGATAATGAAGAGACTTCTTTTATATGAGTAAAATAATCTCATCCTACATTCAAAACTCATGTGCTACTTTATTATTTCTCCTTATTCAGGTGCTAGGTCTGAACATGGGATTTTGCTAAAGTTCCTGATTTTGGGGGACTTGATTTGATTATCTTTTAAATATAAATTTGACCAAAATTACTGTTTTTAAATTTTAGAATAGAGTTGCCTTTTAATTTTTTTTGTATTTTTCTTCTTAACTCACAAATAACATTACTTTTCATTTTGTAGAATGCCACTGAGTACCATAGTATATTAGAATTTTATTTCAGTATTTACAGACTCATGCTTTGTCAGCTCATATAATTTAGTTAAGGAAGGAAATAATCCAATACCCCCCCCAAATGAGAGAATGAAACTAGAGAAGAATTAAAACTTATGTTAATAAGCACACTTAAATAATTGGTTAAAATCTTCCCCTTTTAACTGTCAGTGATTAATCATACAGACTATATTTCTGTCATGTGGAGAAATTACTGAGTGATTTTAAGTATTAGCTAAGGAGTACATCACATTATTTTTTAGGGGGTGTCTATTCCTTGAATTAGTTTTTATAAAGAAGCTTAAGAACTGATCAAATAGGGTATCATTAAAAAAACTTAATTATTTAAGTGGCTAGAAATGGAAGAATGTTTTTTTCTTATAGTTGTACTACAAATCACCCCAATGTTTAAAAAAAAACAACCAACATAACTTTTGATACTGCTTGATACATTAGCTGTATGGGACAATTCAAATTTTCCTAAGTGAAATCTAAATCAAATCTAATAACCGTTGTCCAGTTTCTGACTCTGGACAATACACCTTGTGTGGTTGGAGTTAAGTGCTTATTTTACAAATCTAATGTTTAGCATGCCATTGGAAACTTTAGCAATAGGAAAAAAATGAGTGACAAAAGTTTTCTCTAAAGCAAATTTTTTTTGAAATCGATTCATTGATTTTTTGTTTTTTTTGAAATTGAGGCTAGGAATGTATTTTTGCTCAACTTTAACTATGTTTGGTAGTGAGTAGGCTACCTGATATCCAATCAAAGGTAAGAAAGGACAGAGATTTTACAATGGCAGATTACCCCTAGGAACATCTCCAAGGATTAGAGAAATGTTTAATGGTCCTAACCTTTAATGTGCATAATAGTTAATTGGAAGCCTATATGAAATACAGGTTCCTGGCCACTAATTCTGCATATTGATTCAATAAGTCTAGGGTCCTAAATTTACATTTTTTAACAGGAATCCCAGAGGAATTTCTCATGTAAATTATACTTTGTAAAAAGATATATAAAGCCAGCAAGTATGTCAGATCTCTTCAGTTTGATAATTGTTTGAACAAGCCTTGTTTCCATAACCCCTAGATAAGGAAGACATGCTTCCTACACTCAGAAGGCTCAGCTCAGTCTTTTATAGAAGCCAAATTGGTACATAAAGAATTGAATATTATGTATCCAAGTGCCAAAATGTGTCTTCATGACGTAGGAAAACAAACCTAGTGAAATTCAGAAGATCTTATGATTCATTTGTATTCACATCTAGAACCAATTATTTAGATACCTAGTATTTTTTGTTCTACTTTTTCCACTGCTATATTAAGGCCCTGTCTATTGTCTTGCCTGCTATAATAGCTCTAACTGATATCTGCCTCCAATCTTGCCCCACTTTAGTGTGTTCTCCATCCCACTACCAGAGTGATTGTTTTAAAATGCAAATCTAATCAAGTTACTTTTATGAATTTTATCCTGAAGTTTAAGAAAACTCCTTAGCGTGCAGTGCTCTGCTGTTCAAAATTTTTGATTTGGCCTTGGCATACGTTACTATCCTGATCTTTGGGCACTATATACCCATATGACACTGCTTAAAGTGCACCAAGTGTACTATGTTTTCCTATTTCCATTTTATGTTATTGTTCCTCCTCCTAAAATACTGTTTCTTCCTTATCTGCTATTTGTAATAAAACTCAGTTCAGACATAATCAGATTTAGATTAAGTACTTTTCCTAATTATTGAAGTAGCACCCCTTCTTACTTTTAATATAGAAGTTTATCAATTCTGCCTCCCACTAGACTAACTCATTGAATGAAAGAATAATATGCTGTATTTTTTTTTAGCAAATACTAAGAGCTGCCATGTTTTGCCATAAAAATCAAATTAATTTATTGAGCTTCACTATCGTCAGAAGTTTTCTAAGCTAGACTGAACAAGCTTAGATAAGCCAGGTTACTTAGTATTTTGACTGCAACTTATAGAAAGATACTCATTTTGAATTTCTTTGAATTTCAATGAAAAAATTCATTGAATTTTTTTTCTATTAGTTTTTTTAATTGAGGTAAACATTTATGTACAGTGAAACGTACACATCTTAAGCATACAATTAAATGAATTTTGGTAAATGTGTATATATAGATGTAATGACCACATCAATGAAGATAGAAAAATAATGTTTTATTTCCAAATATTTGGGACAGATCTAGGTATCATATGGTTATGGCTTCTAATTTACTTTTATTGTGGTCAGAGAATATACATTGTAACATTTCAGTCATCCATAATTTTTGAGACTTGTTTTGTGGCCTCTCTCAGTAAATGTTCCACGTACAATGGAAACGAATGTTTTTCAACAATTGTCAGGTATGTTTTATAAATATCAGTTAGGTCAAGAAAGTTGATAACATTGTTCAAATCTTATAAAGCCTTATCAATTTTTTTGTGTGTAGTTCTATAAGTTACCAAGAAGGGAGTATTAAAATCTACAACATTTGTATTTGCCTGTTTTGCCATTTAGTTTTGTCAGCTATTACTTCATCTGTTTTGAAGTTATGTTATTGGGTACACACACATTTAGAATCATTATTGTCTTTCTAGTGTATTGACTCTTTCAGTGTTAAGAAATGTCCCTCTTCCTTTTTTTTTTTTTTTTTTAATTTTATTGGGGAAGGGAAACAGGATTTTTTGGGGAGCAGTGTGTACTTCCAGTAGTTTTCCAAGTCAAGTTGCTGTCCTTTCAATCTTAGTTGTGGAGGGTGCCATTCAGCTTCAAGTTGTTGTCCTTTCAATTTTAGTTGTGGAGTGCGCAGCTCAGCTCCAGGTCCAGTTGCCGTTGTTAGTTGCAGGGGGCGCAGCCCACCATCCCTTGCGGGAGTCGAACCTGGCAACCTTGTAGTTGAGAGGACACACTCCTACCAACAGGGAGCTTAGCGGCAGTTCATTGACTTCATTCTATTTGGGGAGGGCGCAGCTCGCTGGCCTATGTGGGAATCGAACCGGCAGCCCCGTTGCCCAGAGCTCGTGCTCTAACCAACTGAGCCACCCGTCCGCCCCAAAGAAATGTCCCTCTCTATCTCTAATAATATTTGTCTCCATGTCTTTATCTGATCTTAATATAGCCACACCAGTTCTCTTACTGCTTGTTTGCTTGGTATATCTTTTTCTTTGTAAAGTGGGTCTCTTGTAGAGGGTATACAGTTGAATCTCACTTTTTTTTAGATTCAGTCTGAAAATCTTTGCTTTTTAATTGTAGTTCTTGGTTTATTTATATTTAATGTAGTTATTAATGTAGTTGGGTTTATGTCTGCCATTAGCTTTTTGTTTTCTACTTGTCCCTCTGTCGTTTTTGGCTTTATCAGATATTTTTATGTTGTATTTTAATTTCTCTTGATTTTTAGCTAAATTTTTTCACAACATTTTTAATGGTTGTTTTAGGGATTAAACTAGAGTTAATATACCATTTCATGTGGAATTATGCATTCTGTCTTTGTGTTACTTTTGTCATATATTTACATACATATGAACCGCCTAATAAATGTTTTAATGTTTTGCTTTAAAAAGTAATTAAGAGGATAAAAAAGGCAGTGTTTTTTTTTTATGGTATTTCCCCGAAAATAAGACCTAGCCAGACCATCAGCTCTAATGCGTCTTTTGGAGCAAAAATTGATATATTATATTAATTATATTATATTAAAATAAGACCGGGTCTTATATAAGACCAGGTATAATATAATATAATATAATATAATATAATATAATATAATATAATATAATATAATATAATATACCGGGTCTTATATTAATTTTTAAGGAGCATTAGAGCCGATGGTCTGGCTAGGTCTTATTTTGGGGGGAACACGGTGATCATATGTTTACCATTTGCTGTGTTCTTCATTCCTTCTTAAAGATCTGAGTTGCATCTGGTATCATTTCTCTTTAGCTTAAATAATTTTCTTTACTGTTACTTACAGAGTTCTCCTGGTAATGAATTCTCTCAGCTTTTACTTAGCCGAAAAGGAAATTTAAAGAATAATTTTGAAGAATGTTTTCGCTAGTTACTGAATTTTGGGTTGACAAGTTTTTGTTTTTTTTGTGTTTTTCCCCCAATATTTTAAAGATGCCATTACATTATCTTCTGACTTCTGTTGTTTCTAATGAGACGTGAGCTCTAATATGTGTGTAATACGTTGTTTTTAAAGTATTTTGCTTCCCTATTATCTTCTTTTCTTCTGTAAAGATTAGAGAAATTAATATCCTTGAAGTAACAAAGCTGTAACAGTGGGGTAGTTAGTACTAGAGTTCCTTGACTCAAATTCTATGCTCTTTCTATAAACACTTTAAATACTGTGTTATATTATGAGAATTGGTAGACAGGTGTGAATATAACAATACCCTCCATGAAATACCTCATTAGTTATGTACTTTTCACTAATTAGAACTTATTTTAATTTTTTAAAAGTTTCAAAACTTGTAAACCTCATTTTATTTCATTTTCACTGAAAGTTAACAAACCTTCCCTATGCTTTCCCCTCAGGGGAAAAAAAATTCCATTTTTAAGTTAGCCTATAATAAACTTTGATGTCCTTGGGAACCCAAAAGATAAGCAGTTTAATAAATATTTTATATCAGAAACAAGCTATAAGATCTTGGGAATATTTTTAGATATTTCTAAGGAAAAACATTTCACTTCTGCTCTACTATATTTTCAGAAGGTCTCTCCTTACCTGCATACCTTTTCCAACAGTTTTACATAATTTCTTAAAGCAGAATTTTGCATCGGTTGGTGTTTTGCTATAGTCCTAGAATCCACTTCAGAATATCATAACATTTGGAAAAACTTTCTGTTCCCTTACCCACAGGACCATGAGTTACTGTGACTAGTCTCTGGTAGAAATAGAGCTACTGCTTATTAAAAACTTTTATATAACAAATCGATACTAAGCAGTTAACAATTTCCCTTAATTTTCACAATAATCTTGTCAGTTAAGTATATTATTATTTTAAGCCCATTTTACAGATGAGAAAACTGAGGAACAGAAAGATGACCTGTCATCTAAGTGGCCTACCCAGAGTGTTAAATGCACTTTACCTTTTTAGCTTTTAGCTTTCTGCCATCTCACCTGAATATCTTTTGCTTTCAATATGTGATTTGTATGTCTTTATAGCCATAGTCAGACACTGGAATTATGAATAGAAGTCCTCACGCAAACTGTTTTTTTTAGTCACTTCCATTTGCCTGCAGGACAAAGTCCACATTCTTTTCAGGTCTTTCTTATTCTGGCCTTCAATTACATAGGGCTTCATCCTAATCTTTTTACATATTCTGTGCTCTAGCCAGTCTGGACTACCTAACCGTTCTTAAGTATGCCTTGTGCCTTTCTATCTCTGAACATTTGTTCAGTTCTTTCCTCTGAAAATTTTCACATTTCTTTTCCCTTCATCTCTACTGAAATCAGAAATGTGCTAACTATACATTTTGGCTAGATGACCAAGTATTAAAATCATTGAGACCAACACTGAATATTAATCACCATTACAGAATGAATTTCTGGAATTCAAGTTTTGATTTAGTGCCACATTGTTAGCTGCTAGATTATTTCTGTAGTCATTATACTTATTGCCCTATTTGCAATACTAAATAGATGGTTGTTTTTAACTGATGTTGGTGGGGAAATACATTTTTATTCAAACTTCCTTATTTTCTATAAAATACATTTTTTTTTAAAGGTTTTATTGGGGAAGGGGAACAGTACTTTATTGAGGAACAGTGTTCACTTCCAGGACTTTTTTCCAAGTCAAGTTGTTGTCCTTTCAATCTTAGTTGTGGAGGGCGCCGCTCAGCTTCAAGTTGTCCTTTCAGTCTTAGTTGTGGAGGGCGCAGCTCAGCTCCAGGTCCAGTTGCCGTTACTAGTTGTAGGGGGTGCAGCCCACTATCCCTTGGGGGAGTTGAACCGTCAACCTTGTGGTTGAGAGAACATGCTCCAACCAACTGAGCCATCTGGGAGCTCAGCGGCAGTTCAGCTCAAGGTGCCGTTTTCAATTTTAGTTGCAGGAGGCGCTGCCCACCATCCCTTGCGGGAGTCGAGGAATCAATCTGGCAACCTTGGGGTTGAGAGCCCACTGGCCTATGTGGGAATCGAACTGGCAGCCTTTGGAGTTAGGAGCATGGAGCTCCAACTGCCTGAGCCAGCGGGCCAGCCCTACATTTTTCTTTATACTCTATGTTCTTTATGTCTGGATAAAAGATGATTTTTAATGGATGTTAGACTTTCTTGAAGCATAAAATTTTGAGTTGACAAAAGCTGGCATTCTCCTTTAAATTTATTATCTAATGCTAATATACAAAAACTTCAAAAAGGTTAGAATTATTGTCTAACTTCACATTAATTTTTTTAGATTAAAGATTATTGGGGTGACAATTGTTAGTAAAGTTACATAGATTTCAGGTGTACAATTCTGTAATACATCATCTATATATCACATTGTGTGTTTACCACCCAGAGTCAGTTCTCTTTCCGTCACCATATATTTGATAACTATTATTTTTTTAAATTTTATTGGGGAATACTGGGGAACAGTGTGTTTCTCCAGGGCCCATCAGTTCCAAGTCATTGTCCTTCAGTCTAGTTGTGGAGGGCGCGGCTCAGCTCCAAGTCCAGTTGCTGTTTTGAGTCTTTAGTTGCAGGGGGCGCAGCCCACCATCCCATGAAGGAATTTAACCAGCAACCTTGCTGTTGAGAGCTCGTGCTCTAACCAACTGAGCCATCCAGCCACCCCAGTAATTAAATTTTTAGAAACACTTGTTAGCTTTAAAAGGACATAATACTCTTCCTAAAGTTATCTAATGTACTCTATCAATCTAGTTCTGTAATTATTTAGGTTTTGTAAATTTAAAGTTATTTTTGTACATAAAATTAACAGCTTTCACAATCATTAATTTATTACAGCATTTATTGTTGTATCTGGAATGTTGACTGTTGGGTTGGTGCAAAAGTAATTGCGGTTTCGGACTGAATTTTAAATCATAACTAGGCTCAAACACATTTTTATTAATCATAATATAGGAACCATTACAATCAACACATTTTTGCCAACGAGAAATATGTTTGTTTATTCCGGTAGCGTTAAAACCCGTGTTTAGGGATTTGATGAACTCTTGGAAAGCATTTTCTGCATCCTGCTGGTTGTGGAAGCATTTTTTTCCTACAAAAAGGTGTCGAGATGCTTGAAGAAGTGGTTGTTGGCTGGCGAGAGGTCAGGTGAATATGGCGGATGAGGCAACACTTTGTATCCCAATTCGTTCAATTGTTGAAGCGTTGGTTGTGCGACGTGTGGTTGGGCATTGTCCTGGAGAAGAATTGGGCCCTTTCTGTTGACCAATGCCAGCTACAGGCATTGCAGTTTTTGGTGCATCTCATCGATTTGTTGAGCATACGTCTCAAATGTAATGGTTTTGTGGGGGTTTAGAAAGCTGTAATGGATCAGACCAGCAGCAGACCACCAAACAGTGACCAAAACCTCTTTTTGGTGCAAGTTTGGCTTTGGAGCTTCTCTGTTCAGCCACTGAGCTGGTTGTCACCGATTGGCGTATAAAATCCACTTTTCGTCGCACATCACAATCCGATCAAGAAATGGTTTGTTGTTGCGTAGAATAAGAGAAGACGACACTTTAAAACGACAATTTTTTTGATTTGTGGTCAGCTCAGAAGGTACCCACTTATCCAGCTTTTTCGTCTTTTCAATTTGCTTCAAATGCCGAACAACCGTAGACTGGTCGACGTTGAGTTCTTCGGCACCTTCACCTGTAGTTGTAAGAGGATCAGCTTCGATGATTGCTCTCAGTTAGTCATTGTCAGCTTCCAATGGCTGGCCACTACACTCCTCATCTTTAAGGCTCTCATCTCCTTTGCAAAACTTCTTGAACCATGACTGCACTGGACGTTCGTTAGCAGTTCCTGGGCCAAATGCATTGTTGATGTTGTGAGCTGTCTCTGCTGCTTTACGACCCATTTTGACTCGAATAAGAAAATTGCTTGAATTTGGTTTTTGTCTAACATCATTTCCCTAGTCTAAAATAAATATAAAATAAACAGCAAGTAATCAGTCATTAGCACAAAAACATAAAGCGAGAAATGTGCATTAAAATGCTGTATAACATAACCAGATTTATTTAAGAATATATTCCAATATCAAACAGCAAATTTCAACAATGCAAAAACCGCAATTACTTGTGCACCAGCCTAATATATTTGAAACTGAGTATTCATATATTAATCTAAATGGACCCACCTTGTACAATTAACGTTATATTGATTAGATTGATGGTAATTTACACAACTATATGATCTTTGATCATGTACAGTTTCTGGAATATCAGAAGATGTTAAGATAAGCATTCTGCAGTTTTACTCTAATACCTTATTTTGGTTGAATATTGTGGCGAATGCCTAACTTTGGTACATCTCTAAAGTGCTACTAAACTATATAGAACCAAGTCAGTTATACCTTTTCTCAGGTTTTCCTGATCTTATCCCATCAGATAATTGCCTACAGAAAAAACTTTGTTCTTTTTCTGTAAGTCTTTCTCTAAACAGATTACTTATAATCTCAGTCTTTCATCTCTGGCCTTCTGTTCTTTCTGTTCCTTTTCATTTTAATTCAGCAACATTTATGGAGCTCTTACACTCTGAGCACTTTGCACAGTATGTTTTTCAGCCAAGTGAAAATTTAAAACTGCCTTTTAAATCCCAACTCAAATGGTACTGTCTAAAGATTTTGCCCAGCCTCCTGACGAGCGCTTGCTTTAATCTGTAGTCTCATATCATTCTGTACTTCTTTGGTTTACAGCATTCATTACATTGTAACATAAGGAATTGAGTTTGTCTCCTTTGTCAGACTATAAGCTCCTTGAATTAAAAAACAAAAAACAACTATATCCTGTTATATTCGTCCTTTCTGTTCTCACATACCTCAAAAGTGAACATCTCACCAGGCTTGAGTGTTAGTCTCCTTTTGCAGATACTTTTCCTAACGTCACACCTCAGGCACAAGCCAACCACTCCTACTGGTGGTCTTTCCAATGATGGAGGAAAAGCTAGCTGTGTTAGTCTTAAGAGGTGGTATGGTGGTCTCTAACATAGTGCTTTCTTAAAGAATTATCACGGGTAATTTTGACTTAGACTGACTTGCACTCTGTATACGCTGGCTTTAGAACCTAACCCTTTATGAAAGATAGGAATGCAGCTCTACACTTTTACTAAATGAACAATCTGTCCTTACTCTGAGTTCCTGTAGTACTTTGTTTTTATGACTCAAGTGACATTTTTGCTGCTTATTTCTTAGCTGTTTGTTCATGTCTGTTCTCACCAGTTGGAGAACAAGGATCATCTTTATACCTCTTTGTATTTGGCATACTGCTTTTCATACAGTATTCATTTACAGAATAAATAGACATTTTAAGATACTTTCAGTATGCTAAGGTCTAAGTGAAGAATAACCTAGAAGCCATATCATTGAACACACCATTCAGTGGTCATCCACCTTTACTTAATACCATTTGCTAAATTTTCCCTCCCAATTACCATATTTGTCTCTCTTCCACAGCTCTTCCGACGTGTTGCTGCAGCTTTGCCTGGAATGGAAAGCACACAGGACAGAAGCAGAGAAGACAGTATCCTTTCTGTTTCATCAGAAAATGTTATTGTTATCACTAGTCTTTAGAGCCCCACTTGGTTGGCTGAGGAATATTATGCCATTGCTTTTTACAGCCAGGAATTGATTGCTTAGGAGCATAGACGTGCTGAGGTTTTCTATAGCGAATGAGCTCTAGTTATCCCAGTTAATCAGTGAGAGGGTTTGTGTGTGTTTGCTTGCTTGATTTTTAATGAGCAGGAAACTCGTAGAATCCTAGCCTTCTGCTTCTTCATTTTGAGTTCCATTGGCTCTGTACAGTTTTCCTATATGTGGTATGTGTCATGTTTTCTTCCACTGGCTTTTCTAACATTCAAGCTTTCTACTCGACACTGGCAGGAAATAACTCCATCTAGGGCTTTGTCATGGCCTCTGCTTTCAGAAACAGAACATGATGAAGCATGCCTTATATTAGTTATTTTAAAAGATTTTGAATTTTGATGTTTTCGTTGTTGCATATTTATCTTCTAGTGTTTTTCCATATGCAGATATTTTTATTAAGCCATAGAATTCATAGTACTTTCTGTTCAGCTCTTCCCACTTCTAAATGTTTTATGTTTTCTAAGCCTTTATTACATTTAATAGCATAGTGTGTTCTACAGAGTTAAGTCCCCACCACTTATTAAATTCTCTCCCTGTTGTTGGAACTCTCTTGTGGGCTATTTTCAAATTTTATTATAGATAATTCCATAAGGAACATCATCTTTATATGGTTTCTTGCTCCTATAGAATAATTTCTTTAGGAGAGATTCTCATGAATAGAAGTTAACCTTATTTTGACCCTTGTTGCATAGAGTAGATATAAACAAGTTTATTCCATTTGAGTACCTTATATGGTGAGCTAGCTGGTATATAGAAAATAGTGGCTGTGTAGACTCTGAAGCCAGATAGGCATGGAAGGGGCTCATCAGAGATGTCAGGGTTCAGCAGAATTGGAATTGTACTTGCCTGTTGATATAGCTCCTTAACTTTTGTTTCAGTGATTGACATAAAACTGGAAAAGCCACAGGAGCAACCAGTCAATGAAGGAGGCTGTTCCTGCTAATCCCCCACCCCCACGGCATCTTCACTTCCCTCTAGACGCTCACTGCTTTGGCCCCCTTTACTCTTTCATTGACTGCAGTGTGAATATTGGCTTGAACCTTTTCCCTTCAGTAATAACGTATTGCAATTCATCATCGCTGCCTGTCTCGTGGAGATGGTCTATTAGCTTCACAAGCACAAAAAAGTCAGTGTCTTCATTATTTATATTTTACAAAAAGCCAAACAATTCCAACATATTCCAGTGATAACTTTAAAAATTAGATACATTTTCTTAACTTTGTTTTCCTTTTTAATGTTCCGGTAATGCACTTCAAAATGATGGAAATCTCAGTAGTATGTGGCTTGGTTAAGGAACAATTTGTTCACAGCAGCACTTGCCTGCCTACTTGATCTCTCCCTGCTCTCTTATTCCATTCCCTATTACTCTTCCTTCCTCAAAACGAACAAGAGGTGGCAAAGCAGCAGTCAAACCAAGCCCATTGGAATTATCCTTCAATTTTAGTGATACCACTTGCTCTAGGCCTTGGGTCAGGATATCCGAAATTATTCTTGAGCACTGATGTAAATTACTTAGACCTTCTTTGAGTTCAGAACTAGCTATCATGGTAGTCAGTGCTTGAATAAGAAAAGTGTTCTGGTGCATCTTTAAAATGAGTCCTAATGAACATAGTACTTACAAGTAAACGAACACAAAATGTGTTTCTGACCAAAACAAACAACGCTTTCACATGTTAGACTCTGAAAGAGAAAAGTAAAAGTGCTTCAGAACAGGTTTTTAATATTTAATCCTTCTAATGAACTGTTTCTCCCAAGATTTTAAAATTGTCAAAATAGAGCTATTTTATTTGCTTAAAAGAAAAACTTTTTTCACAATAGATTTCTCTTGGATATTTTTCTTTAAAAAAAAAAAAATGCAGGCAAGGCACTATAGAAATCAAATCCCTTTAAGAACCAGTGGAAGAATTTAAATTTGGTACCTTGATCAAAACTACTGTAACCAGTAGAAATAATGATATCTAAAGCTTACCAACAAAAGAATCCTCAACAGAATAGCAGATACTTTGCTCAGGACATTTGAGGTCTAATTGAAAATGGCACGTTTTCTTATATGCCCCTCGAGGCAGATCTGGAAAAAAGCATACATAGAAAAGGGAAAGGAGAGAATGGAAATAAAACTCAATGTTATGCAGATTTATGCCTTATTTTTTAGCTTTTTTTTTAACGTTGGGTCTTTCAGGATGGTTTTGCTTTTTATTAGATCTGTATAGTTGATTAATTAGTGATTTAGTTTTATATTTAAGCTACAAGTAATCTCTAGTGATATTTATTTCTTTGCCTTTTTTTAACCACTTTCAATTTTTAGATGTTTTGTTCGATCTATTTAGAGCTTCATCACTATGGCAATATGTATTTCCCTTAAAACACTGCAAACAAATATACTAAGAGTGCACCATTTTAATCTTTACTAGTTATTGTGAGATTGCTGTGTAAGTTAATAAACATATTTGTAAATACATTGTTTGCAGGAAGAAAATTTCTGAGTTACAGCTCAGGAAAAGCCTGCTGAATTTATGTTGTAAGCATTACTTAACACAGTATAAGATGAAAAAACAAAAATATCTTCATACTTCCTCATCCCCTCATTGCAACAAAACCCTTAACTGGGAGAACCTTCTTCCCTCTCTTTCCTCTTCCTCCTCCATGCCCCACTTACTGTCACCTTGTAATATTCAGAGAGCACTTGGATTATGGGTCTGAATAGAGAAATGCTTTCAGATAATCATTAGTCCACATACCAGTAACTCAAAAAGATGAGATGGAGTTGTAAAGTGCTTTTATAATACAATAATATTGTTAAAGGCAAGGGTTGACTCTTTTGTTTTATTTTGACATGGCATGTCCTGAAATAAATATCAATTCAATATGACAGATGGGTCATATTCTTTATTTGGAAGAAGTTGTGATTTCTGATATGAGGGTGATTGTCTTCCTACATTGTAGTATTTGAATCTTTTTATGTATGCAGCCTTTATTATTGGTATTTTTATTTGGCTTGGGGTTCTTCAACTGAAGCAGCAAAGTGTGTTCATAGACCAGATTTTTTTTTTAATAGACACAATTTTGCTGCCAAAATATATATAAATAAAACACTAAAGAAAACCATTACTGATTTGGTTTCCCATTCCTGCCAAGGTAGTAAATTAGCATGTGTTTCTTACTCCCTCCCTAGAACTATAAAGGAGAACATAGAATTCAGAAAAATAACAAAACATCAGCAAAAATGAGAAACCTCTGGGGAGTCAGAAGACTCTTTTCAACTGTTAAAGGTGAGGGAGTGGCTGCAACTTGAAAAACAGGGTCACTGGTGGAGGCAAAAATATGATGTATTAAGAAAAGTAAGCTTTTTCCTCCTCTCTCCTAACTGCACCTTTGCCTGGGGACAAGGAAGGCAACCTACTACCCTCCCACCAAATCCAGCCTCGAACTGGTTTTTAAATTAAGTTTTATTGGAACTCAGCCATAGTCAGAGTTGAATAGTTGTGACAGACTTTATAGCCCCCAAAGCTAAAAATATTTACTATCTAGCCCTTTACAGAAAAAAGGGCCAACCCCTGCCTTGGGGACAAACCATAGCTGTCCCCCTTATTGTAGAAATGGAGGCCATAGGCCAGACTATAATGCAGGTATCCACAGGGGTAATATTAGGGCAGTATGAAATCCCTGGTAAGTGAGTTGATGAAACGACCTGCCTGCCTTATGCTTTAGGCCTTTCACGTACTCTACATTTTCTCTTTCAAAACATCATTTAGTGGACTGTAATCTAAGGAGAGTGCCTCCTACAAGAACTGCTTCTTCCTAAACTGGGTTTAAAGGTTTCTTTTCCTTAGCATAAGGTTTTTAGTGTTCATCCATGTTATACCATGTATCAGAATTTCATTCCTTTTTATGGCTGAACAATATTCATTGTATGCATATACCAAATTTTGTTTACTCATCTCTTGATGGACACGGGTTGTTTCCACCTTTTGGCTATTTTAAGTAATATTGCTATGAACATTGGTGTACAAATATCTGGTTGAGTTACTGTTTTCAATTCTTTCTTAGTATATACCTGGAAGTGGAATTGCTGAATCGTGATAATTCTGTGTTTAACTTTTGAAGACATGCCAAACTGCTTTTCACAGCAGCTGCACCATTTTACATCCACACCAGCATTGTATGAGGGTTCCAATTTCTCTACATCCTTACCAACACTTTTTATGTTTGATTTTGTTTTTTATAATAGCCATCCCAATGGGTGTGTAGTGGTAATCTATCTCGTTGTGGTTTTCATTTTTGTATTTTCTAATGACTAATGATGTTGCACATCTTGCTTTTTGACCATGTGTATATCTTCTTTGGAGAAATGTCTATTCAAAGTTCTTTGCCCATTTTTAAGTTGGGTTGTTTATTTTGTTGTTGGGTTATAGTTCTTTATGTATTTCGATATATGGATTTATAAGTATTTCCTCCCATTTTGTGGGTTGTCTTTTCACTGTCTTAATAGTGTCCTTTGAAATGCACAAAAGTTTTAAATTTTAATCAAGTCCAATTATCTTTTTCATTTTTTGCCTGTGCTTTTGGTGTCATATCCAAGAAGTCATTTGCCAAATACAATGTCATGGAGATTTTTCTCCTGTTTTATTATAAGAGTTTCATAATTTTAGCTCTTTAAATTTAGCTCTCTGATCCATTTTGAGTTAATTTTGTATCTGATGTAAGGTAAGGGTCCAACTTTATTCTTTTGCATGTGGATATCTAGTTTTCAGCAACATTTGTTGAAAAGACCGTTCTTTCTCCATTGAATTGTTTTAGCACCCTTGTCGAAAATCAATTGACCATATATGTAAGGGTTTATTTCTGGGTTGTCTGTCCTGTTCCATTGGTCTGTATATCTGTCCTTACGCCATTACCACAGTTTTGATTACTGTAGCTTTGTACTGGCTTACCTCATTTTATTGCGCTTCACAGATACTGTATTTTTACAAATTGAAAGTTGGTGGCAACCCTGCATTGATCAAGTCTGTCAGCACCATTTTTCCAACATTTATTCACTTTGTGTCTCTGTGTCACATTTTGGTAGTTCTTTGCAATATTTCAAACTTTTTCATTATTGTATCTGTTATCGTGATCTGTGACTAGTGATCTTTGATATTACCATTGTAATTGTTTTGGGGCACCACAAACCATGCTCATATAAGATGGTGACCTTAATAAATGTGTGTGTTGACTGCTCCACCAACTGGCCATTTCCCCATCTCTCTCCCTCTTCTTGGGCCTCCCTGTTTTCTGAGACACAACAATATTGAAATTAGGCCATTTAGTAACCCTACAATGGCCTGTAAGTGTTCAAGTGGAAGAGTTGCATGTCTCTCACTTTAAATCAAACGCTAGATTAAACTTAATGAGGAAGGCATGTTGAAAGCAGAGATCGGCCAAAAGCTAGGTCTCTTGCGCCAAACAGCCAAGTTGTGAATGGAAAGGAAAACCCCTGAAGGAAATTAAAAGTGCTACCCCAGTGAACACACAAATGACAAGAAAACGAAGCAGACTTATTGCTGATATGGGGAAAGTTTCAGTGGTCTGGGTAGAAGATGAAACCAGCCACCACATTCCCTTAAGCCTCAAGGCCGTAACTCGCTTCAATTCTGTGAAGGCTGAGAGCTGAGGAAGCTGCAGAAGAAACGTGTGAAGCTAGCAGAGCTTGGTTCTTGAGATTTAAAGAAAGCAGCTCTCACCAAAACAAAAGTGCAAGGTGTGAAGCAGCAAGTGTTGGTGTACAAGCTGCAGCAAGTTATCCACAAGATCTAAGATAATTAACGAAGGTGGCTACAGTAAATAGATTTTCAATGTAGATGAAACAGCCTTTTATTGGAAGAAGATGCTACGTATGTAGGACTTTCATAGCTACAGAGAAGTCAGTGCCTGGCTTCAAAGCTTCATGGGACAGGCTGACCCTCTTGTCAGGAGCTAATACAGCTAGTGACTTTAAACCAGTGCTCACTTACCATCTGAAAATCCTAGGGCCCTTAAGAATTATGTAAATCTACTCAGAGTAGATTTACAGCTATAAATCTCTCATGTAGCACTGCTACCATCTTACTAATGTATTGACCCTTTATGAAATTTCCCTTTTCTGATAATTTTTGTCTTGGAGTCTATTTTGTCAGATACTAAAATAGCTACTCCAATTTTCTGATGTTTACTCTTTATATGGTATATCTTTTCCCATCCTTCTACTTCCAACCTATTTGTGTATTTTAAAATGTGTCTTTTGTACACAGCCTCTAGTTGGGTCTTGTTTGTTCATTCATCCTGACAATCTAATCGCTTAATTTGTGCTTTTGTCCACTTACATTTAATGTAATTATTAATATGTTTGGATTTAGGTCTGCCATTTTGGTGTTTTCTATTTGCCACATCTGTTTTTAAATTCCTCTGTTGGCCTCAGCCATTAAAAAGAATGAAATCTTCCTATTTGTGACACCAAGGGTGGATCTAGAGGGTAAGTGATCCTTATGCTAAGTGAAATAAGTCAAAGAAAGACAAATAAATACCATATGATCTCACTTATATGTGGAATCTAAAAGAACAAAATAAAACAGAAACAGACTCATAGATACAGAGAACAAACTGATGGTTACCAGATGGAAGGGGGGGTGGGGGGCTGGGTGAAAAAGGTGAAGGTATTAAGAAGTACAAATTGGCAGTTACAAAATAGTCACAGGGATGTAAAGTACAGCATAGGGAATATAGTCTATAATATTGTAATAACTATAGTGCCAGGTGCATACTAGACTAATTGGGGGGATCACTTTATAAATTAAATAAATGTCTAACCACTATGCTGTACACCTGAAACTAATAATGTCAACTGTAATTGAAAAATAAAAAAAGTTAAAAAAATAAATTTCTCTATTGGCTTTTTTAGCTTAACCTCTTTGCATTCTGTTTTCAGTGGTTGTATTAGGGACTCTACTGTACATCTTTGACTTATCAGCATATTGTATTCACATAAGGTACAGGAAACTTGCCATAGTATAACTATTTTACCACCTTCCCCTCACCCCCACTCATCCTCTGCTGTGTTTTTGATTCATCCATAATTCTGCGTATACCTATGGATAATTAATACTATTCTTTGAATGGTATTACATTTTGTGAATGGAATATACCAATGGATCCACCTACTCTAGAATTTGAGTTTTTCCAGTGCTTCTATGACACTTTTGTACCTATTATTTTTTGGTGAACATAAATACACATTTCTGTTGGGTGTGCCTGTGAGTAGAATTGATGGGTTATGAGGTGTGCCTGTGTTTGGCTCTACTGATCAGTTTCCAAAGCAGTTGTACCAGTTTACACTCACATGAGATTTCCAGCTCCACATCAGTACTTAATATTGTCTTTTTCACTTTTAGCCATTTAGTTGGGTGTGTAGTGATAACACATTTTAACTCAAAACCTTGTAAAAACATTGTGCTGACCAAACAAAACAATGTATGGGCCAGATGTGGTCCATGGGGCAACTCCACATTAGACTGTTGTCTGTGAGGATTGTTTCTCTTAAAGTGTGTGTGTGTGTGTGTGTGTGTGTGAGAGAGAGAGAGAGAGAGAGAGAGAGAGACGAGAATAATTTTATAATTGTCTCCTGGACAGCTGGAAGATTAAAAATTCATGCTGCAATCCTATTAATGGAGAGATTTTGAAGCAAACTGCATTTGGAGCGTCCATTTGCATCCCTCTTGCCCTATTCAGTGGTGAGTGGAAAAAACCATGGTGTCATCGGGACTGTGATAAATGGTAGCACTGAGGCTGTAGGGGCACAAAGAAAAGAGCCCTTAACCCAGCTGTGGGAGGTTCTCTATACCCGGGCCCCATTCACCACCCCTTCTCACTGTGCACCCTGCTGTGATACCAGATTGTTTTCTGAACTTCACAGTACTCTCAGAACCAAAGTGTTCTAAGGCCTTTGCTCATGCCATTTCTTCCATCTGTTCTTTCTGTGTAGAAAGCTGTCCCTTCTCTGCTTGGCAAACTCCTACCCATCCCGAAAGGTTCACCCTACATTTCCACTTCCTCTCCCACAGCTTCCCCAGTTCCCTGGCTGAGTTGGACCCTGCTCCTCAGAGCTCCCCTTGCGCCATGTTCCTCTCTTACCTCATTGAATCATTGCTGTGTGTATATGTCTCCCTCTAAGTTGGTGTCTGAGAATATGGCGGAGGTGGACATCTGATATTTTTGCCCCCAGTTCATATCTATCCATCTTACTTTTGGAACAGTGCCCTAAATTTCCTTTGGGACACCGTCCCATCCCTGCTCCAAGCCCTGTTGTAGACCATCTTTTCCAGATCACTGTGGATTCAGGGATGGCTAATGCAGGCTAATGTACTAATACCAGTCCCAGGACTTTTAGTCAAACTGTTAGAGAAACTCTCTTGGCCTGACTTGAACCCAAGAGGGCATTGGTCTGGAGCTGCTGAATATCACTGCAGCCTCTGAATGAACTAGCCCAGTAACTATAAACATGGAAACAAAGTCTAAGTGACACATTTTGAGTCCCTGGACCAAGTAGTTTCTGGACTTACAGTTAACGTGGCCCAATGTTTTCCCTTCTTTGACTTGAATCAGTTTGAGCAGGGGGTTCTGTCACTTGCAGCCTCAAAAAGCCTGATGCAAGCTGGTTATGTTTCCCTCCCTAGCCACCTGGTCTCTATGAGACCAACTCACTGACTCAACTCTAGGAGGATGGAAACCTACTGGGAAAGATCCCAGCACCACAGAACTCAGAAAGCAGGTTGGGCATGGGTCACCCATCAGCTCAGATGACAGGGACCCTGGTCCAGCCTCTCTCTCAAGCCCTCAGGAATGGGCAACTTCAACCTGCTATCCCATGGGTAGGGAATGCAAGATGCAGAAAGGTTAAGTGATTTGCCCCAAATTGCCCCACTAACATACGTCACCAGTTCTACCTGACGTCAGAACACTCTTCTCACTGTACTAGAGAAGGCACTAGTAGGAGCCGAGTCATGGAGTTGTCCCAGAGAGAACAAACAGCCAGAGCCAGGGCTAGAACCAACCACACCTTTATTAGTTTCTGCAGCAGGGCCACTAGAGCCCCTTTCTACAGGGGAACATTAGCAGGCTACGCTGGCTACTTGGGTAAGAACGTTAGCATTTCTATGGTGATTAGGACAGGATGGGGGAGGAGACGAAGGGGACCAAATGGGGAGACTGCTGGGCCACCCGCAGGGACGCACATGTGGGTGGGGCCTCCTGGGCTGAGACAAAGGTGGATGAGGACCCAGAAGTGAACACTGCCATCTACCCCCGAGTGAAGGAGACACAGCCTGAGATGGTGACAGTCACACTATGGACAGAGGTCCAAGCTTCTGGGGAGCAGAAGTGCATTTCCCAATGGAGGCACCTTCCTAGGGATGGGGGTCCCAAATAGGTCTCACCTGCCCCCCTCCAAGCAAGGGGATCCCAGGTTCAGCTTACTTGCTGCCCCACGCACCCTGACATGGGAAATAGGTGCTTTCTGACCACCAAAGGAACGGCACCCAGTAAGCTAGTAGTGGGAAGGATGGGGCTAAACTCGGGGAGTGTTTTGGGTTTGGGTATGTATCAGTATTAACAAAAACAGGCAATATATCCATTATAGGTGCAATCGTGAGACTTCCCTCCAAAAAAACCTCACATCACCTCCTTACCCAGCAAGCTTCCTAGCCTGGAGGGGCATTGTGATCTGAGCCCCTGTCCCCACCCCAGCCCAAATGAACTCCTTTTGAATTCTTTGGACATGCCGTGATGGTCATGGCTCTTCACTCTTCCCAACAACTTTGCTCCTAGCCTTCCTTCCTCACTCTCTGCCCTCACACTGTCCAAGGACTGATAACTCCGCCTTGTCAAGTGTTTACCCGTTTTCCCCCACCAAGCCTGGAGCCACCTGAGGGAAGAACTTGAATCATGTGTCTCGAGAGTCTGGGGAACTTGAAGCCACATGAGTTGTGTTTTCTGTATCCTGCTGTGTATTGGGGAAACATATCCATATGTGTCTGTTACGGATTTCTGGGGCATCTGGCGGTAGATACAAGGATTTTGAGTTAAGTGTGTGCCTGGGATGATAGCTTCTTCCAGTTTTGGGGTGAGGGTGTGGGGAGTAGGAGGGATCGTCCAAGTTCAGAAGGGGCTAATGGAGAGGAAGGGCAGGTTTTGGATATTGGAGGGTGGGGTCAAGGAGGAAAAAAGGTCTGTCGTTCTATGCGCAGGGTCCACTCGCCGAGTCTCAGGACTCAGAACCAGCAGGGCGACCACATGAGCGAGCCCAACGCTGCGCCCGTGGCGGCCCCTGCGAGCATGCCCATGGCCAGCGGGGCGCCAGCGCTGTAGCAGGGATCCTCCCGCACTACCACGTGCGTCACGCCAGGGCCTGCGGAGAGAGCCGGTGAGAGCCACGGACATCAGAGGAGGGAACAGAGCGATCTTCATTCCCCTCCTCCCGCTTGACTCCAGCCCAACCCAAGGTAAGGCGCTGAGCCCACTCACTCTCCTGTTCCCCAGTCGGAGAAACTAAGGCCTTAACGCAGGAAGGACGTGAGCGCCGTCCCCACGGCTTCCAGGCCTTGGACCCGCTACGGATGTTGTGGGATAGTAGTGGGCTAGGGTGGAAAGGCGAGGAATCCCCGGGATCTCTAAGAACCTCCAGACCACACCTGAAGCGGTAGGAGGCGCCCGTTCCTGCCTTAGCCACCAGGGGTCGCTACCAGCCCAGGAACGGGTATTGATGGAGGCAGAAGAAAATGGGTGGGTCTGAGGAGGTGAGGTCAGTTTTGGAATGGGGAGGGGCTCTGGTCCAGAGCTATTCTGAGTCTCGGGATGGGTAGGGCCTTGCAGAGGGTCCTGCCTGGGAAGATCCGTGGTCATTAAAAGGGTGGGGCCTGGTCCCCACGGATGGACCATGGGCGTGGCCTGGATGGACCATGGGCGTGGCCTGGCGCTGGATCGAGACAGAGAGCGGAGCGGGCCTGAGATTTACCTGCGTAGGGTGGTCCATAGTAGCTGCGGACATATGTGGCCTCATGCGCGTTGGGGGACACCACCTCATAGTAGTCCTGGTACGGGCTGTAGACACGCACCTGGGGAGCCCTGCAGGGTTAGCGGCCCAGGAACTCCCTGGCCGGGTTTGATCCCCTACCCACCACACCCAGCTCAAGTCCCTCTGGGCCCGCAGACGCCTCCCCAACTTTAGAAGTTGGTCCCTAGGGACCCGCAAGCTCCTAGAGAAAGGCCCTGCCTCCCGACAAGGTCCATGGTCCTTGTCCTCTGAAGCTCAGCCTCTGTTATCCAGTTCCCCGTGATGCCATTTTCCTGCCCTGGCCTCCCTACCTAGCACTCCCCTGATCAAAAATTCTCCATGGCTCCCACCTTCCCTTCATAGACAGTCCAATATGTGCTAGCAGCTCTCCAGTGGTTCCACTTGGAAAAACCCAATGGATTTCTCTACTCTCCTAGTCACGGGGAGGGAGACCTGGCCAAGCCCCAGGCCCAGGAAATAAAACGGGATTGGGGAGGAAGGACAGGATAGGAAGGGCAGGGGAGGGAAGTAACTAAAGTAATATTATCGAGCAGCCACCATGTACCAGGTCCTGAGGGAGGTGTTCACATTGTCACTGCCTCTACTCCTGACAACACACATTATCTCCACATTGCCACAGAGCTGGGGAATGGAGGCTCAGAGAATAATCGCCAGTGTTCTCTCTGGGAGGGAAGAATACACTCCCTGTCCCCTTCCCTCACCCAGTAGATTTTTACCAACCCTTCAAAGCCTAACTCAAAAGTCGTGCACTCCAGGAAGCCCTTCTGGGCTCAGAAAGAATCTTTCTTCCTGAGTTCTCTTTGGACTATGCTTGTGCCTGCCTCTTATTCCTTCCTATCCTTTCTCTTGGCCTTTCCTGCCTGCACCCCAAATGTGGGCTACCTATAGGCAAGGACTCTGATTCATCTGTGTCACAAGGAGGGCCTAGTGAATAACAAGAACCAATAAATATATGCTAAACGAAATGGCAGCTCCTAATCCGAGCCCTTCATTTTATCCACAGGATCCCCTTCTCTCGTGGCTCCTGCTTCTTAGCCTCCTTCCATCCTCTATCTCTCCTTAACTGGGCTTCACACCTAAATGGTCCAACTCCCCTTAGAAGTCCAGGTGTCTTAAACTCCACCCATCTCAAAGTGATGTCATCCTCCTTCCATCCCCCAAACCCTGCTCTTCTGTAAGTGCTTTTCACTGAATGCCACCACCATGCACTCAAACGAGGTCATCAGGTCGCCATGCTTGTCTTCACACTCATCTTCCACGTCCCATCAGCAATCAAGTCTCATGGTTTACCTTCTAAATGTGCTCTTCTGTCCATCCTCTTGGCCAATGCCAAGAGAACAAGCCATTGGTTTTGGCAACTTGGAAGCTGTAGGTGACCTTGAAAAAGCACTTTTCGGAGGTGATTGGGGGAAGAAGCCAGACTATGAGCAGTTAAAGAATGGTTGAGAAGTCAGGGATGGAACGAACACGACATGACATCTCTTTCAAGAAGTATGGCTATCAAGGGGAATTCTCCAAGCACACCTTGTGATTTCAAATCTCTGTGCCATTTCCCTTCAATGGGGCTGCCTTTCTCACCTTTTCTTATTCGACCACCTAACTTGTCTTTCAGATTCAGCTCAAGTATCACTCTCCCTGAACCTCAGGTTCTGTTGGTCCCCTCCGGGCACCCATCGCCCTTAGCCTCCCTTCATCACAGCACAGCACCAGTCACTGTAGTACCATTGTTTGTACCCCTGTGAGTGTGCACCTCTCTCGTCCTTCTTGGAGACACACCTGTCACCACCACCCAGGGCAGGGAGTAGGTCTAATCAGGTCTGACTGGAACACAGTAGGTGCCTAATTATTGAATTTATCTTAAGTGCATCAAATACAGGGCCAGACTGGAACTAAGATCATCCAACTCTAAATCCAGTTTCAAGTTGGGGACAATGACCAGTAGAGCAACGCAGGAGGCTCAGACAAACAATGCGCAGTCTCAAGTGACTTCCCTCATGGTGCTGCTCCCCCAAGGGTGATCCAATAGGGCTTTCTGGCGGGGGTGGCCAGGATCTGAGCTCCTAACTTAGAAGGGGCTAGAGAGATCTAAGCACCAGATCCCCAACCTTACTGGTAGGGAAGTGGTGGTCCAGAGCCTACACCTGCTCTGCAGCTGCACCGTGAGCCACTGGCCCTGTCAGGCCCTGGAAAGAATGGAAAACACCACCCCATAGCCCTGTGGGGCACTTGTTTCTACCCGCCAAGCCTGAGAGGCCCAGAGGTAAAGTTATGTGGGTCACCTGGCAACGGGGCAAAGGATCCCCAGAGGCCTCATGGACAGAACCTAAGGCCTTGATCCCTGATCCTCTCCACAGGCCCAGCCCCTTTTGTGAGTGAGGGCAGGGTCATCCAGTCATGAAATCACATGCACATAAATCCCTTCCTTCAGAAAAGCTGTTGTGTATTTATTATAAGATTTAAAAGGTTTATCGCTTTTAAATTTCTATTTTTAGGAATCCTCACTTTAAACAAACTTATATCCTAGTTTGGGCTTGGGGGTGTTCCTCACAATGCTGGGCTGGGGGTTCCAGCCCTGCCACTGATGAATTAAGTGACCCTGGTCAAGTGATGACCTCTGAGAGCTTCAGTTTTCTCATCTGTAAATAGGGACAGTCATTCCTACACTGCCCACTCCCAAGGCACAGTGATAATCCAGCAGAGCCACGTCTAAGCAACTGCGTGGTCCTAGCACTGCTGGGCTCAGTGGTTCTTGCACATCAGAAGCACCAGGAAAAATTTTTTAAACCACAGATTTCCAAGGTCACACCCCAGACCTACGAAATTAGAGTGTCGAGAGGTAGGATCTGAATATTTGTATATATTTTTTAAATCCTTAAAGCCTTCTAATGCACAGCCACACTGAGCACCACTGTGCTAGAAAAGGAGCTCACGGTTGACTCTAAGACCACCCACGGGTACTCTAAGGCAAGCCCCCCACTGTGCTCATCCCATGCCCGGCTGAGTACTGGGGACAGAAGAGGATTCACCCCAAATCCTGCTTTCCAGAAACACTGGGCAGGGAGGTGGACAGGGAGACAGACATGGACTAAACTATAATATGCAGTAGTGATGCCATAACAGAGGTTTTTCACTCCTCCCTCCCTCTCTTTCTTCATTCACTCATTTGAGGCTTACTTGTGTCCGACCCTCAGGCACCAGGAATAATGAGGGTCAAAACAGACAGTTCCCATCCCTCACTGACCTCCTGCTGTCTACCCAGCACTGTGCCAGGCTCCACAGGGACAGAGCTGATCAGGCCCGGTCCTTGCCTTGGAGGAAGTTCCAGGTCTCATGGGAGAATCGAGACAGAAATAAACAGATTTGAAACCAGGCAAAAGGAAGACAGTGCTAAGCATTGGTGCCGTGGGCGGTGGGAGGGCGTGACGATGCCTGGAGGTCGGGCGGTCCTCCCTGAGGAGATGGCAACCTTTGAGGTGGGTCTTACAGGACAAGCATTAGTTCGTCAGGTGAATACAGAAACTTAGCGTCTTCACAGCAGAGAGAACAGAATATGCCAAGGCTGGGAAGAGGGAAAGGTCTGGAGCAGCTAGGACAGAGGTACAGTGGAGCAGCTGAAGCCCAGGGGCTGAGGAGCCTGTGGTAGGTGAGACTGGCCCAGGCCAGGGCCCGGAGGCCTTGAAAGCGGGGCTGTGATTGGTGTCCCATGGGTGACGGGGAGCCATGGAATGTTTGTGAGCAGGGGAGCGATGTGACCAAGCCCAGTTTTGGAGGCACATCCTGGTGGCCAGAATGAAGGCAGGGAGGGCTGAGCCAGCACTTACCCAGATCCGCCTCTCAACCTTACAGGGGGTCCACGAGCGGGTCACACACCTGACCTTGGGGCAAACCCGGCGACTCCTGGGAGGGACGGTGGCTCCATCTGGGGCCTGCTCAAGCCACAGAAACCCAAGGGGAAGGGAGGAAGGTGTCAGAGGCCCCCTACATCTGGAGAGACTCAGCACGCTTACCAGGCCCTACCAGAGCCTCTGCCAGCTGGGCAGGGGATGGGGATGCCCTCTTCCTCCTTAGCCCAAGGCAATGGGGGGAGACTGCGGACGGGGTGGCTTTGCCAAAGTTACACAAAAAAAGAAGTATCAGTAGTGTCTCCAGAATTAGCTCACCTCTCCCTGCTTCAGGCTGCTGAGGCTCCCAGGCTCCAGGGAGGACAGATCTGCCCTCCCATCCACTTGCCCCCTTCACTGGCCCCCCAGCCTTGACCCTGGCTGAACCCCTGCCCTGTATTCCCTGGAACAGCTGGGCTCAGGGGCTCCTCCTGGAGCCTTCCCACAGAATAGGATAGAAACCTGAAGGCTGGGGAGGGACAAAGTGCCTACATAGGCACAGGATCGAGAGAAGCCCACACACATAGGCATGGACACTCAGAGACAGGCAGACACTGTACAAGAACACAGAGGTACAAAGACACCCTGCTTAAGCAAGCCCTGGGTGCACAGGCGTGTGTGTGTGTGCAGAGCAGGTAGCGTAGAGGGTCAGAGCAGAGAGACATGGTAAGCACAGCAGCAGGAGAGCGGACAGGCAGAGAAGGGATAAGGCAGCTTCATAGAGTCACAGAGCACAGAACGGTCAGTCCTCACCTTCCTTCTTCCTCTCTTGGGTGGGCTGATTTGCCCTGCATAAGGGGGATTTAGAGCTCAGAGCCAGCTGAGCCCAACCAGATGTCCCTTCATCCTGCTGACCGCTGCCCCCACCTCCTCACTCCCAGCTCCTCTAATCCAGCCTCTACCCAGAAGCCTGAGTCTGCTCCCCAAAGTCCGACAGCGGCCCTCCCTGCTTAATGCCAGTTACTGCTCCCCACAACCCTCAGGAGAAAGTGCAGTCCCTTCAACTGGACTTCAAGGTCCTTTGTGACGTGGTGCCTCAGAGGTCATCTCTCCCATTTCTTTCCCTCCATGCGTTACCCTCCAGCCAGGCTGGCCTCCTGGCCCTTAGATGTACACGTGTGCACATACACACATGCACGGGTCACTTCCCTGTCTCTGCTCATGCAGTTCCTGCTGCAGATAATGCCCTCCCCTCAAAACCTCATGCTGACCTAGGTTCCAATACAGGCTCTTCCATTGGCGTAAGACTATGAGACTGGACAAGTCACTTCCCCTCTGCACCTCAGCTTCCCTATCTGTAAAATGGGACTAAGAACATCAACGCCCTGCCAGGCTTGTTTGAAGATTAAATGATATAACCGATGCCAGATGCTCGGCACCACGCGCAGCTCTCAGCAAGTAGATGCCTGAGGGAGTTTCTAAACGCCTCCCAGTCTTCCCTGCGACTTCCCAGCACACTCTAGCTGAGAAAGGCTCCACTGTGCCACAGATAGACGGAGTAAGCATGGGACCTGGAGTCGGGCAGATAAGGGTCAAGGCCAAGCTGGGCCACCATGCGCTGGGGGCTTTGGGCAGCTCCTCCACCAATCAGTCTCTATTGACTCTACCTCGTAAATATGTCTGTTCCTCATCAGCTTGTCTCTGCCAGCAAGGCCTTAGTCCAGATCTCCAGTCAGTCACCTGGATACTTCCCAGCCTTCTAACTGGTCTCTGGGCATCCACTTTTACCCTCTACAATCCATTCCCTACCTACCAGCCAGACTATCTTTTTAAAAATACAGACCTGTCTGATCTGTTTATGCCACCCTTCTGCTTAGCAGCTCTCAAGGACTGGTGCTCTTAGCAGAACAGACATCCTTAACACAGTCCACAACGCCTGGCCCTGCCAACCCCCTTCCTCATGCCTTCCCTCTTCCTGAGCTCCAGCCACCCCCACCTTCCTTTTGTTCTTCAACTTGCGGGAATCTCAACCCTTCTCAGGGCCTTTGCACATGCAGTTCCTTCTGCCTGGAAAGCTGCTCCCGTGACCCCACTCCACACCTTTTACCCAGCCTATTTCTACTTATCCTTCAGGTCTCATTTTAAGCCTGTCTGAACTCCTACCTGGACCAGGCCACCACGGTGGTCCCACATGGAATGCACACTGCGTGTCTCTGTCAGAGCAGTTACCACCATTGCAATGGAATCATTCACTGTGTAATTAGTTGCTTCATGTCTGGCTCCTCAATAGGCTGAGTCCAGGAGGGCAGGGCCCACATCTCTTTAGTTCATCTCTGTGCCCTTGGCACAGTGCCTGGCACATAGTAGGAATTCAGTAAATATTTGTTGTGTGCATGAAGGAAGCTCAGTCATATCATCTGCAGGGAGGAAGCAATAATCCCAACCTCACAGGACTGTCATGAGGTGTAGCTGGAATTGCACCTGGCACATAATAGTTGCTCGATAAAAGAACACTGCCTTTCCCTAGCTCACATGCCACTCCCTTAAACAAGCCTTCTTGGAGGCCTTTCTCTCCCACCTCCGAGCACCAGTAGGCTGTCTTCTGTCCTGTTCCGCTTAGGACTCAGGGCCTCCAAGTCTGCACAAGTCTATTCACTCACATATACATGGGAATCGAGAACTCTGAGCAGGCGGAGACCGAGTCTGAGTCACCCATGATTCCATGGCAGATAGGGGTGGGGAGGAGAGAGGGAGGGAATGGAGGCTCACCGGGGTGTTGTTCGCCTCCAGTAGTGCCGTCTTCCAAGCTCTGCAAAGCAAATCCCACCAGACCATGAGGAGGGAGTCTGGGAGAAGGGGAATGGGCTCTACATTTTAGACATCCCTCCCCCCACCCAGCCCCTAGCCCCAGTCTCTTGTGAAGGGGGAGATCTCAAATACACAAAAGTGACCCCCTCCCCACCCAGTCACACGGACGGAGCCCTCAGTTGAGCTAGAACCTAATTCAGTCTTGGTGCATAGTTCTTAGCCTCTAGAAGGTCCAGTTTCCCCATTTAGACAATAGACAGCTGGGCTGGGGGGTCTCTCAGGGGCCTTCAGATTCTGATCTGTGTGGGCTGGTTCTTTAGCGGCAGCCCCCCTCCACATCCCAAACCTACAAACAGCTCCCCAAAGCTCTGACCCCAGAACCCTGGAAGGGCCCAGTGGACAGCGGACAATTGGGCCTTTGTTGGTTGCCATGGCACCTAACTGGGGTGCACAAGGCGGCTCTGTGTTTTGTCTACCCAGAGTTCAGCTTCCCCCACTCCTACACACCCCATCTCTTTCACTCTCCTACAACCCAAAGGCCAACTGATCTCCCGCCAGAGGGTAGGCAGGGAAAGAATGTGAGTGAGCAGCCGGCGCCTGAGGAAGACACCCAGATGGCAGGGTGGGTCTGCGTCTGGCGGTGGCTTGCCCCTGCTGCACGGCAGGCTGCCTCTGTTAGGTACATCAGGGTCTGCCCTTCCGATCGGTTGCCCACCAGGGCATCTTCTCAGAAGCGAGTGAGAAGGAGGGTCCACTGAGGATGCCACGGGGCTTTGTTCCTTTGTATCAGCCCCAAGCGAGGGCTCACCTCAGAGGCTGCTAAATACGCGACTGGATGGTCAGGGGCCACACCCCCGAAGCAGGGGTGCACACCCCTGCCCCAGCAGTCCTGAGTGCATCACAGACCAGGTGAGGAGTTTCCTGGGTACCATCCCAATCACCACGAGCCCATCAGATCCACTCTGGCCAGCCTCCACCAAGCTGGCTGGTCTCTGCCCCCTCTTTCTAACCTCAGGGGGTACCTGAGAATGTCCAGTCACATTCCCCAAGATCCCAACCCGTCCTCTCCTGGGAGTGACTCACATGGCATCGTCCTTGGTCTCCGCGCACAGATGCAGTCGGGAGCCTTCCCGTAGGTACACGGTCAGCAGGCCATCTCGGCTCCGGCCCTCTGGGGGCTGCACATCTGAAGGCAGACACACAGATAAGGGGTTTCTATAGGGCACAAGCCCCAGGTACCCCCGGAAAACCAGGAACAAGAATAGGAACTGACTTCCCTGGGTACACTTTATTGGACACTTCCAACCGCCTCTGATCCTGCACACATCTTTGGGATTCTGCTCTACTCTTTAGAGCCTTTCAACCCTTCCACATTGCCTGCTTTCCCTAGTTAAGTGCATCTAGCTCTCAGAAACCCTGCTATAATTGGGACCTGAGCCTTGATTGAGGTTTGCTGTGTGACTCTGGGCCAGTCACTTAACTTCTCTGAGCCTCCTTAGTTCCTTTCATCTTTACCCAGTTCCTAGCACCTAGAAGGCAGGAACTGTGTCTGCCTCACCTCTGTGACCCCAGCATAGAACCTGGGCCCAGCACAGGGTAGGAACCTTCCAGCACAGGGTAGGAACTCAATAAGGAACTGATTTCTTAATTCACACCCACATGAATTGGAGTTGATAGAGACCCAGACGCCTTATCTGTGGAAACCCTCTGAAAGTTGCAAAGAGCCTTCCGGTATGACTGTGCCCAGACAGACACAGTAGGAGGGCTATACCCAGAGTCGCAGTGCTAGAGAGGAAACGGCTTCTTCTCACCCTGGCACTCTTGACCGATCTTTATGTTGCGAACATTGGAGCGGATCAGCACGCGGTCCTCCTCGTCCTGCGCAGTCTCGTCATGGTAATAGCCCAGGGTCCCATCCAGCCACAGGGCAAACCAGTTCCGCTTCCAGCGGCGGAGGATAGAGCCTGTGGATATTCCAGACCCCCCAGGAAGGCCGATCACAGAGCTGCTGGTGGACAGGAGCCCAGCGTGGGGTCCCAGAGTCCCCGATCCCCAAGCCTCATGTAGGAACCACTCTTCTTTGTCTATCCCCTGAAATGACAGGAAGTCCTCTTTCTGTCTTGCTCACCCGTTGCCTCCCATTGGGCCTAACACACAGTAGGGGCTCCATAAACGCGTCGAATGGCAAATAAATGACCTGATTCCTTCCTTGGGGGCCTTCCAAGGCCAAGTCCCAGGTCTCTTCAAGGGCAAAGACCTCTGCCTACCCTGAGCCTCTTATGTATCTCAGCTCTTACATTTGCCTTTTGTGGTGGTCATTTGTGTAGAGTCTGCCTCTTCCACCAGACAGGGGGTCCACAGCTGGACCTGGCCTCAGTGTTTGCTGCACTGAATAAACTGAGAATAAGTCATGAGATGGGGGTGGGCTTCTAGCCCGAGAGAGCTCCTGTTCAGATCATGACTGTGGTCAGAGGTGGGTCTGGAAGCTGAGCCCTGGCTTCAGGGCAAAGATGTAAAACAGCTTCTTAGATTCCAAGAATCCTTATGGATTCTAAAGCAGAGGCATTTTTTTATTTGTCCTGAGCCTTGTTGTGTGGCCAGCCCTGGGCTGGGGTGGACACAAAGGATCAAACCCCTTGAGCCCTTGAAGAGCGCAGTCTGGGGCCTGCATGGGGTGGGGGCAGTGAGACCCACTGGTAAAGACGGTTACATTATAGGGAGAGCGATGCTACACCAAGGATATGGATGAGGTTTCGGGGAACAGAGAAGTGAGCCTCTGGTCCTGTTCGGTGCTGCAGCAGGAGTTGGGGCAGGGGTTAGAAGAAAAATCAGAGAAGGCTCCACCCAGAAGGGGACATCTGAGCTGCGTCTTGAAGAATAGGTAGGTTACCAAGCAGTCAGGAATGGGAAGGACATTCCAGACACAGGAAAAAGCATGGACAAAGGAAGGCAGGATAAAAAAGGCCCTGGTTTCTTGGGAGAAGGTTTCCCTGTGGCAGGCCCAACAAGCCACTTCCCTCACTCCTGCCCCTGGACAAGGAACAGGACAGACAAGGGCTTGGCCCAGGGTTACTCACTCTGTCTCCACAGCCAGCCGCCCCTCACCAGGGCCATTTCTTCAAAAGGACTTTCCAGGATAGAGTCCGGCGGGACCTGTCAGAGGAGACACAGGACACACAGGCCTCGTCATCAGTAGCTCCAGTGCAGCTCCCCAGAGAGAAGCCCCCAGCCCCATCCTCCCTGCGGGAGCCACTGAGGAAATGTTTAACGGAGTATTAGTAAACAAACAAGGCACGCCTGCCTGTCTCCTCCCCGTTCTCCGCTCCAGGCAGATAATGGCAGCGCTGTCCTGTGGTATCAGCAGGGCAGGCACCGCTGTGCTGGGACGGGGGTGAGGGTCAGGAGCCTGGATTCCAATCTCAGTGCCATAACCTTGGCCAAGTCCCTTCTTCCTGGCCTCTGTTTCTAGATCTGTAGAAGTATGTCTGTGAGGCAGGTAGAGGCTGCAGGGAGGGAGGAACTCAGAAAATGTTAGAAACCCTGGAATTTGGAAATGCTGTCAGCATAGGATATTAGAATCATGGCAATAAATGAGGGACCTTCATAAGGAAAGCCTCCCTCACATTTGAACCCCACCTGAGTCATTTACAAAGTATATAAAATAATGGGGCGGCAGCAGCAGCTGTCATTGAGTACTATGCCAGGTACATTTTTCAGTGCTCTCATCTATGATCTCACTGAAGCCTCACAACAATCCTTGTTACTCCCAGGAAACTGGGGCCTGGAGAGTCACTTGCACAGATCTGCTTGATGAGTAAGCAGTGGAGCCAGGATTCACTCCCAGCAGTCCTGGCTTCTAACCATTACAACAGTAGGAGCTCCCCGTACCCAGGTCATACCCCATTAACAATTAAACCAGAATGTCTGGGGGCAGCAGGCAAGCACCGATAGTCTTCAAAGATCCCCAGGTGATTCGATGTGCAGCAAAGTTTGGGAAGCACTGTACATATTATACTACATTGCTTTATCCCCACTGTAACTCTGTTAGATGATCAGGGGTAACTCTGTTAGATAAGGGGTAACTCTGTTACCCCTATTTTACTGATAGATGGACAAACTAAGCGATAGCAAATTACTTGTCCATGTATGTGATGGAGCTTGGGTTGGAATCCAGGTGCCCTCTGTTCCTGACGGAGACTTACTTTCAAGCAGGTGCCTCTCTGCCCCTCCCCCACTTGCTGCGTAGCAAGGGCTGGCACACCTGGGCTGGAAGGCCCGGCCTTGTCCCTGCTTCTCTTGCCGCTCCCTCCCCTCTCCAAGCCCTGACACAGGTAAGACAAGAGGTCCAGGTTCAAACTCCCTCTCCAGCCTCCCCTTGATGCACCCACCTGTCTACACCTGTTGCAGGATGCTGTTGCGAAAACGGCCGCTACTTGATGCTGCTGCCACCCAACCCGCTGCGCCTGCGCTTTGTGCGCCCCAGAGCGCCTGGGGCATTTTACTCCCCAGACTGAGTCCAGGGACTCGCTGCCCCTGTGCCCCGCCCTCCGGCCCCGCCTCACCCCCTGGGAGGGGGCGGGGCGTGGAGAGATGTGCTGTCACACGGCCATCTGGGATTTGTAGTCTGCAGCTCTGGAGCAGGGCAGTAAGCCTCGGCTCCTGGGTGGTAGCCCTGTCCTGACCCGGAGAACCAGTTGAGAGGCCGCACCTGCGATTTTATTTTTATGTTAAGACATTTGTTCACTCATTTATCATGAAATGCTTTTTCCTAAGAATCCTGAGCTCATTTTCTAGAAAAAAGTAAAGTTGCAAGGAGAAGCCAGGCTCACAGTTTTGCTATGTTTTCTCAATATTCGGTTTGTGCCCTGCACTGCACTGGGTGCTAGTGGAGGGTACAAAGAAACATCCGACAAGGCCCTTCCTTTTTCCTTCCCCAGCTTCCAGTCTGGCAGAAAAAACAACGTAAACCCACAATTAGAGCACAGGGTGTGATTTAACAATGGGAAAGAAGAGTCTGACTTTGCCCAAGAGATTGAGGAAGGCTTCCCAGGGGAGGTTGATACAGGTCTTGAAGGATGAATAGGAAACGTAGGAGAATCATATGCACGCTTATCAAGGAAATTCAAAAGAGTGTCCAGTATTTCAGTGTGTTTGGGAAGTGGGGAGGAGGGCATGGGGTGTGCAAGTGGTGAAGCTGTACGGGTTGTAAGGATATAACATGAGGGCCCTGGGTTATAAGCTCAAGAGCGTGGACGTTATGACTTAATGACTGGAGCTTGGGGGTCGGGGTTTCAAGATGAGGAGTTAGGTGGTCCAATGTATGGGTTAGAAAGGTACCTCTAGGACAGTCAAAAATGGATTGAATGGGGCCCAACTGGAGAAAGAAGGCTGTTTCTATACCTACCACCTCAGTCTGCCCATCCACGGTCAATTCCTTGAATCGCTCAGCCCTACAAACCCCCACCTACACGCAAATCCAGGATGCCATTCAGAGAACAGTTCCCATCCTCTATTTGAAAAGGGCACCCACCCTGCCCTGGACCCTTCCTCCTATCTCAGAGACCTCTTCCTTACCGGAGCTGCAGGGCTCATGGTTCCTGGGCGGCCAAGGCAGCATTTCCCAGAAGGCTCCTGCAGGGGGTCATTTTCCTGAGCGCCTTAGAGATAAGGGGATAAGGAAGGTGCTACCAAGTGGAATCCCGAAGGGGGAGGCGAGGAGAGAGGGTAACACAGGTCCTAGAGAAAGTCATCTTTTTTTTTCGGCCCTTCTCCAGCCTACCTACTGATCTTGGCCTCTGACCTTCAGTTCAGGGATAACAAGTCACGCGTGACTCAGAGGTGGTCTTGGCCTGGGTTCGCTAAATTCCAGGGACAGGGGGCGGGGCCGGTCCTCCTCCCTTGGTTGGGGTGGGGCTAAATCTTCTTTCTCCTGCCCCGCTGGACGGTACTATCACCTCACCTCAGTCGTGGCTGTGCAGCCTGGCCCTTTAAGCTTCCCTCTCTCACTGCTGGGTTTCTGTAATCCTGACCTCGAAGCACCATGGCGTTTTGGCCCTTCGTGCAGTGCGTGCCTTGCAGGGTGATTCTCCATGGCCGATCCTATTAGCCACTAAGCTCATCCCTGTGTGCAGCTCCAGGAACCAGCTCTCTCAAACCACGCTGTTTTCCACCCTTGTGCCTTTCTGTCCCTGGAACGTCCCACCCCTACCTTCTCCAGGCTAAATTTTCTGCCCCTACAACAGGACAGAAGGACAAAAGGAAAAGATGGAGAGAGGGAGGGAGGGAGGAAGGGAAGAGAGGGTGGAGGAATCTGGATTCAGCCCCTCTCCCCAGCTCTCCCTGCTTCCCTCCGTCAAGGGGTGTTTGGCTCTATCTTAGAGGGGTGGGGTGGGGGACCCGTGCAGACAGCTTCCAGATTACTTTCTCTGGATTTAGTAACCAGAAGAAAAGGGAAGATTCTCCAGCAGCAGTGTGGAATTCAAGGGGAAGACTTCCCCACCACCCTCCCAAAGAGGGGGCGCTGTGACAAGAAAAAGGGATGCTCTGCAAACTAAAACCGCAGATGCTGCTACAGGAAGGGAGCCTATCTAAACGCAGCCCTACCTGGCATATGTCTATAAAATGTTGATCAATGGTCAGTGACCCACTCTGAGACGCTAACAAAGGATGTGGACTGCCCAGGCAAAAATGCACACACATTTTGCATATAAATCCTGGGATTCATAGACTCTTGAAGCCTGATTATTACTGTTGAGATTGTTTTTAATTTCCAGAGCTGTGTTGATGGGTGGAAAGAGTGTGGACTGACAAGTGAGAGGCACAGAGAGTATAACAGGAATCCCAGCTCCAGCAGTCCTGGTTTTGAGAGATCGTTTTATCAACTAAAATATATTGAGACCAACAAGCCAACAGTAACTTTCACGGTTCTCTTGTAACTGTGGTACACAGAACCATTGACAGAGAGAAAAGTATTTTGCTGTTTCAAATGTCTCCAGTGGATGAACAGCTCACAAATAATATATTGTTAAGAGAATTCACGACTTACATTTTCTAGACCTTATGTATACTGAGAATAATTAATATTATCTGGTTTTGGTATTATAAAAAAATCCTGAAATTTATGTCAAGATGCAATTTGAGCAAAAGTAAAACCGCTCATATATAGTTTGTTGTTGTTTTTTGTCGTTGTTGTTGTTTTTTAATTAAAGTTTATTGGGGTGACAATTGTTAGTAAAGTTACACAGATTTCAGGTGTACAATTCTGGAACACATCATCTATATCTCATATTGTGTGTTTACCACCCAGAGTCTGTTCTCTTTCCATCACCATATATTTGGCCCTGTTTACCCTTTTCTAGGACCCTCTCCCCCCTTACATATAGTTTTAAAATAACTTTAGTGAGATATAATTTATATACTCAAAAATTGCTCTTTTAAAGTATACAGTTCAATGTCCTAATATACATATATTCACAGAGTGTACAACCATTACTACTATCTAATTCCAGAACATTTTTATCAGCCCCCAAAGAAACTCTATACCCTTTAGCAGTCACTGTCAATCTTCTTTTCTTCCAGACCCTGGCAACCACAAATCTCCTTCGTCTGTATGGATTTGCCTACTCTGGAAATTTCATGTAAGTGAAATCATGTAGTACGTAGCCTTTTGTGTGTGACTTCTTTCATTTAACATGATGTTTTCAAGGTTCATCATGCAACATGTAGAAGCACTTTATTCCTTTTTATTGATGAATACTATCCCATTGAATGGAATGCCCTATTTTATTTATTCATTCACCAGTTAATGGACATTTGAGTGGTTTCCACTTTTTAGGTATTATGAATACTGCTATGAACATTTGTGTACAAGCTTTTGTGTAGACATATGCTTTCATTTCTTTTAGGTGTGATAGTGCTGGGTCATGTGGTAACTCTATGTTTAACATTTTGAGGAACTGCCAAACTATTTTCCAAAGTGGCCGCACCATTTTACATTCCCACCAGTAACCTATGAGAGTTCCAATTTTTCCATATCTTTGCCAATCCTTGTAACTGTCTGTCTTTTTTATTATAGTCATCTTTTTTATTATCGTCGGTGAAAATTGTTATCTCGTTGTGGTTTTGAGTTTGCATTTCCCTAATGACCAATGATGTTGAGCATCTTTTCATGTGCTTATTAGCCATTTGTATATCTTCTTTGGAGAAATGTTTATTCTAATCTTTTGCTTATTTTTAATTAGATTATTTGTTTTTATTTTTATGGTATAAAAAGCTTTTTAAGCTAAAAAAATGTAGATGATTCAACAACAATTTGAAGAAAAAATGAAATGAAATGGTGTAAGGTCCTTGCAGTGTTTCAGGAGTTTGAGTAGAAGGACTACGTGAGGCTCAATGAACCCAGAAGGTAACATGCTTCCATTTCCTGGATTGGAGTATCCAGAATAAAACCCAGCCCATGAGGGAGAACAGGGAGGACAACACGTTCCTGATGGAAAGCCATCTCGGAGGGGTTCATCCAGGCTTCCTGGAGCAGGAGTTAGTTTTATGTGTCAACCTGGATGGACTATATATAGTACGTAGTTAGTTAATCAAATGCTAATCTGGGTGTTGCTGTGAAGGTATTTTGTAGATGTGATTCACCTCTACAATCAGTTGACTTTAAGTAAAGGAGATTATCCTTGATAATCATTCAATTAGTTGAAGGGCCTTAAGTGCAAAACAGATTTCTCTGCGGAAGAAGACTGTATATAGTCTGTGGACTGTAGTCTCAGTCCCTGCCTGAGTTTCCAGCCTGCCGGCCTACCCTACAGATTTCAAACCTGCCAGTCCCCACACTTGCATAAGCCAATTTCTTGAGAGAAATCTGTTTATGTATGTATATATGCCTTACCGGTTCTGTTTCTCTTGCAAGCCCTGACTAACACAGGGAGGAAGAAGACATCTTCTTGCCATGAACTCTCCATTTGAATATATTGGAAACACCAGATTTGGGAATTAAAGAGGAAAGCCTGGCAGCCAAGGAGAGGGTCTGAGGGAAGGGTCTTTGAGACCCTTCTATCTCAGAAGAAATAGCACCTCATGCCCAGCTATGGAGGTAGGTGGTGCAAATGCTCCCTGAAAAAGTGCTCCATTTAGCTCATCAGAGGCATGAGGACCCATTTCTAGAAGCTCAAGTTTAATCACTGGTTCCATGTGCTTTGTCTTATGTCTGCAATCTGTTGTCTTGAGATGAAGAGGTTTCTTTCAGCCTCCTGCGCTCTTGTTCAATGACCATGTCCTTTTAGTTCAAGAGAAATAATTTGGTTTTGAGAAGAACAAGTGATGCTTTCCAGCTTTTCTCCAAGGTCTTTGACTTGCCCTCTGAAGGTCTTCAGCTCTTTATCACATGCTCATCTTGTCATTTGTGTCGGCACTTTCCTTCTCTTGCTCCAAGTAATGATGGACAGATAATTTCTTCAGAGACTCCATTTCTTTCTCTTGACAAAGTTCAGTCACTTCATTTCCTCTCCCTTGAAGATTTTGATCTGTACTTTTTCAGTTGAAGTTTTCTCAGTCTAAAGACTTTTAAGATGATCTGTCATGTTGGCTTTTCTGTTTCCTTTTTTAGCAATGTTGATGTAGAATTGATTTTTTTCTCCATCTAGGATGTTTCATCGCACACTCGACTTTTTAACATCAGTCAGTTTCCTCCTAGCTCTTCTTGTTTGGTAATAAATACTGTCTCCGCCTGCTGATTTCAAGTTTTACTCATGTTCTCTTCTCCAAGGGAAGCTGTCAGGTCTTTCATCTTCAGCAAACAGTCGTCCAGAGACTTGATCTAGACTCTTCACACATGGCCTGGAGTTCTGTAGGAGTGTCCTGAGTCTGGCTTTTGTTGTTCGTAGAGTTTTAAGTTTGCCTGTTCCACTTGTATTTTTCTGGATTTGGTTTTTGCTTTGAGAGACATGTTCTTTCTCATGTTATAAGAAATTGGCTTATCTTCATCTGAATACTGAGATTTTTCTTTTTCCTAGCTGGCTTGCTATTAAGCATAGATGAACCAAATCATGGGGTTAGACATATCCAGGGTGTTAGGACTTCAGGCCCTTCTTTCATTGCAGGGTGAAACTGACAAGAGCTTTAATTATACTAGAACTGAATTGCTGAGGTGTGTTCTACTAGTGCTGAATTATACTAGTGCTGAATTGCTAGGGGTCTGTTCCCTGGCTCTTAGTACAGAAAATATTCTTCTTCATTGACTGAAAAATTCTCTCTAAAACCAGGAGCACTGTGAACACATGTACCATCCCGGTATGTGTACCTGTCTCCCATTGATGCCCGGGAGAGGGAGACGTGGTCTCACGTTGCCAGGTACTTACTTCTGCATAGAACTCTGCAGTGTCTCCCAACTTCACCAACAGTGTAGATTTATGGCAGGAGGAAACCCCTTCATGGTACCCGGCCTGCATCGAGCCCCCTCTATTGTTGCCAAGCCCTGCTGGGCCACAGTATGTCATGGAGAACACTGAGCAAGTTTCTACCCGGAGCCAAACCTGCGTCTGGCAACTGTGCAGACCATGCGTAAGGGGCTCAAGAGGGAAGAGGACCGATACGACAGCCTGGTGTCAGATACCCTGAAACCCTGAACTTTGTCCAGGGCTTTCTTTTTTCTACTTAAACCTCTCCTTCTGGGACCCTGGAGGGCTCATCCTATTCTCTGTGCACGCCGTTCCCTCTGCCTGGAAAGTGCTTCCATTTGCTGCCCACCTGGAGCCAAGGCCCCTCCTTTAGTTACTGGACCTCATCCTCCCTGTGTCCCCAATGCCCAGGGCAGGGCCTGGTGTAGAATGTGCTCAGTGTTCCACAAATGTTCATGGAGAGAATGAATAAATGAGTGAACAGACGAATGAGGGACAAAGCCATCCATCATTTGCCATCCCTGCAGATTCTCACATAATGCTAGCTCTGTTGCCTCAGCAGCTGGTTCCCTTGGGAGAGCTTAAAACTCCTTTCAGAACTCAATGCGAAATGGTGGAGAGAAGGGAAGGTGGTGGCAACTGTGCCTTGGGCTCCTCATTCTCCCTGCCCTTCCCACCCCTGCCAGGCCAACTGGGAGACTTTGAACAAGTTACCTAACCTCTCTGCGTGTCCTTTCCTCATCTGTAAATGGGGAGAGCAATGCCTTCCTCATGTGATGTTGTTTGGATTCACACACGGGTGGACATACAGCCTGGCAGGTAAGGAGTTCAAAAGATTTTAGTGAACTTCTTGATTCCATTACCCAAGGTATGAGCCACTCTTTCCATTAATCATTTGGTTATTTCATGCCAGTTTAGCAAGAGCATTAAGATCAGAAAATAAAATAGCTGCTATCAACTTAAGAAAAAAAAGAGATAAAACTCTTTTTACTGTTAAGATTGTATGCGTAGTAAACATAAGAGATTAGTAAAAACTACTAGAATTAATAAGAGAATTGGGCAAGGTGACTGTATATAAGATAAACATAAAAAGTAAAAGCTTTTTTTTTTTTTTTTTTTAAAGATTTTATTGGGGAAGGGGAACAGGACTTTATTGGGGAACAGTGTTTATTTCCAGGACTTTTTCCAAGTCAAGTTGTTGTCCTTTCAGTCTTAGTTGTGGAGGGCGCAGTTCAGCTCCAGGTCCCGTTGCCATTGTTAGTTGCAGGGGGCAGAGCCCACCATCCCTTGAGGGAGTCGAACCTGCAACCTTGTGGTTGAGAGCCCACTGGCCCATGTGGGAATCGAACCGGCAGCCTTCGGAGTTAGGAGCTCGGAGCTCCAAATGCCTGAGCCACCGGGCCGGCCCCAAAAGCTTTTGTTTTTTTAAAGAAAACCTTATATTAAGTTATAAAAAGCAGCGGCAGACTATCAGCTCCCTTTCCTCTCTTTGTCCCCTCCTCTGGAACCTGAGCCATCGCAGACCTGGCTGGTGTCAGACCTGGCTGGTGTCGCAGCTCTTCAGTGCCTTTTGTAGTTCTTCTCAGCAGGAAAATTCATTGCCAGAAAGCTTGAAGCAAAAAGTGTCCATCTAGGGTGGCCGGTTAGCTCAGTTGGTTAGAGCGCGTTGCTGCTAACACCAGGGTTGCTGGTTCGATCCCTGCTTGGGCCACTGTGGGCTGTCCCCTCTTTAAAAAAAAAAAAAAAAAAAGTGTCAATCTTTTGTTGAACTCTTAGAGTGAATACCTACCAACAAAATTAGGGGGAAATTACTATGAAATACTTCCGAATCCACTTAACAAGAAAAGTATAGAACCTATAAAGAGAAAACCACAAAATCTTATTAAAAGATGTGAAATAAGATTTGAATGAATGAAAAAACATGTCATGTTCTTGGATATAAAGATACAAATTCATAAAAGTGTCAATTCTCCAAAATTACTATATAAATTTAATTCCAGCTTAAATACTAGTAACAAATTTCCTCTCCCTCCTCCTCCTGTTTCTCCTCCTTCTTCTTTTTCTTCTTTAGGAATTGACAAAGAAAGTATGAAAAGTGAGAACAGAGGAGGAGCCTTGCTCTCCAGAAACCAGCACTGACTAGAAAGCTGCTGTAATCAGAGCAATCTATGGCAGACACGGCCAGTTTAGTGCCAACATCCATTTTCCTCCTTATCCTTAGCAGAACCCTAGATTTACATCTAGACATGTAGCTACTTGGGAATAAAGACCACATTTCCTAGCCTGTCTTTCAGCTTAGTGTGGTCATGTGAGTAAGTTCTAGCAAATGAGATATAGGCAGAAGTATCTTGTGAAGCTTCAGGAAATGTCCTGAGAAGGAGGGGGACATATCTTTCTTTGTTCCTTTCACCTTCTGTTGGTTGAAAGGCTGGAGTTTGAGCAAGCATCTTGGACCATAAGAGAAAAGCTATGTGTTGAGGATGGTGGAACAAGAGAGAAGGTTCCTGGCTCCCCTGAAACTGTCAAAGGTCAAACCAGCTCTAATTACTTACCTCTGGACTTCATTTGTGTGACTTTTATTTATTTTAAGCCATTATTACTTTAATTTTTCTGTCACTCACAGGTAAACTTGGTTCTAATTGATGTTGAATTTGGTACCTGGAAATAGGGCATTGCAAATGACAGAATCTAGATGCTTAATTAATGAGTGCACTTGAGTTGCAGATGGCAAGGACTCAGGCATTGCAGACTGGGAAGCTGTGACTCTTTGTTGTACAGTAGTAAAACATTTGATCAAAGCATAGGTTGTTAGTCACCTATTACTGTGTGGCAATGCACCCCCAAACTTAATAGGTTAAAACAACAAGCATTTTATTACCTCTCACAATTCTGTTGGTTGACTGTAATCAACTGGGTGGTTCTTCTGTCAGTCTCACAGGGGTCTTTGATGGGTTTCGGTTAGATGGTGGCTGGGGATGGAATATCCAAGATGACCTCACTTGTGTGTGTGGCACTGTGGTGGGATGGCTGAAAGGGCTGCCTCTCTCTCCATGTGGCTTAGCTTGGGCTTTTTTTACATGACAGCTGGATCCCAAGTATACAGAAATGAAAGCTGCCAGATCTTCTTAGGGCTTTAAAGTGAGCCACAGGACTGGTTCAGGTTTAAAGGGGAGATTCTACACCAGGATGTGAATACTGGGAGATGAGATTCCTTGGGGGCAATCTTCAGACACTAGCTACCTCCCCTTGGAGGGCATGTTGTAGGCTAACTAAGGTCATAGCATTGCAATGTAGCAATGTAAAATTTAGAATGTTGGTGTTTCCTGGTTCCTTCTTGCTACTTTTAACAAAGTCCTACTAGAGAAAAAGAGATAGAGGGACGCAAACTAGAGCTAGCTACTCTGTACAACTTTGCTAAGGGAGGAACTCTGTTATAACCTATAATTTGGGTTAACTGAGGATCCTGTAATTTTGAGTTTTTCAGCGTTTAAGAAGCCAATTTCATCTGCACTGAAGCACTTATGAGTGGCAACGGCAAAGTGGCAGCCGTAGGAGGAGTTAAGACTAGTGCCCTCTTTAGAAAAGCTGTGAGTCTGCTACCAAAGAAGGATGGCACTTTCCCACCCTAGCCTTTTGTTTCAGATAGCCTGAAGAGAGCCATCATCCAGCTGGGGAGGTGACCAGTACGTAGGAGAGCAGAGTCTTTACGCTTGAAAACCTATCTAGAGAAGATCTTGGGATGTGGCCACTCACATTGGACCTGACCAGAACCAAATAGATCAAAGGCCTACTAAATTTTTAAAGGAATTGTGTTATCAAATGTAACCCTTAAACCCAGCCTGCAAAAGCCTGTGATTGTTTAACCCTCAAAACAATCACTGGGCCCTTGAACCTGCACCAGCAGGGAGTAGACTTGGATGAGTTCCTCCTGGAAGGTTCGTGTGGCGGAGTAGGGACCTGAATCAACATGAGATCATGCCAGCCGTGGTCAAGGGTGCTTGGACTTAGTGGAATTTGGAAGTAGGACCATCCTCTTTGAATTGAATAAGCCTCCAGGGTTCTCGGACAATTCTGGCTTGGGGACCAAGAGAGAGATGCCAAAAACCCTGCTAAGAAAGAGAACGATGTCACCCTTTTTGTACCCCAACTGGATCAAGCCAGTTCTGTGTGGTGGCAGGACTTCTTAGTGAAGTTCTGATTGTGAGTAATCAATATTGCCTAATAATGTATAACTTGAGTTTGTGAATAATCGATTGTTATTAACTTAACAATGTATTTTGTAGGTGACTAATAATCAGCCTTTGGTTATACGTGTATGTAAAAATGAGTTTATGGAATTGCAAGGTCCTCAATATTTAGATCTGTGTGCTGGTCATGAGGAGACCCTAACGGGCCACCCAGTAGGCTGAGACCATACTTGGAGGATCCGCGAGCACAGCACAACGTAGCTCAGAGGCCACCATCCCAGGAAGCCCTCCCTGAACCCCCAGACTGAACCTTGAGCTTCCTCCATTCTCCCACAGTCAAGGGATTCCCTCTATTATATCACAGAGTTTAATCTCACATCCGGGTCCTCTTTAATCTTCTTTGTTCAGTTCGCACATATTTATTGAGCCCCTGTTATGGACCAGACATTGTGCTATGTCGAGGAGATCCATTAATGAAAAGACAAAGTCCTTACATTCTGGAAGGAAGAGAGAGGAAAAATACAAGAACACTAATAAACAAGGTAATGTGATAAATACCAAAGGAAATAGTGTGTTGTAATAGAAATGACGGTGTAGGCGGCAGGGGGAGTGATGGTCAGAGAAGTCCTTCTACAGGAGATAATGTCTAAGTTATAACATGAAAGAGGAAAAGGAGCCAAACCCCAAGAGGAAGAGCAACCCAAGCTGAAGAAATGGCTGGTGCAAAGGCCCTGGGGGCAGGGAAGAACCTGTTTTATTTGAGAGCACAGAAGCTGTGTCTTAGTAAACAAAGAAGGGGGGATTGGTCTAAGACTGCAAAGAGGAAGACAGGAGCAAACATATGCTGAGTTTTTGACAAAGAAATGATGTAATGTGGTTTATATTTTTAAAAGCTCACTCTTCCTGCTGGGTGAAGAATGGCTTCACCTGGGACAAGAGTAGAGCAGGGAGACTATTAGGAGTCCATGATAGGCAGGAGATGGAGATGGAAATGACTTGGAAAGGAGAGGTAACAATAGAAATGGTGAGAAGTAGATGGATTTTACATGCATTTTGGAGATTTTACTAACTTCCGGATACACTGAATGTAGATCCTGAGGGAAAGGGAAAATTTAGGAAAGGCTCTCAGGTTTCTAGCTTGAAGTGGAGGCATTTGCATAAATATATGAATTTTTATGTATTATATACATTTGCACATATTTATTTGTTTAAATACGTACAAAATATTTCTTTAAAAAAAAAACACAAAACTTTTATTTAAGTGTGTTTTTCCAGGACCCATCAGCTCCAAGTCAAGTAGTTGTTTCAAACCAGTTGTGGATGGCACAGCTCACAGTAGCCCATGTGGGGATCAAACTGGCAACCTTGTTGTTAAGAGCACTGCGCTCTAACCAACTAAGCTAACTGGCCACCCCTACAAAATATTTCTTGAAGGCTGTATAAGAAATTCCATAGAAGGTGTGGTAGTTTACAAAAGATGGCCACAAATTCCTCCCAACCCCTGTATGCATGGCCTTTTGCAATAAGACTTTGGTAATCCTCCCTTCAAGAGGTGGAGTCTGTTTTCCCCACTCTCTCAGATGTCTAGTCAGGTAACCTGCTTTGACCAATAGAATGCAACTGAAATGATAGCAGAGTTCCCGGCCTAGGCATTAAGAATCCTTGCAGCTTCCATCCTTTCCCCTTTTCTGCCCTGAGACCACCATGTGAAGACGCCTCCTAGATAATGAGAGGTGACAGAAGAGAGAGAGGCCCAGCAGGCAGCCAGCCTGAACAGCCACATATGTGAATGACGGCATCTTATACCTTGTAGCCACTGTCCATCTGCCAAAGGACTGAAGCAGCATGATTCACCCAGGCAAGACCAGCAGAAGCACTGCCCTGCTGGGTCCCAAATTACCGACCCACAGAATTGTGAGCAAATGAAGTAGTTGTTGCTTTAAGCCACTAAGTTTTAGGGTGATTAATTGTACAATAAGAGATATAGGAGGGAACTGAGCGACTGAGGAACAGGAATGGGAGAGAGATTTTCATTCACCATTTTGTATCATTTGAATTTTGAACCTTGTGAATGTATTGCTTATTAATTCTCAAAAACATTTATGCCACATTCAGTGCATAAAATGTCTCTTATTTTGAACATAAAGAGTACAGTTTTAATTGACTCATTATTACCATTGATTTTTTTATAAACTTTTCTTGAAACATAGCATACCTACAGAAAAGTATACAAATCATAATAGTACAGATTGATGAGTTTTTCATAAAGTGAATATACCTGTGTAAATAGCACCCAGATCAAGAAACAACAACTGCCTCCTTCATGGCCCCTCCTAGTTGCAACCCACAAGGAGATGTATATGTATATGTGTTTAGATACATATGTATTTCTATACATATGTATTTACATATATGTATTTGAAGTTAATGTTTTTTTATTTACATATATTGTATTTATTAACAGAAAAGTAGTTTCTTTTCATCCCCACTAAATATATTTGAACAAGTTTTTTAAAAATGTCATTTTAAAAGCACATCAAGTTATTTGCCTTCACCAGAGCACCCACAGATCTCCATCTGGCCTTCTGCTTGTGATCAGGGTAAAAGCATCTTGAAGCCGTTCCCGGTTAAAAGCAAACCCCTGCAGTTGGGAAGATGCGTGACTGCCCCCTTGTGGCCATATTTGGTTGCTGCATCGAAGCCAGGCACCCAGGTCAGTCAGTACAGGACTTTCCGATGCTTTAGCCAAGGTGAAGAACTAGATAAACGGGGCTCCGTCGTGACCTGGCATTTTAGAGTAATCCTTACAGCCGAGGTGACCTGACAGTCCTCAGCTTGGGTAGCACTTATAAGGTTACCCCCCGAGCCTGGCGGAGATGAATTAGAATGGGGGGGGGAGAAGGGGGGCGAGGAGGGGTGTGTGTGTGTGTGTGTGTGTGTGTGTGTGTGTGTGTGTGTGTGTGTGTGTGTGTGTGTGTGGTGGGGGCATGCAGCCGAAGTCTCTCCTGAAGAACAACCAGCTGCTAGAGATTGTGGCCTTGGCATTCTCAGGACACAGTATTTTAGAGGACCCTGGGCATGCCTGTATGGCAGAGGTCCCCAAGCCCTGCTTCTTTGGACCTTCTCCCTCCCACACTGTGAGCAGGCACAGAAAGGAAGACAGGAGGGAACACATACTGAGTGTGATGGAAAATGGTGGAGGGTTTTTGACAAAGAAATGACATGATGTGATTTATGTTATTAAAAGCTCACTCTTTGGTGAGGTGAAAGGAACTGGTAATTTCTTGAGATGAGACCTGATAGATGAAGGAGCATGTACAGTGGATCCTCTAGGGAGGTTTCCAGGAGTAGAGGGTGCTGCTGGAGCTATAGACCTTGCCTGCCACCGGTCACACCTGGGGCCTTACCCTGCATGCAGCTTGAGGAGCGGGTCTGGTTGAGAGGACAGAGCCAGTTGCAATCAGTAAATATGGACAATGGTCAGTTCTAGTTTCTGTCTACTCCACTGTCGCTATCTTAAGGTTTCCTCTTTGCTTAACACTTTGTCATACAAAGAGGTTATGGGACACATACCACTTGCCCCACTCAGCAGTGCAGATGTAAAATAGGGCATATTTGGGGGAACATACAAGTGGAGACATAGGGCACAGGCAGTTTCTGGAACTCTCATTACCCCACTGCATGGTGGCCAGAGTCCCAGCAGAAAGGGCCCTGTTCCAGTAAAGCTGACATGGAGAAGGAATATATTTTGCTGACATGAATGTCAAAAAAAAAAAGGAACTTTTTTTCTTTTAAAAATTTTTCAATTACAGTTGACATACAATATTATGTTAGTTTCAGGTATACGACACAGTGATTAGATATACAACTTACAAAAGAACTTTTAAATAAAATGGATATGGGGAGGGAACAGTTATGTGACCAGGTCACATGGGAAGCTCCCCTGTCAAGGAAGTGGCCTAGTCAGAAAGGGGGAGCCCCTACAACCCAGCCGCTGATATCATTGGGCTAATTCAGAGGTGCTGAGCTAGCTGTCTAGGGAGAGGGAATGAGCCTCTAAGGCCATTCAAAGAGGACTTTCCTCACACTTAAAAAAGCATTCTATGACAATTTGTATGTTATGGCTCTAACTGAATCTTCCTAATTGAAAGTGACTTACGCCATGGAAGTTTTATAATCTCACTTAACAGGAAGTCAACAGAACAGGCCCTAGATTGACTCCATGGCTCAATCTGTCCCCCAGGACCTTGCCATCTCTCCCTCAGCCACCCTCCTGGGCAGCAACTTCCCTCAACGTTGCAAGATGGCTGCTGCAGATCCAATATGACACCATTACACAACAATGTATAAAATCTTCCCCTCTTGTCTCTCTCTTTTCACTTTTTATCAGGGAGGGAGATTTTTCTTAAAATTTTGCCCGCACCCTCCACCAGGAGACTTACCCTTTCATCTCACTTGTCCAAACTGGGGCACACATGTTCCCCTAAACCAACTGCAGGGGATGAGGACTCTTATTACCATGGCTGGCTTGGAAAAGTCATGATTCATCCTATCCACACGGGAGAAAGAGACAAGGCCTGTTGGGAAGTGACCACTCGTATATGCCATTCCATTTTTTGTTCTTTTCTTTGATTACCAAAGTCATGTATGTTTGTTGCAGAAAATTTGGGAAATCCAGCCCCTGCCACCCTCATGTTGCACCAGCCCTTTAAAAGCTGCCCAACCCACCCTGAAGCACATAAAAGTTTGTTGTAGGACATGGCCGCAAAGTCCTCCCTCACTCTTTATTTTTAACTGTAAAAAAATAAAGTAGAAATAACGCAGTATGCATAAGGGATGTGCATAGGTTAATGAATAATGATGTTAGGAACACTTGTGAACTCACCACTCAGCTTGAAAAACAAAGCATTACTAATACTTTGAGGCTCTGATCACATGCCCTCCTTTCTCTTCCTGAATTTGCTATTGCTTACTGTCTTAGTCGGTTGTTGCTGTAAAAATGCCACGTGTTGCCTGAAAACTCAATGAAAATGTATCTCATGCTCCTGGTCTGCAGGTTCACTGCTTTGGACTAATCTAGACTGGGTGGGTCGGGGTGGGGGTGGGGGGCGGCTCTGCTTCAGGTTGTGGGTTGGTTGGGTTTGGCTCCAGACTGGAGACTCGACCCAGGTCTGCTCCACGTGTCTCTCATCCTACTTGGATCACTCAGAGAAAAGAAATTTATCGGAAGGTGTTGGATGGTTTACAGAATTGATGGAAAGGTTGGAGAAGCAAGCTTAGGGAGTGGACAGGATGCAGATCAGTAGATGCCTGGGGCTGGAGATGGAGGGGTAGTTTCCTGTAAAGGGGCACAAAGAAACTTTTTTGAGTGATGGAAATATTTTGTATCTTGATTGTGATGGTGGTTACACGGGATATATACGTTTGTCAAAATTCACCAAACTATACACTTTGAATGGGTTTGGTTACTGAATGGAAATTATACATGAAGTTGATATTTTAAAAACGAGGACCTGCTTCATTTAATAATAATTTTTTAAAAATCAGTAGTAGCTACTGCTTGAGAAAGCAACTGTGGGGTTTCCCCCAGACCAGTTTTGTACGATTTGCGGTGATATTCCTGATCCTATACCTGGCTCCCTAGGCCTCCTGTTGATTCTGTGAACTCCGCAGTAGTATTTTTTTTTAATATAACAGGTTTATTGAGATATGTCTCAACAAACAATTCAATGGTTTTGAATATATTCACACAGTTGTGCAACCATCATCACAACCAATTGTAAATTTTTTTTTTTTTTTTAGGAGGGCGCAATCACAGTGGCCCATGCAGGGATCGAATCGGCAACCTTGATGCTAACAGCACCATGCTGTAACTAACTGAGCTAACCGACCACCCCTGTAGAACATTTTCATCACCGCCAAAAGAAAGCCCATACCCTTTAGCAGTCACTCCCCATTTCCCGTTAGTCCCCACATTAGTTTGCTAGGGCTGCCATAACAAAGTACCACAAACTGGGTGGCTTAAAGCAACAGAAATTTATTCTCTCAAGTTGTAGACAAAATCAGGATGCTGGTAGCCCTCGCTCTCTCTGCAGGCTCTACAGGAGAATCTGTTCTACGCTTTTCTCTTAGCTTCTTCTGTTGCAGGCAATCCTCAGTGTTCCTCGGCCTGTAGGCACATCACTCAGTTGCTGTCTCCGTCATCACGTGACATCCTCCCTTGGGTCTTGTGTTTTCACCTGGCATTCTTCTCTCTGTCGGTGTCTCTTTTCTTTTTATAAAGACATCAGTCAGATTAAGAACGCACCCTTCTCTAGTATGACCTTATCTTAATTTATATCTCAATTATATCTGCAAAGACCCTTTTCCCAAATAAGGTCACACTCATAGATACCAGGGGTTAGGATTTTAACATATCTTTTTGGGGAACACAGTCCAACCCGCAACCCCCTCTCACCCCTAGGCAACCACTAATCTACTATCTGTATTTATGGATTTACCTACTCTGGACATTTCATATCCGTGTAATTATACAACATGTATTCTTTCTAATGAGTTTCTTTCACACAGCATAATGTTCTCGAGGTGCATCTCTGTTGTAGCAGCTTGTATCAGTACTCCATTACTTTTTATTCCCAATAACATTCCGCGGTATGGATATAGCACATTCTGTTTATTCATTCATCAGTTGATGGACATTTGAGTTGTTTCCACTCTTTGGCTAATACGAATAGTGCTGTTGTGAACATTTATGTACACATGTTTGTGTGTGCATGTTTTAATTTCTCTTGGGTATATACCTCGGAGTGAAATTGCTGGCTCATACAGTAATTCTATTTTTAACTTTATGAGGATCTGCCAGACTGTTTTCCAAAGCAACTGTACCATTTTACGTTCCTACCAAAATGTATGGGGTTTCCAAATCCTCTACATCCTGGCTAAGACATGTTACTATCTGTCTTTTTAATTATTAGCCATCCTAGTGAGTTTGAAGTGGTATCTCATTGTGGTTTTAATTTGCATTTCCCTCATGACTAATGGTGTTGAGCATCTTTTCATGGGCTTACTCCCACATTCGTTTAATAAATTCCCTCTCTTAAGTCAGCCAGAATATTTTGTCATGTTTTTGTTGCTTACCACTACAAATCTCTGAAACTTTCCTGAAAGTCCTTGAGAGGTGTCTGTCTTCTGAGTTGGTTGTGAGCCTAACAAAGGCGTGCTCTCAGGGTGTTTTGAGTCTTCCCCTGACGATCCTATGTGTACAGGAGTTCCGTTTCTCAGAGGCCCTCCAAAACCACTAAGGCCCTCAAGGGTGAGAAGCTGTTTCCCAACTCATGCAATCATTCAGTAAACACTTGGTGATTCTCCCTGCCTGTCCCATGCCTGGCTCTATGGCCGGGGTCCTACCTTCAAGGAGCTCATCACCTGCTACAGAAGGCAGATATGGACGTAGTCGGTCACTGCGCAGTGTTCAGTGCTGCTGCAGAGGAAAACGCAAGGGCTTTCCATCCTAGGACCAGGAGGCTTCCTCAGAGATGGAGAGCGCTGAGGTAAGTCCTGGAGGATGAGTGGGAAACAGTCAGGTAAAGCGGTGGGCTGTGTGGTGGTGCTCAAGAAATGTCTCAGACAGAGAGACAGCTTTGTATTAGTGATGATACAAGTTCAAGTGCTACAACAATGATCTTATGTGACCTAATAGACAGATCTTCTTTAACAGTTTGACTGTAAGTAGTCCAAGTGGGAGTATAAATGGTCTATGTCTGCATAAGAAATTATCCCAAAACTTAGTGGCTTAAAATAATAGACATTTATTGTCTCACATATTTTCTATGGTCAAGAATTTAGAAGTGGCTTAACTAGGGGACTCTGGCTCAAGGTTTACGTGAGGAAGCAGTCAAGACATCAGCCAGGGCTGCAGTCATCTGAAGACTTGACAGGAAGCTTGGTTGTTGGCAGGACGTCTCAGTTCCTTATAATGGGAATCTGTTCTCCTGATAGGGCAGCTGGCTTCTGCCAGAGCAAGTCATCCAAGAGGGAGTGAGGCAGAAGCCATAAAGCTTTTTATTACCTAATCTCAGAAGTCACACTCTGTCAGGGGTGTGAATTTGAGGAGGTAAGAATTATTACGGGCCATCATGGAGGCTGGCTAACATAATCTGCCTTCTTGACCCCGATGATTTATCTCTCTTACATGCAAAATACCCTCACGCTCTCCCAAGGCGCTTAAAAGTCTCATCCCATTGTAGCATCAACTTGAAATCCAGAATTTCATGATGTTAGTCAAGTTCAAATGCAAATGAGCCTCCTTGAGAATAGTTCCTTAAGTATTCTCAAAAAGTATAGTTCTACTTTATCTGAACATCTGCAAAGGAAAGATAAGTTATCTGCTTTCTACTCATCGAACATATTATAGTGGGAGAGGACTAGGATAACCGCTCTAAACCTCCCTATTCAAAAAGGGAGGAAACAGGAGGCGCACAGAACTCACTGGTCCATAGCAATTCTAAAATCAAGCAGGGCACACATTGATTCTGAAATCGAGCTGTTCCATGATTCAGCCCCAACTTGGGAATACGTCTCTGTGGGTCTTGGTTCTGCCCTCTGAGTCATCCTTCCTTTTTCATGAAAGATAGCCTGTGTTTGCTGCTGAATAGTTTTTTTAGTCTATTTTCTGTTTGTGCAAGTTTAGGAGTCTAAAGTCTTCTTTTCGTTTTATATTGTCTCTGTCCCTTTCAAATGTAGGTGTTTGAGTTTGTGACACATGGTTTAGACAAAAGTAAAAAACAAAGTCTGCATTCAGAGAACCTCCAGGAGTTCAGTATGAAAATGCACATGGAAAGTTTATTGGTATTCTGGGATATAATGTAAGTTTAACCAAATTTCAAAGAACTGACATCATATAGAGTATGATCAATAACCACAACTGGATTATGCTAGTAATAAAAAATGAGAAGAAAACTAAAAAAATCCCCAAATGCTTGGAAATTGAACACTACACTACTAAATAATCCATGAGTCAAAAAATAAACCACAATAGAAATTAGAAAATATTTGAAACAAATGACAATGAAAATACAACATGTCAAAACTTGTAGAATGCAACTAAAGCCATGCTTAGAGTGAAACTTATGGCTTTAAATGCATGTATTAGAAAGAAAAAAATGGCTGAAAATCAATTATCTAAATATCTACTTCAAATAGTTAGGAAAAATGTCCATAAATTAAATCCAAATAAAGTAGAAGGAAGAAAATAATAAAGATGAGTTAGTAAAATAGAAAACAAAGATATGAAAGAGGATCAAATGAATCAAAAGTTAATTCTCTGCTAAGACTGCTAAAATTAATAAACTTCTGGCAAGACTGGTGAAGGTAAAAAAGAAGAGACACAAGTATCACTTTAGAAACGAAGAGTGCCATCACTCCATATCCTACCTTCATCAAAAAGATAATGAGAGGATATTATGAATAAGTATATCCCAACAAACTTGAAAATTCACACGAAATGGACAAATTCCTAGGGAAAAACAAAACAAAAAAACAGCCCATTAAAGTTGACACAAGAAGAGATAGGAAAACTGAGTAGTCCTGTTTCTATTAAAGAAATTGAATTTTTATTAAAAAAACAAATCTTCCCACAAAGAAAACTTCAGGTTCAGTTGTGTCCAGAGAACAGAAAATGTGGACGTTTTCAACTCATTTTATGTGATCTGCAATACCTAGACATGAAAATCTAACAAGGACATTATCAGGAAGAAAAATTACAGGCCAAAGATGCAAATGTTCTAAAAACATATCAGTAAACCAAATCCAAAGATGTATAAATAATATTATACAACCAAGTTTTGTTTATTTCAGGGATACAAGGTTGATTTGACATTTGAAAATTAATCAATATAATTTACCACACCAACAGAAAGAATAAAGTTCAAAAAAATCACAGGATCATCTCAAGAGATGTAGAAAAATCATTTGATAAAGGTCACCACCCATTTTTGATAAAATCCTTTTCAAACTAAGAGTAGAAGGGAGCTTCCTTTATCTGAAAGAAGGCATGCACAAAAAACCTACATCAAACATCATACTTACTGGTGAAATATACAACTCTTTCCCTGAGATGAGAATGAGAATAGGGTACCCACTATCACCACTTTTATTCAACATTGTACTGGAGATTTTCCCCAATGAAATAGCAGAGAAAGTGTGGGATTAGAAAAAAGAAGTAAAACTGTCATGTGAGGGCAGGGGCGTGGCCTGATTCCTCTGCCAGGGCCTGGCACAGAGTGTTTGGTGGATAATTGCTGAGTGGACAGATGGAGCAATGAATGGACAAAGAGAATGTTAAGTACTTGGGCCCCAAGGCAGGAGCCTTTACTACATGGGCTCTGACCATAATCAACAGAAAGAATAAAACTTACAACAGTAAAATTGCACACAGTGAATTTTTTTTTAAAACTTTTGTGTTTTTCCAGGACCCATCAGCTCCAAGTCAAGTAATTGTTTCAATCTAGTTGTGGAGGGCGTAGCTCACTGTGGCCCATGTGGGGATCGAACCAGCAACCTTGTTGTTAAGAGCATTGTGCTCTCACCAACTGAGTTAACTGACCACCCCCAGTGAAATTTTTTATTGATGAAAAATTGGTGGAAGAATCGGAGAAATGTTTTTAGTAAAATATAGATCAGCAAAGACCTGGCCTCAGCTTCCATTTCTGTTTTCTCTCTAAGAGCTTCAGCAGAGAAGTCGGGATATTTGGCCTCCTCTTTTGACCCTAAGGTTGTTTTTGTCTTGTGTTTATCAATACAGATTTTTAGATAGAATTATATCATATTGATTACTTTTCACTGAGAAAATATTTCCTAGAACAAATGCCACTGGGTCAGTTCAATACCTTTGATTTTTCTACACAGCCTATTAAATCTATTTCCAACTTATCCATTTTCACTTAAATTGAGCTATAATTATATCTTCATCTGAAAAATAGTTTTTTGTATAAATTTCATAATGATGATTTGAGTTATCAGTCAATTTTAAAAATCCATATCACAGTTTAATAATTACAGCTTCTATCATTATAAGTTATCTTTTATGGTCATTATTTCTATCCTCTATCAAGTCCACTTTTTCGGGACAAATTTTACAGATCTACATTTTGTCTGGGAGATTTATTGTATTTTTTCCATCAATTTTTAGTCAATAAGTAATTTCATTGTGTGCAATTTAGCTGCTGTCAGTTTTATTTTTCTATTGATGATGCAGTGGGTATGAATCTTACTCCACAAACTTAGGGGAGTAAGAAATGACATATTACTTTATTGAATTTAAATCAAGTGAAATCCAGTTTACATCCTGGTCATTATTTGGGCTTTTTCCCTTGCAAAGGATTTGGGGTCTTATGTAGAGAAAAATATTTGGGAAGTCCCCTGAATGACCATGCTTAGTGGATACGAATGTACTTCTGTCTACCATATGCTATTCCTCCTTCATCTTCAGAGAGCAGGCCACACACCTGTTCGAGCTCCAAACCCTATAATGAATAAGTACGCAGTTGAGAACACAGCAGTCCAGTTAGGAGAGCTGATTTTCCCAGTGTCATAGCCTCTAAGTGACAGAGCTTGGTTATGAACTCAGATCTAGCTTTCTCATGTCTGTGCACTTTGTATGACACCAGAGTTCTTCACACTGATTTAAAGTAGGAGCCATCCCGGGACACAGGGCAAGAACTAAGAGTGCAGTAAGTATTTTTTTTTTATTGGAATATAGTATTTTATTTAAACAAACAACAACATAGTTTTAACAAATCCATTGTCCCCTACAGAAGAGAAAGCTAAGTGCATCTGCCTTGGGGGAATTCTGCGGCAGGACGGTAGTGGGAACAGTGGCCAGATGACCAAAGGTACTTTTTGCATTGGAGCGGCCCCTGTAACTTCATTCAGAGTGCAGTAAGTATTAAAAAGAGAAAAGGCATAGATTCAAAGACAGTGGATGTTGATACCAACTTTCCATAGCTGCTGTTAGAGATGACAAATTGAATGGAACTGATAAACATGTCCTAAAATAGGCTCCTCTGAATCTGTTTGGGGGACTTAAAATATTTACTAATGACTTGATTAGTTGGGTTTCCAGCTTAATTGCTGTATTAGTTTCCTAGGGCTGTTGTAAAAAATTGCCACAAATTTTTTTGTGGCTTCAAACAATAGAAATTTATTCTCTCACAGTTTTGAAGATCAGAAGTCTGAAATCAAAGCGTTGGCAGGGTTGGTTTCTTTTTTTGTTTTTAATATTACTCTTTTTTTTTTTTTGAATTTTATTGGGGAATATTGGGAACAGTGTGTTTTTCCAGGACCCATCAGCTTCAAGTCCAGTCATTGTCCTTCAATTTAGTTGTGGAGGGTGCAGCTCAACTCCAAGTCCAGTAGCCCTTTCCAATCTAGTTGCCAGGGGCACAGCCCACCATCACATGCGGGAATTGAACCAGCAATGTTGTTAAGAGCTTGTGCTCTAACCAACTGAGCCATCCGGCCGTCCCAGGGTTGGTTTCTTCTGGATGCTCTGAGGAGCATGCCTGTCTCCTAACTTCCGGAGGTTGCCAGTAATCCTTGATGTTTCTTGGCTTGGAGTTCATGACTAATCTCTGCCTCTATCTTCACAGGGTCTTCCCCTTGGTGTCTCTGTGTCTCAAATCTTTTCCCTCTCCTCTAAAGACACCATTCATTGGAGGCAGAACCCACCTAAATCCACGATTGATCTCATCCTAAGATTCTTAACTGCCAAGACCCTACTTCCAAAAAGGGTTACATTCACAGGTATAGGCATTAGGATTTGGACATACCAGTATGAGCACAGGCACGCCCCAGAGGTACTGCGGGTTCGGTTCCAAACCGCCACAATAAAGCGAGTTGTAATCTTTTTGTTGGTGGAGGGTCTTGCATTCCATTTGTAAACAACACATCATCTGCGAAGCACAATAAAGGGAAGTACAATAAAATGATCTTTTTGGGATACACAATTCAACCCACCATATGTGGTATGCTTTTTTTTTTAAGCTTATGAACTTAAGCAGCATAATTTATGTAAAGGATCCTCTTAAACATAAACTTCCCTTCCAATTCTCTTCTGACCTTTTTTAGTAACAACCCTCACTTCTGTCAGCTCCTTAAAATGAAAAATATCTGGTACCTTAATTAATTCTTTTATCTGCCTTGGGAGTTCAAGGTCAGCCATTTTATGGATAAGGAAACAGGTGCTGGAGAGGCATTGACTTGACAGAACACCCAGTCCTGGCTGCGGTGGGATTTGAACCCAGGACATCAAGGCTCTTTCCTCATATTGCTGCTGCTATAGGAGCTTAGGTGACTGTAATCAGTTTGTGCAGATTTTGTGATTAATTTTGCTCTTCACTTTATTTAATATGAGCTTTTCCGTTGTCATTATAATTTTTTCAGCTTTATTGAGGTATTTTCCTTGTCATTTTAATTGATTATCGATATAGTTTATCTACTTGTCATGTTAATGAATTAATTCAATCACCACTTCCTGAGGCCTCACGCTGTGAGAAGGTCTGGGCTGAACTGAGCTCTGGCCCCAGAGATGAACCACGTTACCTTGGTCCTTGTCCTTGAGGGCAGTAAATAGACAATGAACATGACAGCGTGAGCAGGCTGTGGGAGTTAAGTGGGCTCCTAACCTAAGCGAGGGTCAGGGGAGGCTTCCAGATGCCTGACTTAGGTCTTAAAGGATGGGCAGGATGCAATCTGATTCCTTTAATATTGGCTATTAGAATGAAATATATCGATGGGTATTTGATACCCAACGATGGAAAATTAGTAGTGTGTGATTAGTTTTCTAGCACTCTGTCAAGTGCATTAACAGGTTTTATATAACAGCCTTCATCACAAATGACAGTAACCTTCATTTGCCCAGGGTTGGGTCATTTACAAAACATTTTTACACTCCTTTTCTCATTTGCTACACAAAAAGCTCTTTGAGATGCTTTGTTTACATACATGGATTTTTTGTTTCATATCTTAAACTCAAAAATTATAATTTTCAGCACGATTATTGCAAAAGTTTAAAAATTGAATTAGATAACTTTGGAAACTTAGAATCATTCAAATTGCACTGAGAATTAAAACGGTCTGGTTTCTGATGCTAACTTGGCCTTCCTCTCTCTTTCCTCTACTATAAAACGGTCATGTGAGGGACATTGAGGCTGACGATTAAGTGAGATAATGGATCTTATACACCAGCACAGCACCTGGCTCATTAAAGATTGGTTCTCCTAACATGGTCTCTAATGTCCATTTCCTGCAATTCTACAGCAATTCTTAAAGTAATACTCCAGCCTGCACGTGTGCCAAGGTTCCTAAAGAGATGGTTTGAGAGAGTTCAAAGCCAACTCATTAACATAGCTGGGACAAAACCATCTCACAGTCCTCGTTAATCAGATAATAACGGGCAAAGGATAGAGTTTTGACACTGTCATTTCCCCTGTAAGTTTGTTTTAGTTGAGTTGCTGAAAAAAATTGGATATGGTAGGAATAATCAACATAAAATAAAATTGACAATGGCTAAAACTACACGTGGTAAAATTTTATTATGGATGGAAAAGCAAACTGAATGACTCCATCTTTGTTGGTAACATTGAACATTGCAAAGTTGACCCCTGGGAAAATTCCACTTGGTAGAACTAATCAACACAAAATAAAACTGACAATGGCTCAAATTGCTCCCAGGAAAAGGTGGACTTGGTGGAAATAATGACTAGAAATTTTGTAACAGCTGAAACTATAATCAGTAAAAATTGATAAAGATAACTGATGAATCAAATCTTTCTTGTAAAGTTGATAGAGGAAAGCATTATATCTTGATGAAAATTCAATATAGAAAAAAATCTAGAAAAGTTAGAAATTGTTTAACGGTGCTATATAGAAAATTATCAAGGAATTAAATTGGCTTAATGGAGTTAATTCCTTAAATAGTTCAATAAATTCATTAATAATGATATAATTTTGAGTAAAGAGTTTACATGCCAAGGCATGGCAGGGTTTTGGAGAGGTAATTCTCAAATTAGATCAAGGGTTTGGACTCTAAGTGGCACTTTACAATCTTCAAAACACTTTCATACATGTTGTTTTATTGGATTCTTCTAAAAACCTTATGAGGTGACAGAGCAGGAATCATTCCTTCTATTTGCAGATGTAAACACTGAGGTTCAGAAAAGCTAAGGGATTTACTAAAGGTCACCCAGCATGTTCATGGCAAGGTCTCATTTAGGATCTGATTCCCAGATTCCTAGTTCAGTAAATTTCCTCCTATCTATTCCTCTAACTCAAATAAATAATCCTTTACTTGCAGAACAGATCAGACCCCTCTAATTTTGATCACCCAGCCCCCACTTTCTGCCAGTAGGAGAGCAGGGGAAAGGAGGAGGAGGAGTGAAGAGGGTTTAGAAAGGGGATGGCCAGTGCAACTAAGAGGGGAAGGGACATAGCCAACATGTCATGGGTATTTTTCTTACTATTCTCAGAGAAGAGAGCAGAGGAATAGGATATTTTTTTGGGGGTGGAGGTGGGATTTTTAAGCCTGGAAGAATAGGATGAAAAAAAACTAGATACGCAATTTGAAAAAGTGCCTGATGTATTTGGAGAAAGTGAATACCATGGATAGAAATGTAACCAGATTTAGGTGGGGTGAAACTGAAGGATTTGCTGCAGGATTGTTAAACTCTAATCTAGGCCACCTGTACTTTCTCCCATAGGCCTGCAGCTCTCCAGTGGGCTGGCTAGTGGATCTCAAATGTTCTGATGTTTCTTGCACAAAACAGAGTAATAAAGACACATGAAATATAAAATACTGTAATTGAATACAGGATTTATGCTAAATCAGAGATCTGATACCATATTTCGTATTCTAGGAGAGCTGGACACAGAAAGGAAAAAAAAAATTTAAGTGTAAGACATTTATTCAGTCTATAGACAAGGCTTTAAGTAGAGCTTTGCAGATCTTTACCCTAACTGTGATCCTTCCTCCTCTCTTCGCCTCCCGACAGAGATCTCTGGCCCACAGATTAGAAACCACTGCTATAGGAATTCAGATATAAGGAAAAAAGTGTGCCTGAAATATGTTCTAGGGAAGGCAGGACTTTGTCTTGAGTTTCAAGATGAGTGGGAGATCAGGAGGAAATGGGTGTGGAAAGACCAGAAGAAGGAAAACTTTGAGAAGAGACAATGAAAATCCAAAAAATACTCCCTTCTAACTTAATGGTCTTTTATGAATTTTAATTGACCACTACTATTTTAATAGTGGAACTGTTGAGCTCACAAGAAAAGCCAGACAGGCAGAGTCCTGGAGCTTCACTGAGGGCAACAGGAAGCCATAGAAAGCTTTTAGGCAGCAAGGAGAGGTTGTTGGATTTGGAAATTGTGTTTTTGGAATTAGTCTTATAGCTTAAAAATTATGTGCTCCCTTTAAACAATTCAGCCACTATGAAAATAAAAATTACTTGAAACCCTTTCCTCCAAGATAATCACTGATAATATTTTGGGGAAGCTCTTTCCTGAAATCTATGATTATAGAATATTATCTCAAATTTCACCTGAGTTGGACCATTCTAAACATGCTATTCTGTAATCAATATTTTTCCTTTGAGAATAAAATGTGAATAGCTTTTCATGTCAGTAAATAGATCTATATCATTATTTTAAATGGCTGTTCAGTACTGCATTGTTTATATACATAATTGAATTAGCCCGGTGATGGACATTTACGTGTTTTCCTTCTATAGTCAAGAACCTCATGTAACAACCTTGTATTCATCTTTTCCAAATTGTCGGATTATCTTTTTAAGGTGAATTCTTAAAAGTAATAGAGCTGGGTCAAGAATTATGCCCTTTTTACAGTTGGATTCAAGTTGCCAAATCGTCTTCAGATTTGCAGGACGACCAGGAGGAAGCTGCTGCCTTAGTTCTAGCGTGAGACTGTCGTAACTGGGATGGCGAAGAAAGTACAGTCTCACAGGTGATGTAGCTCATTTAGGCCTCTCTTCGGTGGGTTGGCAAATTCCTTCCCTTTTCCCTTTGCTTCACTTCTTTTTCTTAACATGGAGGCAGAACTGAGAACTGCATCTCCCAGCATATTGCAGGGACCACAGTCCCTGGGAATTGTAGTACCGGGCCTGAGAAGGGCCCGGAAGGAGGGCAGGAGACTTTGGGGGCATGCTGGGAAATGTAGTCCAGCGAGCGTCGGTAGCGGTGGGGGGGGCATTGTGTGCGCGCGCCCGGGTAAAGAGGTTGGAGATGCTGAGAACATCGCTACCTGGGGATAATGGAGCCGCGTGGGTGACCTAACTTCCTTCACATGTGGTCTTTGAGTCTACAAAACCGCCCGCGGATGGTTGACTTTATTCCATTGTCCATGACCGGGGAGGGCACCGCCCCACCGCACTGGGCGCGCGGCAGGAGCCGCAGGCCGCGCGCGGGTCGGAGCGGGGCATGCCGGGAGTTGTGGTCCCGGCAAGCTGAGGCTGTGGGACGTGTCGCGGCGCTGCGCCGGCTCCTCCTTCCCCGTCCTTATAGGTCCCCCGCCCCTTCCCTTCGCCTCCTCCTCCCTCGCCCGCAGCCGAACGTCCCCTCCCCCCATCCGTCGGGCTTCTCGGCGGCTACTGCAGAGGATTCAGAGCCGAGTCGCTGAGGAGGAGGAGGATCCCGGTCCCTGCGCGCCATCCGCCACCTTACTGGACACGGGCGAGGGAGCGAGAGCGTCGCCTCTGTACCCTCTAGAGAAGACAAGGGCATCGCCACCTCAGCCACCGCCGTCGCCGTTTTCGCCTGCAGCGGCTCTCCGGTGAGCAGACCCCCCCCCCACCGCCCCCTGGTCCGCTCGCCCTGAGCCTGGGCCGGTGGTACCGGGGAGAATGAGAGTGGAGGCTGCGTGAGCGCGGGTTGGGGGAAGGGGGTTGAGGTCGCGATGGAATGGCAGGCTGGGAGGGGAGACTTGTCCAGGCGCGGGCTGGGGGTGGGGTGAGGGTGGGACCCGAGCAGGTTGGGGGGCCACAGGAGAAGGGGACTTTTAATGGGGAATAACCGGACCTGGGACAGGAACGTGGGTTCGGGGGGCTGGGGTGGAATTTGGGATGGTTTAGGGGCGAGCTGGATGATGAGACTGGAGTGGGATGGCTTTTAATGGGGGAGGGGATTGAATGAGGGTGGTGGATTTGGGGTTGGCCTGGAGCAGTTGACAGTTTGGGATCCGAGCTGGGGTGCGGGGTAAGGAGATCATTTCAATAGAGAGTGGGATTGCAGGGTTGGATAGGACCCTGGCGCGGGGGGGGGGGATTGTTAATTCAGGAGGTTGGAACTGGGGGTGGACCTAGGGCAGGCTAATAGAGGTGGTGGAAGCTGGGGGTGGGGGGCTTGGCGTGGGTTGAGACCTGAGCTTGAAGTAGGCGTTTGCCATCTCAGGGTGGTGGAATTTGTGGAGACTTACGGAATCGCGTGGGTTAGAAGAGCAGAGGAGGTAGAATTTGGGGTGTTCCTGGGGAGCTGGTGGGAGTGGGACTTTCAATGAGGGGAGTGTAATGGTGACCTGGCAGGAGCGGGGTAAATTAGAAATTAGGCCCAAAATGGGCGGACAAGGATTGAAATTGGGCGGAAGGCGGAGGGGGGTGCACAGTAGGATGGGATTTCGGGTGATCTTAGAACCACTGGAAGGGGCATTGGTGGCTCTCTGGGTGCAGGGTTAAGGCAGAGGGCACAGAAGTCACCGCTGAGCTCGATTCACTGAAAGAAGAGTGGCAGGTGGTGAGCAATGTTGGGGGATGGTGTCTTGAAGAAAATGTCCCCTGGTCAAGGTGGCAGAGGGAGTTTTGGAGAAGGAATGTCTGAGAAGAACTGGTAGGACTGGCGAGATGGTTGCTAATGGGGAGGTGCAGAGGGGTTCTTTACGGAGTGGGAGACATCGGGTTGGTGTGGACGGGCAGGGAGGCTGTGGAGGGGGCAGGAGCAATGCTGGGAAGACGCAGGGGAAGGATTTGGATGGCCTTCAACAGGCAGAAGCAGGTGAAGGGCTGGACTTAAATGGACAGCTTTGGAGGCTGTGGTCGGGGGAAGACAGTAATCACAGGGACTTTGCAGGGGACAGAGAAGGTACATGAAAGACTCCCAGAGGACGTGGTAAGCTGTTAGTTTCATCTTTTTGTTGCATGTATATTAGTATTATATTTGGAAGTAAATCAACCCAAAGGGGAAAGTTGAGAGAGGCTTCAGTTAAGGTAGAATGAAGGAGGGGAGCATGTCTTCTGTTACAGACACACCTTGGAGGTACTGCAGGTTTGGGTCCAGACCATCACAATAAAGTGAGTGTTACCATCACGTGAGTTGTGTGCTTCTTGCTGGTGGAGGGTCTTGCCTTCGATTTGTAAAAACTGCAACATTCGTATAAATCTGCAACATTCGTATAGCGCAACAAAGCAAAGCACAATAAAAGGAGGTATGCTTGTATTGATATAAAAACAAAGTTTGGAGAGAAAAGCCCACTCCCAAACTAAAGGTGGAGAAGATGAAACTGGAATGTGATAGATGTCTTTCTATATGATGTCTCTGCGTCTTTTCTGCCTTCCCCTTGGTGCATTTAAAAATTAGTCCTGGAATTTAGAATTCAATAGATTTGATGAGCTTGAGGTAGCAAAGGGAGCGTTCCTTGCTTGAGAACTGATGAATGAGACTGAAAAATATAAAGCTGAATTCATCTTCTAGTCAGGCAGCGTGCATGTATGCAGAAAGAGCTTGGGCCTTTTTTTTTCTCCTCTAAAAATTGATTGCTTGAAGGCTCCATTTATTGGTGTCCTGGTTTGCAAGGCAATTAGGCCCATCATTGTATTGCAGGCTAACAATCCTGAGATGAATCTTGGCACCACCGCTTTAAGTAAACAGAGGGAAGACAGGAAATATGGAAATATCATAAATATTCATTGGTAAGATGGTTTTGGTATTGGTGGAGTTTTTCATTTGATTCTCTTCTGACATTACTTGATGAGATTTAAAAGAATCGGACTATATTTCTATAAATTGAATTCAGGTGGTCAGAATTCGGTCAAATGTGGATAAAGCATATAGAATCATTTTTGTTTTATTTTTTAGAGGATGGCCTTACATTACATTTAGAGGACACATTACATTAACTACAGAAACAATATCTCCATTTATTAGAAATTTTATTTAAAGCTTAATGATATACTTATTCTCATGGCCGAATGGGGAGGTAGCGGGGTGTGCATGGACGAAGCAGTTTTCTGGACTGAATTGCGTTAAGTATGATACCTTAAACGAAGTGGCTATTGATTAGAACTCTGAGGAAAAAATGGGGAGGAATGTAAAGAGGATAAAATCGGCACCAGCAGGATCAAAATAATTCTTTTTGTTTAAGCTTTAGAGTTTAGCTCACAAACACCATTTTCCTTGGCTTTCACAGTTGCGCAAATAAAAATACCCAATATTCAGAATTTTTTCCCCCCCAAAACGGGCAGAATGGTGGAAGGTTGGACTTATCCTTGGAAGTGAGAGGAAGCTTTCTGTATTAGAATGAAAATCAGGTTTAAGTCGTTACCTCTAATTCGATGAGAGTGTAATCTAATTAATGCAAGCGTTTCTCCTCATAACTTTACTCTGGGGTCCTGACATTGCTTTGTGGATCTGCAGGCTTTATCTAGAAGTGGGATGTTTATATTAAAGCCCTAGTTTTGGAAAGCTCAAAATGAAAAGGAATTGCCTGGGAGAAACGTCTTTGTGGATTTTTTTTTTTCCCTTCATAGCTGTGGTCACCTGTGCTGTAGAAATGTATGTAAAGTGGTTTAGTATCTTTTCATTATTTGATTCTCTCCGTAACTGGTGAGAAGAGGAGAGCAGATGGATGTATTAGTAGACAGGCACCTTGGTAGGATGAATAGCCTGTGAATTTAGACGTCAAGAGTCCTGGATTCAAATCCGTGTTCTGGAACTTGATAGCTGAATGATTTCAATAGTCATTAAAAACCTTTCATACTTAGTGGTAATGGTTACACGACATTGTGAATGTACTTCCACTGAATTATACACTTAAATGTGGTTTAAATAGTTAAAAAAAAAAAAAGCTTTCATACTTCACAAAGTTGTCAAGGGGAACAAATCAGTTCATGTCCTGAAATAACTTTGTCCTGAAAACGCTGTGAATATATGAAATATTTGTTCACTATTTATTTACTTTTTGACAGCTAAGTGTCAGGAGAAATGAAAATGAACAAAAAACAGTTGTCAAAGAGCTCTCAGTGTTGTGGAAGAGGCAGACTATTTAATAAATAGAGTGAGAGCGGTGAGGCAAAACTAATGTGCTGGTGAAGAGTCTGGGTTCTGAAGTTTGTCCACCATTGACTAGCTATGTGACCTTGGGCACAATGGTCTCATCTGTTAAGTGGGTGTAAGAACTAATCTTATAAAGTTGTTTTGAGGATTAAACAGAATAATCTGTGGAAGCATGGAACACAGTGTGTTACATAGTACACAGTAAAAAAAATTAATTGTTGCCATTAGATAGGAAGTGACTAGAATGTGAATGCCTTGTGTGTCCTACTGCCATTGAGTTCTCAGTATTATTATTAAGGAGGTGTTACTTTGTATTATCATCTCATAGGTTACCTGTGTACTTGCATGTTTGTACTGTAGTCTAGGAACTTTTAAACAGTCAAGTACTAAATATATTAGCTTCCTCATCGATAAAGTAAGAAAAAACTACTCTGAGAGGTCATATGACTTGCTTGTTAGTTACAGTTAGGAAATGGAAGAGTCTGGATTACAGCCCCAAAATTCTGATTCTTCAACCCTGTTTTATCTTCTTTTAAATTGTGAAACAAGTCATAGATATAAAAGTGCATATAACATAAATCTTCAAATTAAAGAATGATAAATTGAAGATCTATGTTTTTGTTACCAGCTTAATAAAAAGGTGATTTCTAGTATCTTGAAAGCCTCTTGTGATTCCCTGCCTGATTGAATCTTGCTCTCTCAGACGTAACCAGTCTGCTAAATTTTGTGTGTCATTCCCTCGCTTTTTTTTTATAGCTTTACCAAACTAGTACATACCCTAAACAATACGTTCTTTACCTTTGCAACTTTATATAGATAGAATTATGCTGTATGTTTTCTTACATACATAATTGACTTGCTTTATTCTTATTTTTTAACTTTACAAGAGCTTTATTACTTTCAATGTTAAAATAGCATATGCTCATGGTAGAAATTGGAAGTTACAAAAAAGTAAAAGGAAGCAAAATTATTGTCTGAAGTCCCATTACTCAGCAACACTTCTTATTTATATGTATATAAATATACATATTTATTCTTCAGTATATGTATGTATATGCATACACGTATGGGTACTCTAGATAGCAAGAGGAAGGCAGTTTGCAGTATCCAGATGTGGCTCTACGATATTTGGAAATAGGAATGGGAGGGAGTCTTAGCTGTGAAAGAGCACTGTCTTCCAGCTTTATTTACTAGAGACTAATTCTTCGTTATACCAGCTTCGAACTTCATGTCATAGTTTAGTAAGTCACTTAACTCTTTTGCTCAGAAGTTTTGTGCATCATTCTTTTTCTAGAAATACAGTCTCATACGTGATCCTCACCTGACTGTGTAGGAGGCTCTGTTTCTGCTGTACAGAGAGTACCATGAATAGGATACATAGTATACATATCAGTTATTTGTATCAGAAGCTGAGCAACCTAAACACCAAGAATTTTTTGTCTAAGAGATTTGAAATCCAAATTCATTAATAATTTGTTGGAGCTTCAGTTTACTTATCTGTAAAATTAGGCTCATATGAGATAATAAATGTGAAAATGCTTCTTAAACTGTAAAGGACTATATAAACGTTAGTTGGTTTTTTGCCCCCCCTCTTAGTTTATAAACCTGAAATCGGGGCATCCCACACTGGCAAAAAGCTTGTGGTGTTTGGGTTATTGCTTTCTGGTTCTGCCAGTGGAGGAAAGAATACATGAAGGTCAATTCACAGTTCCTTCCTTGAAACTTGAAGACTATTGGATATAGTGGGACAAAGAAGGTGCTAGAGAACTTTCTCCTAGTGAATTTATGGAACCTGGTCCACATGAATTGTGCTGGCTAGCTCAGAATGAAACAATTGAGGCTTTATTGAAGTGGTGAATGCAGTATACAAACAAATATAGTCATTTCCCTGTTGGTTTTCTACCTGTAACGAATTACATAGGCCAAGTAGTAAAGTGAGATGAAATATTTGTGCCTATGTAGAAGGGAGCTCATACTCCCTTGCTGGGTTGTTGTGTGGATTAAATGAGAGAAGAAGGACAAAGAACCTGGAACGTTGACTGGTACATACATAGTCTGTGCTTAACATGGTAGCTACAACCATTATTATTTTTATATTACTTATGAATTGTTTAGAGCTAACTTTTTCCCCTCCAACATGTTCTTTTGTTATTCCGTATTTGTCTGGGCTGCATCTCCCTTCATTCGTTTTACCTTTGGATTGTAAATTTATTTTAATGTTTTAAATAAAGCAAAACAAAGAACGTAAATCTACAACCTCAGTGCAGTCCAAGGCCAAGGAGTAGGAGTCTTTGTGTGTGACAGACAAGTTTAAGGCATCTGTTCAGAAAGGATCTGTTGAGTGACTGTTAGATAGCAGGAAGGGAGTCCTGGAAGTGTGGGCTACGAATCTTAAAATTCCCTGCTTTCAAGGAGCTATAATCAACCAAGTGGGGAGACAGACATGTCACACATAACCAGCGTCGTGTGATAAATGCTACAGCGGAGACTTGGGCAAGGGGCACGAAGAGGATGGAAGTTGGCATGGCCCGATCCCCCTGGGGGAGCAGGGGAGAGAGGTGCTGGGGAGCTCATGCCCTGACGGCTGTGCGGACGTGCCCTGGAAGGAGAGGTTAGGAATGGTTCCTGCTGTCAACAGCACAGTGGTCCTTGATGCTTCCCTCCCAGTGTTCTCGTAGGCCTTATTTTGTACCTCTCTTTAAGGCCGTTCTAGCATGTGTACCTACTGTACAAACCAAATAAGCAAATCCCTAAACATGCTCTACCGTCAGGCTGCTGTTCTCTCCACATCCTGTGCCTTCCAGCTGAAAGCCCTCTCACTACTAAATTCCTTCATCTTGACTTTGTCCATTCGATGAGGCGTACTAAGGAACATATTTCATGGTTTCTGCTCTTCCCAGTTTGTTGTTTAGCAGGAAGAGCTTTCGAAGCTATTGAAACTAACTGATGTTTAAGAAGAGACCTTTACTGATGCTGCTTTCTCAAGTAAATGTTGGTGTTCCTGAGGGTTGGCTTCCTTAGCTCACTGGGCTGTTGTGGTAAGACTCCTTCCTTCAGGAGTCTTGCCCACTCTTGGCTTTAACTGCTGCCCATATGCTCATGACTCTCAAACCTGCGTGTCCAGCTCAGAGCTCTCTCCTCAGCTCTGACTTGTGGATCTCGCTGGCTGCTGGCACCCACATACATCCCTGTCTATCCTCAACTTCAGTGGGTGCAAAGCGGAACTCATTTCCCTACCTACTGATTCTGACCTCCCCCATGTTAGACGTCCTCCCACACAAAACGTTAAAATCGTCTCTTCCTGCAGCTTTGTCTTAACTTTACACGCACTACCATCCGTCCAGTCGCTCAAGTCACGAATCTGTGCCCTTAGTCTTTTCTTCTCCCTTCTCTCTCAGAGCCAAAAATAAATCCTTGTAAATATTTCTGGAATTCAGCTCCCCTTTCCTTCTGTGACCCCTTAGTTCAGACCCATATCTTACCTGGACGAGTGAAGCAGCCTCCTGCCGTCCAGTAAACGTATCTCCCACCCAGCAGCCCGCACATCTGCCAAACAGGTGTCATCGCCCACGTCACTCCCCTGCTTAAATCTCCGCATTGGCTCTAAAGTCCAAGCTCCTGAGCAGGACACACTAGGCCTCGTACGGCCTGTCCCTCTGTTGCTCCTGCCTCAGCTCCCGTCCCTGGTGACACCTGGCAGCCTGTGGTCTCTACACATGTCGTGCAGTTTCACACCTTTGCTCATGCCGTTTCCCCCTTTATTCATTCCCTCTGGGTTGAGTGCACCTCCCCTCAGAAACCTTTCAGAACTCTGGGGGTTGCCTGAGTGCCCCGATTTTGTTCACAGGGAGTGTCCAGTGCGTGTCTGTCATGGTACTGTCCCTGCTTTAGGAAAACGAGCAGTTTCTGTTTGCTCCTGCACTTACACTGTGCGTTTCTTTGGGGCAGGAATTGTGTCCTAATCACCTTTATAGTTAGTTCTAGCTCCTGGAGGGAGGAGGCCTACAAGTAGTGAAAGATTAGCATTTGAACTGATCTTAGTGAGGATAAATGACAAACTGGTAGTATGATATTCTAAGGAGGACTAAGGTGACATGTCATTTTCCTGATACGGGTTTTTATTTATTTAGAATTTAATTGGATTGATAAGGGCTTTGATGATGATATAAAGCACAAGGTTCAAAAGTAGAAAACGGGCTGGCCCGGTGGCTCAAGCAGTTGGAGCTCCATGCTCCTAACTCCGAAGGCTGCCGGTTCGATTCCCACATGGGCCAGTGGGCTCTCAACCACAAGGTAGCCAGTTCAATTTTTCCAGTCCCTCAAGGGATGGTGGGCTCTTCCCCCTGCAACTAAGAATGAACATGGCACCTTGAGCTGAGCTGCTGCTGAGCTCTCGGATGGTTCAGTTGGTTAGAGTGTGAGTTCTTAACAACAAGGTTGCCGGTTGGACTCCCGCAAGGGATGGTGGGCTGCGCCTCCTGCAACTAGCAACAGCAACTGGACCGGGAGCTGAGCTGCACCCTCCACAACTAGCCTGAAAGGACAACAACTTGACTTGGAAAAAAATCCTGGAAGTACACACTGTTCCCCAATAAAGTCCTATTCCCCTTCCCCAATAAAATCTTAAAAAATAGAAAACAGCGAGACAATGTGCTCAGGGGTTGGCAGACGCTTTCTGTAAAAAATATTTTAGGCTTTGTGGACCACATGCAGTCTGTTATTTCTCCTTCTGTTCCTCCTTCCCTTTCCTATCCTTCTTTCCTCCTCTTGTGTTTCATTCCTTGCTCACAGGCCACTCAAACACAGGCCAGGTGTCTGCCATAGGTTGAGAATCCCTGGCATGTTATCAGAAATCAAAGTTGAAGTTGTAGAATATTGGAGAACAAAGAGACTAAAGCAAGTTTATATATCTTGTTTTATTTAGTTCCTTGGGCATTTATGATATCTTTAGTATCTAAAACAATTGTACAGAATCTTCTGTCAAACTACTCTGTTTATGTAAAAGTTTAACATTTTATTAAGTGGGCCACTGATCTCCTTATGAAAGTGCTTTAAGAACTCCCAGGTTTGTAAAACTGCAACACAACTCTCCCTCCTCCCTCTGTTTAGCAGGTCCTTTCAGAATATGCGTATTTTTATGATGATACAGATTATGCTTTTTCTTAAATACAGACATTTTGAAGGAACCATGGGCTAATATATTTTTCACAGTGAAGGTCAATCGCTAGCTGACTCGAGATCATGATTTGCCTTCTGATCACGTCCTTCAATCTTGACAATTTCTGCTGTTGCTCATGTCTTCTAGCCTCTGTTTTATAATTTTTCTATGTATGCTCGTTTTCTGATATGCCCTCCTTCCTTTTATTTTGAGTTGATCATAAAAATTTTTACCTGTAAATACAATTACACTATTTATACTTCTGCAACTATAATTATTTGATCTATAATGCATAGGTTGGTCATGTTGCATTATTTTCATTTTAAGGATAAAGAAATCAAGACTCAAGAGGATCATTTGTCTTAGGCCTTAGGACTAGTAGGGGATGAGGATAGAAAGACAAAAAGGACCTAATACGTATTTGAGTACCTGTGATAGGAAGTATGCTGGGTGCTTTCTTTCCCTTGTATAATTTAATCCTCACGCTTACACTGTATAGGGAGGGTATTGTGCCCATTTTACAGAAGAGGAAACTGAAGCAGCTGAGGCCTGTAGGGATTGATTGGTTTGCATTTGATTACATAATTAGTAAGGGAAGAAAAGCTTACATTAAAAACCTGATCTGCCTTGCTCCAAAACCCTTGTTCTTTTTACTGTGCTGTAATATAAAGCTCCCTGGTTTTAAACTGTTGTCTATGAGTAGTATCTTGGCTACACATTAGAATCACTTGAGGATCTGTTTGAAAAATATAATAATAATACTAATAATAATAAAAACATGCCCCAGTTCTAACTGAATTGTGCTAACAGAACTTCTAGGTGAGCCTAAGGCAGGTGTGTGTATGGATTTATGTTTATAAAGAACATATAAATTAAAAAGAAGTTGTATTGAGGTATATATAACATATGTAACAAAGTGCACAAAAAGTGTAAGTAACCAGTACTTAGATCAAGGAAGGAAACATAAAACCTTCCTCCAACGTAACCAGTATTCTGACTTCCAGCACCGTAGATTATTTTTACCTGTTTATGAACTTCTGTTTATTTTTACCTATTTATTTTTACTTGTTTATGAAGGTATGACTGGCTTTTTGCACTCAACTTTATTTGTGAGATTTATTTATGTTCTTATGTGTAGAAATAGTTTGTTCTTGCTCGTTGCTTTGTGGCAGTAGTTCTCAAATATTTTGGTGTCTTCACTTTTACTGATTAATTATTGAAGACCCCAAAGAGCTTTTGCTTGTGGGTTATATATATATCAATATTTACTGTATTAAAAAATTAAAACTCTGAAATTTAATAAGCATTTATTTACTTAAAAACAATAAACCTATTAAATGTTAGCATATTTTTATGAATATAGCTATATTATCCCAACCCCCCAAATTAGAAGAATAAGTAGTTTACATTTTCCCAAATCTCTACTGTATGACTGGATACATATCTGCTTTTACATTTAATATGTTGCAATTGATTATTTTGATTGTATAATATCTAAAGAAAATGCCGTCCCACATATATATGTGGTTAGAAAAGGGAGGAATGTTTTAATTCCTTTTTAAAATAATTCTGGGTATTCTTTTTGGATACTACACCAAAACTTGACAACTGGTAGTTTCTTAAAGGCCCATTGCCTTGTGGAATCTGAAACCATATCAGTGGGCTTTTCATTGGCTGTTAAAATCCATTGGTGTGTTTTGTACTTTGAATGGATCTTCTACCCATGCATGATGATATTGTAACATCATGCATTGGTCATTTGGAAAACATTGGTTCACTGAGTTATGCAGGTCTACTTATATGTTGACATAATCTGTTACACGATGTCAAAAAATCACATTTGTTAATATTACCACCAATCTTATCAGACAAGTCTCTTCTAATTTTTGCTTGAAAGCTCAAATTTTATCATTGGAACAAGTACTGACAGTTGTTTTCCTTGAAGTGACAGTCTCGCATTGTTCATTTTTGAAAAAATGTCTGCCAAACATCCAAGTCTGAATAATCATAGTTTGTCTGCCATTTGTTCTTTCAAGTAAAAATGATGTTTTGTAAAAAGAACAGCTACTTCAGCTTGCAACTCAATTGCACGAGTGCTTTAGAGCTTTTCCTTGAGATAACTCTTGTAGTTTGGTATGCAGGAGAAGCGCTTTATGTGTGCTTCCCATATCATCACAGAATATTAAAAAGATGTGTCATTAAGGATTGAGATTTAATAAAATAATTGTTGTGGCTTCATGAAGCACATTCTTTATTGAAACTGAAACTAGCTTTTTTTTTTTTTTGCATACCTATGAAGAATGCAATGACATTATTACAGTTTGGTGTCACTGCCTTTATTCAGCACAAGAATGTATATTTTTATTTATTAGTACGATTATGTTTCCAGTCTTTACGTATTTCTTATTGGGAGAATAGGTGGTTTTGTTAAGCCTTTACTAAGAATACTGTTTTGAAAACCAGCATGAATGCAGTTGGTTTTTCTTTGGCTTAGTAGAACCAAAATGCTTTAGAGTTGAGTAGTTTTACAACTTTGTTATGATTTTAGAGAATCATGGGGCTTGGTGCTTATTCTTCACCTTGTGGTGAATAAAGGTGTGAGGTAGCCTTCAGAGCTATCCCCCTGGCCCCCCCTCTGTCGGTGCCTCTGCCTTCCAGCCCACTCCTAGGAAGCTCCCCTCTATTCTCTGCCCACAGCTGGGGCAGTGCAGCCGTGTATGCGGTGGACATGTAGGACGAACTTGATTTGTGAGAAATCTGTCATCTCACTTGGAATGAGTGAAGGTCACGTTGGTAGATTGAGAAGCTGGGGCCTTATGATTGTTTTCTAACTCTTGGTTCTTTTCTCTGCTCCCTGGTTTCCTCTTTATTACCTTTCTGGTCAGTTTTAACTTTTAGATAACGTAAAATCAATGCTGCGAAACCAAGTTTTATCAGTACTCTTGCTTGTGCATTTGATGTTTTGAACCTAAATGAAGGATTTGACCTACCTGGTAAAGTGGTGGGATGACAGACTTAAAGACTTGGGATATGTATGGTGTGTCAACTATAAGATACAAAAAGGCGGGTATTTATGCTGCCCTATTGAGCCCTTAGTACTTCCTAAGAGGTGATTTAAATTATGGCTTCCAAAAAAATATTTTGCTAATTAGAGTCTGAGCACCAGGCAAAAATAATGACTAATGCATGCCTTCATTTCGTTTCCATGGGTGTCAGGCTGTGTGCTACCGTAGGTAGTTTCGGATGGTACATAGAGATAAGATGCATCTGCTTCCAAGGAGCTCCCAGGTACAAGGTGTAAACAGGTAATATTACAGTTCAGTGTGTTGTAAATGCTGTAAAATAAGTAGCAGAGAGGGAGGTGATAATGCCTTTTTCAGGGATGAGTTCTTGGAGGAGTACATACCTGAGCTTATTTAGGAAAAAAGACTAAGGTCTTGTGTATAGAAGATTCTGGATGTAGAGTCAGAAGACCTGGATTTGAGAGCCACTTACTAGCTGTGTGACTTGGAGCAAGTTGTTGAAGCATCTGAATCTCATTTTCCCCCCCGTGTAGCGTGACGACAGTCGTGTCTATATCCACCTTGGAAAGTTGCGAGGATTTAATACATGTGAAAGAACTTCGTAAGTGCTATACACATTTTACATTCTGGTTTTTGTTTTTATTTATTGATACTACTTTGAGATATTAGAGCATCAATGTTCTTACCCAAACCAGAAATAAGAGAAAAACATTGGGCCTATTAGTGTGTCGATGTCATTTATGACATGCTAACACTGTAAGCATCGTGAATTGGGGCGCAGAATCCACGACACTTTAGTTTTGTTCTTGTGGAGTGGTCTTTGATAAAATATTGAGTGTGGTTCTGAGTGGCTTAGATGGCAATGGCCAAACTGGAAACAGATCCATTTCTGGTCAAAGGACTTATGTCTGTGCCACCACTGAAGTTTATGTAATATTTCAGAATTGAATTTTCCCTATCAGTAAAGCAGATAAGTTACTTTACAGACTGAGAATTAGGGATAACTTGGGTAAAATGCTCACCACTACTAGCTTTAGTCAGTTAAAAGTTTGGTTTGTAGCATATTAAAACAATGTTTTTCCTTTCAATACGATAAATTTCTTTAGAGAAGCTTGCTTTAAAGACTAGAGAGGGTATTCTATCATTTTTTACTCTACTGCTGTGTTTCCCCGAAAATAAGACGTGGTCTTATATTAAGTTTTGCTCCAAAAGATGCATTAGGGCTTATGTTCATGGGATGTCATCCTGAAAAATCATCCTAGGGCTGATTTTCCAGTTGGTCTTATTTTCGGGGAAACACGGTATCACTGATAATACTTTACTTCCTCCTTCAAGTTTATTTCTCTGAAAAATTTTGCAAGTTGAGTTTAAATCTCAGCTCTTACACTTACTGGCTGTGTGACCTTCAAAGTTACTTAATCCTTTTATAACTTACTCTCATCTCTGAGGTGGAGGTACACTGGTATTTACAATGTATAGTGGTTGGGAGGATTAAATGAGATTAGATAAGGTGCTTAGTTTGGTGTGTGACACATAGTGCGATTTCAGTAAATGGGAGCTTGTTATTATCACTTTCGTTTTGTGAATGGGGAACTGGATCCAGATTTAGCAACCTGACTAGATGCACTTTAAAGACCCAAGGATGGGATTCAGTCCAGGTTTGTGTGGTGCCAAAGCCTTTATCCTTGTACCAGGCTACGTTTTATAATTAGTATTTCATTTGTGTGGAAATGTAGTCCTAAGTGCTGTAGAGTGTTTGGAAATAATTTGTTACTCTTAGGTACTTAAAACTTTTAGTGATGTTTTCTTAATAGTTTACATAAAATCAGAACTTAGTCAGTTTGGGAAAGAACTCTTTGGCCTGGCTTCTCTGTGATCAAACCAATTGATGGGCAGATGTTCTGGGGTCCTGGTCAGTGGGTAGTAAAAAGAACAATGTGTTTTTTCCCTCCTAAGCAGCTTTATGAGGTAAAATTGACAATAAATGACACAAATAGAATGTAGTTTGCTAAGTTTTAACATATGTATACACATGTAAAACCATCAGCAGAATTCGGATAGTGAATATATCCATCACCTCCCCCACAGTTTCCTGGTACCCCTACGTAAGCCCTTGCTCCTGCTCTCCCGGATTCCCATCCAAGCAACCATCGATGTGCTTTCTGTCACTATTGGTTAAAGAATGGTTTTGTAGTCAGACCAATCACATTGCAGATCCCTAGTCTGCCTCTATATTAGTGCTGCGACTTTGGAGAAATCATTTCATCTCTCTGCCTAGTTTACTCACCTGTAAAACAGGGTCCTCCCCAAAGGCCCATGAGGAGGATGGGAACAATGTGTGGAAAGAGCCTAGGAGCGTTCCTGGCACAAAGTCGCCTTTGGTCCCTGGACGTCAGCATTGCCAGCCCCATTTTCATTTGGTCCAGAGTACATTTAGGAGTTCAGAAACTCCAATGTGCTTTTCTGTCACTTAGACCTCGCTGTCCCTCCCAGTGGATGAGCTTTTAGTGTCGTTGAAACAGGAAAGTTCAGATTTAGGCAGCTTCAGGCCCTGGAGGGCTTTCTGATACTCCCTTCTTTTTCTCCTCCATGCCCAATGTTCCACATGCTATTAATTATGAACAGATGTTTCTTCATAAATAAGCAAAGCACTCCACAGCAGATTTTTGAGTTCTTTATGCTTGTGTTTAAGTCTGGCATTGTAATAAAGCTGCATGAGCAATGAGCTTGTAGTCAGAATTTTCTGGGTTTTCGTTTCCATGCTGCTTTGGGCAAATCATAAAATCTTTCTGAGCCTCAGTTTTCTCACATACAAAGCCGGGGAGGATCATACCCCATAAATTTGTTGAGAGGATTAAAGGAGAATTTGGAAGATGAATTACATGATGAAGTCATACTTCATCTACATCGGCCCATGACTGCCCTGAAGCGTTAGAACTTTGTAAGAGGTTCAGGTAGCATTTAAATTTGATACTGTAGTGTTTTGTTTTGTTTTAAAGTATATTTTATTAGGTTATACTAATAGGTAGAACAAAAAAGCAAACACCAGAGGTTAAAAGTGCTTAGAATTTACAGTCAGAGAAACTTAATTCAAATCTTAATTTAATAGGTGTGTGTGACCTTGGGCAAGTTACTAAATTTCTCTGAGCCTTAAATTCTCACCTGTCAATGAGTGCTGTCTCGTCTGCCTCAGGGGGTTAGAAATAATGTGTGTACAGTTGTTGTTGTATAGTAGACACCCAGTGATGCAAGTTTCCTTTCTTCCATTTTGAAAATTGGCAGATTTGTGGAGTTCAGTGAGCTATCACTGAAGGGATTACTCTTGCCTTCCCCCTTCCATGATGCAGTTTGGCCCAGGATGGGGTTAGGTAGTGACTCAGATTTCCCATTTAAGACTGAAAATGCAGTTTGAGGTTTATGATACTAGCAGTTAGTTATTGTAAAGGAATTTTTTTTCTAATAATGGGAAGAGCTGATTCCATGCTTTTGTGCTTTCTCTTTAATTCTCATCGCTGTTAGCTGGAGGTACTTTGTATTGTGGGAGCCAGAGAAACTGGGGGCCATCTTCTTGTCTCTCCTCTCTGTGTTTATTTGGATTGGAAAATTGTCTAGAGGTTTCTTAGTGAATACAGTGGATTTGCTGAGTTCAAATTCTTCCTCCTGGGCAAGCCCAGGAATGACTTACTGGGGGGGAAAACAAATAGGAAAATGTGGGGAAAACTAGTGAGTTCTGCTTATAAAGTTGTCAGGATCTTTGAGTTTGGGGGCAGTGGAGAAGAGTTGCTTCTCTGTTTCCCTCTTCCCCTCCAAAGCATTTCCAGCCCAACACAAAGGGAGGCTTAAGATGGAGGTCTGCATTGTCATTTCCTAGAAATTGCTGCTTCTGGTAACCACTTACTCAGTTTGTACCTATTTGCTACAGTGGATGAAACAATGGGGACAATAAAAGCATTTATCTGGTAGCTGTAGCCTCAATGGGATGATTGTTTTAATAATGGTATAATTTGCAGGGCTCATACATTGTGATTTTATTCTCATGGAAATAACTGCCCAGTGGTATTTGGATTCTCAGGTCTCCTGTTGTGGATAATTTCACTAACATTCTGGCTGACAATTTCCTTTATTCCAGACTTCATTTTAGATTGTTCAAGCTGGTTGGGTAATTAGCCCAGTGCAGAGCCACTTTTCTTTAGTTTGGGGCTGGCAGGTGGTTACTAGGTAACTAGAGGACCTTCTGAATGGGGAAGAAATTCTGCTTAGGGATTCAGAGCAAAAGGGCTGAGTTTGGTTTTGATTGTCATCTAGGATTTTTTTTTTTTAAGGTTTTGTCTATCTAGTACCAAATATCTGGATGAAAATAAAAAATTAAAGTCATCTGAGTATTTATTTTTCATGGTACTAAACATCCTATCACATTTGGAAAATCATTTGTTTGAGTTTTTAACTTTTATCTGCATGGTTTTAAAAGCTGGGAATATCCACAGAGGACAAAGAAAGATAATAGCTATCGGGAGCTAGTCACTGCCCTGGGTGTTTTACATACATTATTACTAAATCTTAATCAGAACCCTGAGAGATAGGTATTGTTTCCATTTCACATGTGCAGAAACTGAAATACAGAGAAATAACCACATTAAGGTATCTGAGCTAATAAGTGACAGGCAGTTTACCAGATTTAAAGCTCATGCTAGGTTTTCAGTTATAGTATAAAATATTCTGAAGATAAATGAAAGTTTCTGTTAAGCTCAGATATTACAGCGATTGGCTCGATAATATATCATCAGATGTATATATCTGATTGTTCTTTCTATCATCTAGTCCTGTATTACAGCAGTAAGGGACATGGAGTATCTTGATTATCTTACCAAAGTTAAAGGCCCTTCCAGACATACATACACTGTTTTAAGAATTCTTTAAAAGTTACCAAAGCATGGGAATAGCTTCAGACTTGGAGTTTGGGGACTGGGTTTTAAAATCTTGGCACTGCCATTTATTGAGTGATCTTGGATAAACCTGGTAACTCTCATCGGCTAACTCTTAGCCTTGGCTGAGCCTCATTTGGCTCGTCTGCAAAATAGGGGTATGATGCCCACTTTATAGGGGTGTGTGAGGGTTACTGGATGTGATAGTGCCCAGTACATGCCTTTTAACATGGTGAGGGCTCGGTAAGTGTTGGTTCCCTTCCTTGTTGACTAATTATACTACTAGTGAACTGTTGGGATAATTTGATGCTGCTTTTGTCATTGGCTATAGGATTTATTAAAAGATGGCCAGCTTCTAGTGTCATTACGTTCCATTTCATGTTGATACTGTTAAATTGACAGTTATTTTTCTCCAGGAACTTGTTACCCAAGCTAGGTAATTTGTTTAAGGAACCTTTAGACAGCTGGTTCACTGTTTACACTCTTTTGATTAAAAAAAGTGAGTGCATATGTGGGGAGGGCATTGGATTTGTGATCATACAAACTTGGTTGAAATTCCAGCTCTCCTGCTTACTAGCTGAGTTTCTTGGGACAACTGACTTTTTCTCTGGCTGAGACTTGGGATAGGAATAAAGATACCGTGTTTCCCCGAAAATAAGACATAGCCAGACAGTCAGCTCTAATGTGTCTTTTGGAGCAAAAATTAATGTAAGATCCGGTATTATATTAGATCGTACCATATCATATCATATCATATATCATATCATATGTCATATCAGACCTGGTCTTATAGTAAAATAAGACCGGGCCTTATGTTAATTTTTGCTTCACAAGACGCATTAGAGCTGATTGTCCAGCTAGGTCTTATTTTCAGGAAAACACAGTAGCTGACCTCATCTGTTGTGAGGATCAAATGAGATAATGGATGTGAAAATGCCTTTTCCGTTGAAAAATGCTAGGCACGATAGTAATTATTAGATTAGGTGGGGCTTAGTGAGAATTCATTACCATTTTAAGAGAAAATTTTTAAATTTCACTTGAACTGTATAAAGGAGATATTTTGATAAGTTTTATGTTAGCTCTTGGGGACAGCATAAGAGAAGAGGCCAGAGTGAGGTCCTGGGTAGAGAAAGAAATGAGTATTAATTGCATCATGGAGGTGAGATGGGGTAGGGGTGGGAGAACAACTGTGAGACAGGCAGAGGGAAGAGCTTAGATAGGAGGTTTGGATCTTGGTCTAATCTTGATCCATGGAGCAAGGGAGAGGCAGGCTCCTTGGTTAGAAAAGCTTAGAACACTGGGCAGCCTGTGGAGAATTGAGTGAAAGAGTAGGGGTGGAACTAACAGCTGGAGCTTCTCTTATGAGGACACTCAAGTTGAAATCCTGGTTTTAAGTCTTCTAGAAATATGTACAGAAGTTAAAATAGATTTTATTTCATTCCTAGCTCCCTCTGCCTCCTACCAGTTAAGTGTGTCCATTTTTAGGGGAAAGTTCCAAGTGAATCTTGTGCTTATTGCACATGAATCTGTTGGTGACTCTCAGGTGAACACACTGGCATACTTTCAATTAAAGAGGTGCAGGTGGCTGGCAAGTGGGGGATCTGCTTTCACAGATAGAAAACTTAATTTTATGCAGTCATATTTATGCAGTCATATTCAGGTTATCTCTTCCCTGAAAATTGGTTTCAGTAATGCAGATGGTATTTTTCCTAAGTGGAACATCAACCATAATTTTTAATGTGTTTAATTATTGATGTATCTGAATTCTGCAGTGTATTGCTTAATGATTTTTTTATATGAAGAAAGCCTTCTGGCTTTGAATTTTGGTACTCACCAGTTTTATTCATTTTTCTTTCAGGGCGATGTTGGGTTTTCTTTACTACAAGTAACCTCATTACGTAGTCTGGATCATTGCCTTCTCTATTGAGTATTGGGGTAGAGTAGTTGTTGTACAGGATGGTTCCAAAGTCTCCATTTTACTTGATTATAAGAACATATTTAGGTTTCTTCTACTCCTTTTGTCTGCTAGTAGCAAGGTGTGGCAGTGATTAGGTAGGAGACGGATTTCCATAGACTCCACGCAGAATCAGTCTGAGTTACTTTATCACATTAACTTCTTATATAATAATGTCAGCTGATAGTTGCATGATTTTTCTTTGTAAAGTAGTTTATGTTATTAACATTTTTTCTTTTTACTGATGTGTTTCTTGCACTAAACTGGTAGTTCTCTTGGGGTAGGACCAAGTAGTTTTCCATGGCTCTTCAGCACAGATCTAATGATGATTCTGACGCTGGGTAACGCTGTGCTGTACGTATATCGGAGATTGTGCCACGTGCAATGTTTGTTTTATGCATTGTCCGCCTTTTATAGAGGAGAACACTGAGAGTCGGTGAAAGGAAGTAACTTGCTCAGTCTCCCAACCAACAAAGGGATGCAGCTATGGTTGTACACAAGCATCTGGCTTTAGAGCTTATGTACTTAACCCCCACACTGCATTTTCTCAGAAACAGCTCATAAGAATATTTGGTATATATAAAACATCTACCTTGAGTCTTAAAACTCTGTGAAGCAGATATTATGCTGTAGTAAACTAAGAAAGGTGAGGTAAACTAATTATACAGGGTCATACATTTGTTGAGTGGCAGAATCTGGACTCTAAATCCCAGGTCGCTTGACTCCAATTCCTGTATTCTCCCCCCTCTGTCATACTGTAGCTGTTCGTAGAGCTACACATCTATTTTCTTAGGAATGCACAGTAATCTTTTTAGCTATGGAAAATAGATTCTCTTATGTAGATTAACTAAAGATAAGAGGCAGCCTGAAGAAAATATCCGTGTGCCCTTTTTTTCCAAATCCCAGGAGCAAAATTCCCTGGTAGATAGACTGAGAGAGCTCCTCGAGAGTAGAGAGGACAGACAACTCTGTGCGTGTGCGCGTGTGGGCGCGTGCACACGCATGTGCTCTGTTTTCCTGGCACAGCGTGTTTTCCATGAAGGTTGCTGAGGGAATGTATCATTGAAAGAGTATATGCTGAATCCCATATTATTAAAGAGTGATGATGCTAAAATTGCTTGTTTTATATCCTATGTTTTCTCCTGATTGCTTCATTCTTGGTCCCTGTTGTTTGAGAATTACGATAACACTAAGTATAGTGGCATTTAATATAGTTGAGCCAGTATATGGTGACTGTCTGTAACGGAGCCTTCATATGAGAGGGATTGCAGTTATGCATTTGTAGTACTTGAAGTAGATTTTCGGATGTCTGGCTGAACTTAATTGGACTTTTTTGATTGCCTCGTCAATTTTTTTTTTTGTAATATTTCTGTGAAGATATGAGAGGCAAATTAGTTTTCCAGTTTTTTTTTGCTTAAAATATGTATTTTAAATAAATTGAAGTGATGCTATATTGTGTCTTCTCTTTTTTACTTTGAAATATTGACATAAAAATTATAAGCTAACTCAGTAGTATATTAGAAGATTTATAAACTTTGGAACTTAGTAGAGCTGGAAGGGATCTGCTTCACACTCACCCTCTCCGATGTTACAGATGAGGAACTGGAAGCCCAGAGAAAGGAATTGATTTGTTCAAGGTCACACAGTTTGACAATGGAGAATGTGGGACCAGAAACTGAGGTTTCTCTGTTTTTGCCACAGCCCACAATTTTTATTTTGAGAACTATTTTTTTTGGCAATTTTGAAGCCAGACGTTGACCTAAAGGTGATGTCACATGGCCAAAGCCACAAGCTAAGTGTTTTGGCTCATGTGTCCTGCAGATAGATGATCGACAGATAGATAGATAGATAGATAGATAGATAGATAGATAGGGAAGCTTCTGATAGAGGCAGGAGTATCCTAATTGATAACAGATCAAGGAGCAGGTTCCATCGATAGCCTTCTTCCAGGTCCCTTCTTTTGTTTTTTTGTTTTTTTTAAGATTTTATTGGGGAACAGGACTCTATTGGGGAACAGTGTGTACTTCCAGGCCTTTTTTCCAAGTCAAGTTGTTGTCCTTTCAGTCTTAGTTGTGGAGGGCGCAGCTCAGCTCCAGGTCCAGTTGCCATTGCTAGTTGCAGGAGGCGCAGCCCACCATCCCTTGTGGGAATCTAACCAGCAACCTTGTGGTTGAGAGGATGCGCTCCAACCAACTGAGCCATCTGGGAGGCAGCTCAGCTCAAGGTGCCGTATTCAATCTTAGTTGCAGGGGGTGCTGCCCACCATCCCTTGCAGGACTCGAGGAATTGAACTGGCAACCTTGTGGTTGAGAGCCCACTGGCCCATGTCGGAATCGAACCAGCAGCCTTCGGAGTTAGGAGCATGGAGCTCTAACCGCCTGAGCCACTGGGCCGGCCCCAGATCCCTTCTTTTAGAAGAAGCCAGTTTTTCTTCATTCAGCTTCTAGTCAATCTAACATTCAAATACAGTCATATCATAGCCTAACTATTTGGTTTTCCAGGTACATTGCCCTGAATTATTTTTGTATATGATTGCAGTTCTTCCTTTAGTCTGACATGATTGTTATGTTCATGTAAATTACCCGTCACCTAGGAATGTCACAATTTATTCTGTTGTTCCAAATTGTAGATTTGAGTGTTGGGTAGTAATCTACTTATTATTGGATCTTTTAAGAGTTAGGTGTTTTAATGTGGAAATTGTATGAGATCAAAAATTAGAATTTTTCATCTTGATTAGTTGGCTGCAGACCTGGTCCTGCTGTCACTTGGCACAGATGAGCCCAACTCTTTTCTCACTTTATATCTGTGAGTGCATGTGTCCGTCTGTGCTTATGAATGTTCCCCTCTCCCATCTTGAAGGTACTACCAATAGCTAGTCTATTTTTAGGGCCCTGAAATTTGTCTTGCACAGTTTTCCTTGCAGGTTTCACAAGCTTGGAGGGTAAAGAGCACAGGGTAGCTGCTGAAACAGAGACTCAGGAATTCTGTGGCTCAAACAAGAGATGTTAATCTCTTACCTAACAGTTGAGAGGTAGGTCTGTCAGGACCAGGGTGGGCAGAGGTTCTGTTCCATGAAATCCAGGGATCCAGATTCCTTTGATCTCATTGCCCTCCCAGGGTGGTGTCCTCATCCGCATGCTCAGAGCCAACTTATGACCACATCCGCCTTCTAGTCCATGGGAAGGAAGAAGAGAGAACACAGAGGGCATATAGTTGCCTTAAAAAAAAATAAAAGGTTGGAAGCTGCTTGTATCACTCATTATATGTCCTTAGAAACACGACGTACCTAGTTGTCACACCAAGAAATGTAGTTTTCAGCTGGGTTGCATGTGCCTCAGTTAAATCTTGGCAGAAAGAGAGGGTAGGGGAGTATCTGTACTAAAAGGTAAAAAGGGAAAATAGATACTATTAGCAGTCTTTTCCACAGAGTCGTACATTATTCTATTGAATACTCACCACCACCTTGGAGGTAGGTGGTATTATAACCATTTTGCTAACCAGGAAACTGCTTTTGAGGTATTATGTGATTGGTTTAAAGTCACCTAATTGGCTCAAAACTGAACCCATTGTCTTCTTCCACAAACCTTCTCTGGCGTTTCTTATCTCAGTGAATGCCACCACCGTTCTCAGGCACCCAAGCTAGACATTTGGAATTTCCTTATCTTCCCATACTCCTGCCGTCTCTTACGCCGAGGAGATAACATGTCTCAAATCTGTGTCTTTCTCTCCATCCCCATGGCTCTTACCTCAGCTCAGACTCTCCACCTCTCTTGCCCAGAGAGTAACCTCCGTTCTTCCTTCTGCTGCCAGGGTCACCCTCTCTTCTCAGTCTGACCCTGCCAACCCACTTACAAACTCCGGGATTTATCATAAGCTATTATACCGCCAGATCTTTTACTCATGTTGTTTCATCTGCTCAAATGGCCCTTCTTCTCATCTTGGCAATACAGTCTTATTTTATTTTTAAAAATCTAAAAAAATAAATAAATAAAAATGTAGCACCAACATCACTTCCTCTATAAAGCTTTTGTAGTCCCTTCTAGGTAGAATCGACTTTTCTCTTCATGCTTCTCCTGTGTTGATGCCTGTTGTAGAACCTGTAATACTTTATTGTACTAATTTATGTGTCTCCTTTATCCCATCAGCACTCAGTGTTGTGCCTGGCAGAGAGCCGCTGCTCAGTAATTGCTCATATGAATGGAGCACGTGACAGACGGGTATTTGAATCCAAATCCTACGTTTTTCTTATCGTAATGACTCATCGTACGTGAGTGTGTACGTATTTCTAGGGAATTGCTTCTCAGCACTGCATTTGGAGATCGGACCTTCTGGGAGTTCTTTTCTTTGGCAGTCAAGAATAACCCTGCTCGAAAAGGGCTGTTTCAACAAATGCGTGCGTTTGTGGCATCATCATTGCCCTGTCACGTGTTTAGAGTTTACATAAACAGTTTAATTTGTAAGAGTACATCTCTTTGAAAGGTCACACTTTGACCTTAGAATAGTCAAACTTGGTGGGAAAATTATTTTTCCATTTGGATTTTGGGGATGTGCTTTATTTGGCTTTTATGCAGGTGCTGCTAAAACCGTTGTCTGTAACGTGCAGAATAAATGTTGGATGTCTGACTTGAATTTTATTGATTAAATCAAGGAGCAAAAGTGGTTTGGTATACATTTTGGAGGAAAGGTCGGCAAATTAGGAAAAAATGCATCCCCTTAAAGATGGTTTTAATAAGGTTATTTATAAAGTATATGAAAATGAAAAAGGAATGACTTCAATTTACAGTAGGCACAATTTAGGGAAACACGGTAACATCTTAATGATGAATATAAATTCATCTTGGTCATTATCGTTTCTGATCACTGAAGCTCGCTTATTGTGGGTTTAAACCATCTGTGTTGGTGTTAATTCTTTAAAACTCAGTTGGTGGATGTTAACGTGATAAAGGGTAATAAAGCTTGAAATATGGCAGTCATTTGGTCTGGTTTACTTTTCAACTAATTGCATGCAAACCTAAGTGTCTTTGGAAAAAGGAAAGGGGGGATTAATGCTGTAGTCAACTATTTTGATCTCAGCTTGAGCCCTGCACACCTGTCACTGGCTTGTGGAAGTTTTCCTCCGTAATTAAGCGTTCCTCTCTCACATTATTACTTAATTGGATGCCACAAGAGCCTGGTGAAACAGTGGAATCCTCTTAATTGCATACCAGCTCTTAAAACAAATCACCAATGTTTAATGTGGTATTGTTTTTATAAGCCTTCCCTGGAAATAGTTTTGATCTTCTTCAAGTCCAAAAGGAAATGTAGTCCCTATGTCTGGAAGCATTGAGGATTCTGCTCTTTATAAAAGTGGAAGTCATGTAATTTACTTCGAAATACCTTCCTGTAAAGAGTTAAAGAACATAACGTTTATGTGATGCTTTACGGTTTTGATCAAGTGCTTTCCCTTGCTTCATATTGTTTTTTCTATAAGAGCTTCATGGAGAAAGGTGTTCTACTCATGTTTCCCGTTTTACAGGTGAGGAAACTGAGGGTCAGAAGAGTGACTTGCCCAAGGCTACACGATTAGTAAGTGGTGGTGACCAGTGCAGACCACAAACCCTCCCTCATGTTCAGTACATCGTGTTGTCTCAGTGAGCTGAAACTGCGTGTGTGGAAATGTCAGTGTTGGGGGGTGTTTTGTTTTGTCATCTGATATCTGGTCTCAGCTTAGTGTGTTTGGTATTTTTCTTTTTGAGCTTTCCACCCTCATACATCTAGTGGAATGAGGCAGCACGGTAGTAGGTGAAGAAGCTAAAATGCTGGGAAATGCTGGACTGCCCAGTTTCAGGTTTGGACATGACTGTATCTAGCTGAAACGTCCTTCTTAGAGTTGGCAAGGTCTTCGTGGTCCCGCTGCTGTGAGGACAAGGCCTTTACAGACGTGCTGAGCAGTTTTGACAACTGGTCTAAATGAGCTTCTGTGGCACCTCCACTGACGCCCCAGTCCCCATTTCCCCTGCTGCCGTTGTAATGGACTTAATAGTGGGAAGAGCTCTTGGCAGGGAATCCGGAAACTGTGGTTCTGCTGCTGTAGCTGGGTGATTTGCTACCTGACCTGTTCTCTCCAGGACTAATTTTGGTTCGTACCTCCTCTGTGAAGACTTCCCTGAGCGCTCTGGGGACCCTCCGTGCCTTTTTGCTTGTGGATGCTGTGACACTAACATATCCACTGTAGCGCATATCACTTTGTACTGCGCTTGTGTTCTTTCCATGAAAACTGTGCATCTGCCCCTTTTTCTACCAGCATTTGCGCTTATAAATCATTGCCCCAAGCTCTGTATTCCAGGAGGGCACAGGCACAGCATTTCTTGGGGTAGACAGCGCGAGTTTACTTTCTTAGCTTCCTTCTTATCTCGGTAGTGGCCTCCGATGTTGGTTTTGGGAACCGTACCTCCTCCCTGTTTGTCCCGTGTGGTTTGGGCAGGAACGTCTTAGCTCTGGCATACGTGAACCAGGCCCATGCTGATGAGCACGTCACGGTCCTCTGACCACAATGATTCGTTTCGGGGTAAGTATATGTTCTAAGCTGGTCTACACTGAATGTAGAGCCACTACAATACACCCTCTCCCAATCTTGCTGGACTCAAAGGGTGTTAGCTTCCAGGACAAGAAGCTCTGAAGCGGTTCTGCCTCTATAGGAGGAGACTCTGGCTCATGAGAGAACCAACGTTGAGAAAGCAAGGCTGAAGAGATGGACATGGTGACTTCAGCTCAGGATAGAGGCTCCTCTCTAGTCTTCCCTTCTCCTGGGTTTCAGTTAATTAAGCCAGTAGTTAGACTTTTTGCTCCAACTCATTTGGGTTTTTTGTCATTTATAATGGAAGGAGTCCTAACTGATCCATTCCTCTTCTGCACCTCCTATCGTGATGCAGGCCCTAGACTTTGTTAAATGCGTAATTGATCTCTAGGAACAGGAAAATTTCCCCGTCATATGCAGCACAATGTTGGGAGAATAATGGGCATTCATGAATCCTCACTGGTGCTGACGATAGCAGCTACAAGTTATTGCACAGGCTCTTTAGACATTCTATATAAATTATCTCTCAACCTTACTCAGTTAATAGCACTACCTGTTAGATGGCTATTAATGAGTAGTGTTGTCTTTAGAGGTCAGGTTGTACAGTTAACAAGTAAGAGCTGACATGCTTGGTTGAGTTACGATGGAAAATAAATGTGAGTGAGCCTTCCAGAGCATATACAGTAAATCCTGACTTAACATCGTTGATAGGTGCTGGAACTTTAGTGAAACGACGGATACGAAACCAGTTTACACAGGTGAATTGATATAAACAAGAGTTAAATTCACATGGCATTTCTGCAGTGCTATAACAAAACGAACTTAATAAAACGACATTATTCAAGGACTAGGAATGTTTGAAGGGTCTGTCTTAGGTAAATGATAGAGATGAACATTAAGTACTTGATAGGGATGAAATCTTGGTCTGGAATTTCTTGAAAAGCCACCTGTGAGTCTTTTCTTAACATAGTTTCATTGATTTCACCAATCCATTGCATCAGTATTAAGTAATGACCCATAAAGAGCAGTGGCATTGGAAATTCTGGTCGCAAGGGTACAGTGTCGTGTGCCCCATCGACTAGCTCGGTGAATGCTCTCTCCCTGGGACCCTTGTGAATTAATGCCTTGCTTAATTAAATATTAATATATATTAATGCTTGACTGATGCCCAGGGAATGTTTTGATCAGGTTCTGGCAGAACCACCCTGTTAGTAGGTAACCTTTAGCCCTTTATTGAGCTTTAAAGTCAGAAACCAGATTAAGCAAGAAATCAAATGGAAAAAGTCTGACTAGCATTATAGACTTCATTCTAGGGTGGAAAACACTTTCACCTTGAAGCAGGATAATCTGGACTGGAGACCAAGGTCTGAATCAGATGGTGCCGAGGACCTGCTAGATGATTTGCATAATGTTGTCTTCTATAATCTCCAGAAGAGCCCTTCAGGGTAAAATGCGCTCCCCGTTCATAATGAGGACCAGAGAGGTGAAGAGCGGCGTGTAGCTGCCCGTGTGCCCTGTCGTGTTGTAAGTCACAGCCCTTCCGAAAACGGCAGCTATGAACCCCAAGATCGAGAATCCTATAGAAGAGGATAAATTAGCCAAAAAATTATTTTTATTTTCCACAGTGAGTCAAGTGTTACTTTTTACCCCTTTGTTAAATGATACAGATATAAAAATAAAGTCATTTCAGCAATGGAAGGAGTCTTGATAAAGACCTTAGTTTATGGATTTTTAAAAAAAGTGAATGGCTGTACCATTTCCAGTCTTATATGCCATCATTTTAATACAGTTATTAGGGCTCTGGTGGAGTTTACCAAATTTGTATAGTCTTCGGCGTATTCATTCCACAAAGGTTTTAGGGGAGTTTACAACAGTAACAATAAAATAATACAACAAGAAAATTATTCATTACTAATGAAAATAGAGTAATATCTGTCTCCCCACTTGCTGTAGGCAAGCTTCAAATTTACCTCTCAATTTCCTGGAAACCTAGGAGAGAAGGGTGACTTCTAAAAGGAGAAAACAAGACAGTTTCTCTGGGAAAGTAGTTTCCATTTAACTGACTTTATCATTCAGGTATGGACATAGCCATATTGGCATGAAACCTGGACCAAAGGCTCTTTGTTTGTATGTTGTATTCTGTTTTAATACAGGATCTTTTTATTCTGTTTTGATACAGGACCTTTTTGTAAGGTCCTGCTCATAGAGATGGATTAACAGGTACAAGCTACAGTTTAACGTAGCACAGGGTAAGTGCCCAAAAGTGGGACTTAATCTACACTTCTGTGATTGGAGGAGCTCAGAAGAGGGGGAGACCAGTGTTGGCCGGGGTAACCAGGAGAGACTCCCCAGCAGAGCAGTCAGTATGTTGGAAGTCCAGCAGGTATCAGCTATCCCCCGCTTTTCAAAAGTTTGTATTACTTCCCCTTCACTTTTACGAAAGACCTGTATTAGGACCTGTTTCGCTAACCGAAAGAAATCTGAGCAGGATTTTCATTTACGAAAAAAGATGAAAAGTGAAAATAGTCCTGCATTTGTTTTGCAGCAAACTGTTACAGGGGCAGCACGCGGCGAGAGTGGCACCACCACGTTTCTTTCCCGGGAACTATATACTCAGCATCAGGCCGCCGCAGCTTTGAACTGTTTGTGAGCATCTGTGCTTTATCTTGATTTATTTTGTGCATCTGTTAGCAAGATGTGTACTAAGGTATCAGAAAAACCTAAGAGAGCTCTTAAGGGTATTATGCTTAGCGTAAAACCGGACAAAAATTAGTGTGTTGGAGTGATAATTCAACACATGCAAAATAAGATGTTGTGCATGTGTTGAATTTTGGGTCTGGGAATGCTCAAAAAATTTCCCATGTAAATGAATGGTAATTGTTTCTTTGCTTTATGCCATTTTGGCTCATGAAGGGTTTCATAGGAACGTGGGGAAGCCTGTAGGCCTGTTTGGCTGGAACTGGGACTTCTTGGAAGAGCCCAGACCATCCGAACACATTGTAGGCATTCAGAAACTCCTGTTGCAGGATAGATTTTAACCTCTTCCCCCTTCCTGGGCTCCTCGTTTCTCTATATCAGTAGCACTTTCTGCCAACGTATTTGGGGTCTGGTTTAGTCCCATTTTCCAGGATGGATATATTCTAAGAAGCTACCTTTCCTCCTATCCCACTATAAGTTTAAACATAGTTGCTCTTTTTTTTTCTAAATGACTTTATTTTTCCCCAACTCACATTATTTCTGCACCTTTTAAGCTCTTTTTGCTGGGAAAAGGAGAGCTGCTGATACATTTCTGAGCTCCTGATATATTTGTTAATGGTGTAAAATATGTGCTTTGGCATGTATAAGTAATGCACTTCATATGCATGTTAATAAATTAGGGTTATGATAGCTGCCATATTAGAGAAAATAATAGATTAGTCTTGCAAAAAGTATCTTAGTTTTTAAAGTGGGTAAGCCAGGGATTTCAAAATTGGAAAAAAAATTGTTTTATCCAGCATTGTACTGTATAATTTTTTTGATGAATAACATTCCATTACAAAACACCTTATACAGTACCTGACATAGATATTCACTAAATGTTGAATTATATTGCTTAAAAAACACTTTATTTTGAAATAATTATGGACTCACAGAAAGTTGCAAAAATAGAGTCCTATGTATCCTTCTTCCAACTTGCTCCAGTGTTGACATCTTATATGATGCAGAGCAATGTCAAAACCAGGTAATTGAGATTGGTACAGTATGTTCATTAGACTACAGACCTTATGCATTCATTTTCACTATTTTTTACATGCGTTCATTTGTGTGTGTGTGTGTGTGTGTATAGTTCTGTGCAATTTTACGCACGTATAGATTTGTGTAACTAGCACCACAATCAAGATAATACAGCGCTGCTCTAGCTCCGTGAAGGAACTCCTCGTGCTAATCCCCTTTGTGTTTATACACACGCTTCCCTCTCTTCCCCCACCCTACTTCTGTCACTGTCCCCTGGCAACCACTCATCTGTTCTCCATCTGTATAGTTTTGTCATTTTGAAAATTATATATATATATATACACACACACACACGCATGTATCTATATAAATGGGATCAGATAATATACAACCTATACAATCTTTTGAGACTGACTTCACTAAGCAGAATTCCCTTGGGTTTCATTCAGCTTGTTGCATGTACCATTATTCTCTTTTTTGCTGAATAGAATTCCATTGTATGGATGTTTTGGTTTGTTTAACCATTCACCTGTTGAAGGACATTTGGGTTGTTTCCAGGTTTTTTTTCTATTAGAAATAAAGCTGTTATGAGCATTTGTGTACAGGTTTTTATTTCTCTAGGATAAAATGCCCAAGAGTACAATTTCTGGGTTGTATAGTAAGTACATACTTAGTTTTTATAACAAACTGAAATGCTTTTTCAGGGGGCTATACTATTTTCCGTTTCTACCGGCAATGTATGAGAAATGCAGTTTCTTTGCATTCTTGCCAGCATTTAGTGTTATCATTATGTTTTATTTGGGCTATTTTCATAGATATGTAGTACTTCTTTCAGGTTTTCTTTGATTAAAGCTACATTTATATTTGAGATCAAATAAAAATAAAGACAATGTCTACTGCATTTATCAACATGAAGGTTGTCATTCATAACTTTAGTGAAATATGGTAAAGTGATTAATGGGGGATTGTTCAGCTGATATCTGTTTCATTGAAAAATAAAATGTTACTCTGGAAAGAATATTATCATCTGTTTTACTGGATTAAACATTTTTTTTCAAGCACTAGAACTTTTTATACCAAATATTACATGAGGTTCCATACAAAGACATCAAATGGGAGCTGCTCTGGTTGGAGTGGGTCTTATAACACTTTCCCTCTGTATCCCCTTTCTGTTTACTTCTGTTCCTGGATACCTTTTCCTAACCTTTAGTTCTCTGAAGAGCAGTTTGAAAACGCTGATCTAGGTGGTCCCTTATAGTGAAGAGGAAACTGAGGGTTGGGGAGAGCCCGTCCCTTAGCAAAGCATACATAGTAGGCTGTGAGTTGAGAACTAGTATTAGTATAGTAATATTACTAAAACTAAGGTCTCTAGATCATCTTCCAGAGCGCCGTCCACGAACTCTGGACTCTACAGAATGACTGAGCAGTAAATGATTTAATGTGTTTGGAAGTGTCTGAGAACTGTACAGCGTTATTAGTTTGTTCACTGGATCATAGATGTCATGCACCAGAGCTGGGTAAAGGAAGGGTGAATTCAGTGATGCTGGAAGTGGTACAGATGAGTGTGGGAGAGGCTGAGCGAAAGTGGGCCAGAAGCTGGTCCTGCTTTGTAGCTGGGGATGATGTGTAGCGCTGGTCTGGGGGAGGAAGGCTGTTTATTAGTGAAGCATTGTAAGCCGCAGGAATACCGTAGGCAGTGCCAGTGCAGTGCCCTCTGGAGGAAACTGTGACACATGTTTTAAGTGCCTGTCTCTGTCTTGCGTGGTCAGTGTGGGGTCTGAAAGACCTATGGGGAGCTGCTTCTCTTTCTCCTGGTGGCTCAGTGCCCAGAGCACCCCCATCCATGGCCATCGGGGATTCCCTGGAAAGGTATTTGGTAGTAACTAAATCTGGGTCCTCCCAGCTGCTAACTTCTAGCAGAGCTGGAGGGGAGGACAAGTAGCAGCACCGAGAGGGGCCTGGTTGTGTTCTTTTGAGACAGTAATTGATTACTCCTCAAGGGTTTTGGAATCAGATACACCGAGATTCACATTCCAACTTTACCATTTATACCTGTCATCCTAAATGAGTGAGTATGAAAATAGAATTGTGACATTTACCTTTCAAGGTTACTGTTAGGATTAGAGATGATGTTTATAAAGCTCCAACCTTAGTACCCCACATATATTAGATGTTCAAGTAAATGCGAGTTGTTTTGCTGTTCCTAACAATAACAAGGTAGTCAGTAAGACTGTGCTTTCAGAACACACCTTTCACATTACCCGTGGATTTGCTTGTTTGTGAGCCCCTGAGGGCCCTACGCTTAGTATTCCTTTTAATTGGGACTCAGGTGCATGTAAAAATTGGATGTGGGTGGAAATGGCAGTTGAAGGGAGAAATGGAGCAGACGTTGCTATTTGTCTTTGGCTCCAAGCCTTAGTCTTCAGAGTTGTACTCTTACTACTTTATTCTTTTTTCATTTCTTTTATTAATATTTTACCTATTGTTTTCTTTTAAAGTAACTTTTTTGCATTTTGTAATTTTTTAAAATTGTAAGTGTGTATGAATATAAAATTTACCATGTTAGCCATTTTGCAGTGTACAGTGAAGTGCCATTAAATACATTTATGTTGTGCAACCATCCATCTTCAGAACTTTTTTCATGTTGTACAACTGAAACTACGTACTTATTAAACCATAGCTCCCCATTTCCTTCTCCTTCCAGCCCCCAGCAACTTTCGTCTACTTTCTGTCACTGTGAATTTAACTACTTTAAGTACTTCAGAGGAGTGGAATCATACAGTATTTGTCCTTTTATGACTGACTTATTTTACTTAGCGTAATGTCTTCAGTGTTTATCCATATTGTACCGCGTGTCAGAATTTCCTTTTTGAGGCTGAATAATGTATTGTATGTATACACATTTTTTTATCCATTCATCTGTTGATGAACGCTTGGATTGTTTCTGTCTTAACAGTGATTACGAATTCCCCATTGCCTTTTCAATATAGCAGCAAGCCCCTCTCTTTTTCTTTATAAATACCTGTAGAGCAGCTTCTTTGGGTTCACTATTTTTAGTATTGGAGACATGGCAGTGAATAAGACAAACGAGGTTTTTGGGAGCTCACATTGTGGTGATGAGAATCGCACCCTTTGCAAGCCCTGCAGGGACTGGGTTCCCTGATTTGCAGTTTGTGTCAGGCCAATAGTGTGTTACCATCTTGGATGTCGCTGCCTTTAGCCCCGCTTTCCTTTGTATCTCAACTTTGACAACTCCTTTTCAGGGGCCTTTTATGAGTCTCCAAGCTGGATTGGTTGCTCCTTCTCTGTGCTAACCACCCTTCACTTTTCTTTTCCATAGTGCTGCCTAATTGTCTCTTATGCTGGGGTGAGCTCCTTCTGGGCTGGTGCCCTTGTTGATTGATTCATATCCCGCTGCTGGACTAACATTGTATCAGGCATCCAAGTCTTCTGGGACAGGCTCCTGATGACTTCTGTAACCACATCTGTCACCACTGCCTGGCGTGCCTTGCACTTTGTACTGGTGCCTTGCACTTTGTACTCGAGCAACACTGAAACGAATGTCATTTCCCCAGACATGTTAAATTGTTTCTGTTTTCTGGGCCGTCCCTTTTTCTTAGAATGCCCTCCTCCCCTTTCTCTAGGTTCACACCTTCTTTAAATCAGTCACCTTCCATTAAGCCTTCCGGACTCTCTGGACTGTTTTGCGGTGTTGCTGCTACTGCCTTCCTTCATGGGCTTTATCACACCGAATGACACTCGACAGGTTCTATACTCTCAAGGAACTCATTGATTTTCGCACCAGGTCTTAGCTAGAGTTCTGCCATCTTCTTCACCCATCAAGTTGAACTTTGCTGCTGACAGACATAGAATGAAAGTGACCTCCTGGGAATCTGATTGGATTTCCTCTTTATTTCTCTCCCGTTGTATTTCACCCTTTTAGTTGTGTCAGTTCTCACTAGAATTAACGTAATCCTTTTGTATAAAAATAATATGCCTTTTATATTCATCTCACCTAGCAGAGATTCCAAAGATCTTGATCAATCATGATGGTATTTAATATCCTTGTTTTTCTTCTGTAAATCTCCACCCTTTGGCTTTTTGAAAAGTGCCTATTATGGACAATTTGAAAACCTGGCAAATATCTCCCTATATCCTATCCTCCCTATCTCTTCTCTATATAGTACCATGAAGAAATTGACTTCTAAAACTCATTATTTTTTAAAAACTTTGTTCCTATTTTATATAAAGATCATACTATAGACACAATTATGTGGAGTGCTTTTCAATTTAACATTAGATCATTTTACAGTGTCTTTGAAATTTTAATATTAGAAGCATTTTACAGTGTCTTTGAAATTTTTCTTCAGTATCACTTTTAATGACTGTATACTATTGTGTTACACGAAATTATTTATTTAATCATAACTTTATTGTTGGACATTCAGGTTGCTTTCCATTTGTAGATATTATAAATAACACTGTGGTGAGCATCTTTGATTATAAATTTTGGTCTGTATTTTTTGATTACTTTCTTATAAAATTTAGGAATACTGTAATTGGAGTCAAAGTAAATTTTTTTAAGGCTCTTGCTACATTTGAGTTGTTCTAGTCCATTTCAGGGACTTAATAATAAGTATTGTTAAATGAAAGAATAAATACACCCCAGAAAGGCTCTACCTAGTCATGCTTTCTACAGGAGGGGATGAGTGTCTGTAACCCGCATACCACCCTTTCATGTTTGATGGTCTCAGTGTCCGCTGTTCTTATTTGTTTATAGTTAGGGCTTTATCCTCTTGTTAGTTTCAGATTTAATGGCTTCTCCTATACTCAGGCCAAATAAAATCAGGTTTTTGCTCTTCTCTTAAAAAGAGACACTGACTTTCTCCTTGTTTGGTCGTGTTCCTTCACCTTTCCATCATTTATTTGTAGTATCTTCTGTCTGAGAGGTCTCTTCTTGCAACGACAGAGAAAAACTTGATCAATCTCATAGTTAATATTTAAAATATGCGGAGAGAGCAAGCCCTAGTAGAAAACTAGAGCTAGTTTCTTGAGAGTCCAAAGAGGATTCTAGTTCTTCCTAACTCAGTGATCTTAATCTTTAATCTCTCTGGGACTCTGTTTCTTGTCTATAAAGCAAGCCTACAAGAATACTTCTCCTACTTACCACACAGGCTTGATATAATTCATCAGTTCACAAAACAGAGCGTTCTTATTGAATGGCTGCTGTGGGAAGATTGTGTAATAAATTCGGAGAGGATTCTCTTGTCACAGAACTGATATCTTCAGTTCATTCATTCAGCCATTCATCCATTATTTATTCAACCGGTCAACATGTTTATTGGGGTTTTATGCTAAGTATTAGATGGAGAGGAAGACCACAAATAAATTGTAATGCAGTGTGAACACGCTACATTATTGGTATGTAATAGTAACAGCAGCACCTAACGTGTAATAATTGCCTGCTGTGCCAGGCACTGTTCTAAACCCGTTACCTATATTAATTCATTTATTCTTCACAATAAACTTTTAAGGTAGGTGTATACTTACTGTTACATACAAATTATAGTGAGGTACAAAGGAGAGTGTAAAAATAGTTACCATTTATTGAATGCCCACATGGGCTAGAGGTTCCACAGATATTTTATGTACATTTTCTTTCAACCTCACCACAACTCTGCAAGGTTAGGTATTATCATTTTACACATGAAGAAATAGAGTCTCAGGAAGGTTAAGTAATGTGTTAAGTCGTACAGTTTGTAAGATGTAGAGTTGGAATTGAACCCAGTTTTAGTCTAGTTCAAAGCCTTGGTTCTTCAGGTTTTGTTGGTACAAGACAGGAAGGTAGGTAAACCCAGTAGGCTAAGGAACTGTGGGATCAAAGATAATCAGAGTGCATTGCCTTTCAGAGAATAAGAGGTAAAACTGAAAGGTACTTGCTTAAAATTGTGAGATTGTTCCTTCCACCTCCCTATATGTCCCCTCCTCTCCAGGACAGATTAAGAAATCCTCTAATACCAGCTTGAGTGCGTAGGTACTTCCTAAGCACTAGACTTGTTGCGGCTTGCTGTTGATGACACACAGCAGTTCTGAATGCTTTAGCCAAGAGCCTAATAACTGAAAATGCTGTATTCATTCAGGACAGCTGCACCAGGCAACCAGATGGGCTTTAAAACTGACATAGTCATATAAAAAAACGGATTTAAAAATGTCAATTTGCAATCTGATTTTGCCATGTTAGAATTTTCTAATTTTTTTCCTCTAATAAAGAATAGGAAATGTTTCATTAAACTCCTGTTAAACTGTTTATACTTGTTGCACACAGCACAGATGTGCTCAGCTGGCTGAAATGTTTTCCCAAAATTGTGTGCAGTGGAAGAGAGAAAAATGTGCAGTTTTAGTTTGAAGTCTAGAATGACTATTGTGTAAAAGAGTGCAGTGTAATTTTTTAGAGTTTAAGTTATTGACTAACAGTTGCTTTTGTAGTTGTGCTATGTAATTAAATCATGGTGTTAATAGCTTTGAGAGGTATAGACTAATGGAGAGAGACCCATTTAAAAATAGACGTTTGAAACTATTTGTATCAGATGGGCATTGTCTCATCACTTTTTTTTTTTTTATTGTGGCAAATATACTGTCTCTTTACTTTTTGCAGCAACTTCCTGACGGGTCTCCCTGCTCCTGTCTCCCCCCAGCCCCGAACCATCTTTCATACTGCTTCTCTGGGAATTTTGTTAAGTACGTATTGCGTACCTCTTTGCTGCTTTGTAACCTTCAGAGGTTTCCCATATCTTTGAGGATAAAATTCAAACCCCTTGGTTTAGCTTGGAAAGTTTTTTCATGATTTGGCCTCTGCCTGCCTCAATTGCCTCAAATCTTACTTCTCTCTCATGTTGTTCACGTCAGATCGAACTACCTGACATTTACTGTCCAGGTCACATTCCTGTACCTTCATCAATGCCGTTGTCTCTCTTTGTGACACCCTCCCACCTTTTCTTCATCTCCCAACCTCTTAATTACCCTTTAAAGCGTAGCTTGGGCTCATTTCTGAGTGGCCTCCGTATGGTTCCCCCCCCAGTCTCCTGCATCTCACCACTGGGCTCTGAACCTCTCTGCTTTTCATAGTTCCGGGTGCTTCCCGTATCACAGAGCACTTACCACTTACTCCAATTTAAGTTTCTCTCTGCCACTAGAGTTTATTTCTCTCTCTCTCTCTTTTTTTTTTTTAAACTCACAGCACTTAAGTGGTCCTCAGAAAATGTGTGCCAGATGACCATACTTTTATATAAAGAGCATACCAAAAATATAGTAGTTCATGGAGTCCCAAAAAGTGTGATAAATTTCAAACAGTATCTTCCTGTTTTTATTTCTGCCCAGTTGTGAGATTGCTCCAGTTGAAAAAAATTCATTTTAGAATTACCTTCAGTCTAGTCACATGCCAAACCTGAAAAAGAAATAAGCCCTTGGGGCCGGCCCGGTGGCTCAGGTGGTTAGAGCGCTGTGTTCCTGACACCGAGGTCGCCGGTTCGATTCCCACATGGGCCAGTGAGCTGCGCCCTCCACAGCTAAGATTGTGAACAACGGCTCTCCCTGGAGCTGGGCTGCCATGATCAGCTGGAGGTCGGCGTGGGCTGCCGTGTGCTGCCGTGTGCTGCGTGGGCTGCTGTGTACTGCTGTGTGCTGCCAGGAGTGGCCGGCGGCCAGCTTGAGTGGCCATGAGCTGCTGTGAGCAGCTGACCGACAACTGGCAACCGACCGCCTCAGCCGGGGGGAGCGCAAGGCTCATAATACCAGCGTGGGCCAGGGAGCTGTGTCCTACACAACTAGACTGAGAAACAACGGCTTGAACCGGAGGGGGTGGAGAGGCGGAAGAAGGGAAAAAAGAAAGAAGCCCTCTTCTTCATCAAGTCTCATGAAATGGTGGCGCTTTGGTTTGGGAGGAGGGACGGCACAAAGGCTCTCTGATGATCTCTAACTGGTCGTTCCTTCTTCTTTCCACAGTTGGGACGATGGTGGATGAGTGCGCTGATTCTAACCTGTCAGGGACATTGAATTTATGGACAGGCCCTGGTGGTGTGATAATAAGAAAGGTAGCGCAAGCTCTGTGTTACCCAGTGTCATTTCTAAGGGACATTTCCTGGAGAGTTACTAGGTGCTGGGATAAAGAAATGAATGGGACATAGCTCCTGGTAGACTGTGCCGCAGGGAGCATACGCAATGTGGACACAGCAGACGCCTCCAGTAGAACTTCCTGCGGTGACAGGAATGTCCTGTGTCTGTCCAGTGGGAGTCACCAGCCACATATGCCTCCTGAGTGCCTGGAATGTGGCCAGTGAGACTAAGGAACTGAGTTTTAAATTTCATTTCGTTTTAATTAACATAAATTTTAATTTAAGTAGCTTCATGTGCCTAATGGCTATTGTTTTGGAAAGCACAGATCTAGGGGGGCGAATCCGTGAGGAGACAGACCTGTAAATAAGAATGTATACTTAAGTATAATAGGTGCTGTGATAGAAATCGGTCTAGGGCTCTGTCTAGGATTCGGTGAAGTATATCTGGGGGAAAGTTAAGTATATCTGGGGGATTCGTTTGTTCTGGGAGTCAGGGGAGGGATTCAAAAAAATGTCACAGCTTTGAGTCTTAAAACATGCGTGGGTTTACCTGGTTGTTACATAATATTAGCTTCGAGTTACCACTGTCTTAGAGCATTCATAGGTTACCAGTTTTCCAAAAATCAATACAACATAGTTACTCCTAAAACCTCACTGTACACAATATAGTCTTATCTTTGATTAAAAAACAAACAGGAATTAGTAAATGTTTCCGGTTATTAGAACACTTGCTGTATAAAATTGATGAGAAAGCTGGTCAGTTGAGAATCCCTTTTAAAAAAAATAGCTGTCAGCTGGCACTTGTGTTTTTAAATGGAAAACGTGTTCAATTTTTGCATGAACAAGCAGCACTTACTCGATACAGGCTAATCTTGTAGCCACTGGCGCTGCAGTAGCCTAAGTGTGTTCTCACTATTGTGAGATTTACTGACTGGAGGTGTAAACCAAACCCCGTTAACCTGTATGTGGACATATGTCCTCTGTACAGCAGTAACCCAGGGTTACAGAATGTAGGACGTGCCTTAAGTCAACAGAGGAAATGAACCCTGCTCTGGGACAGTTACACACATTTTGTAAAGTGGATGGGACCCGAGTTATTCCACGAAAGATGGATGGAACTTAAGTAAACCAAATTTTGGTGGTGATGAGTCTCGTGACAACTGTGGCAACGAAAAGTGCTGAACAGGATTGCAGAGCCTGTTTAAGGGGCAGTGGGTTCGTGTTTGGTTGGTACTTAGAGTTCTTGAAAAGATGTATTTGGAAAGAAAGACAAGAGCCAATTTGCAAAAAAAAAAGGGCCTTCCATGCTAATGAAGGTGTATAGACTTTATTCTGAAGGTAGCGGGGAGCTGTTTGAAAGTTTTATTTGGGATTTGCGGTCACTTTTTAAGAAGCAGTTATCTGGAACTTCTTGGGAGGTAGCCTGCAGACACACTATGCTTCTGTGTGTATGGGTGTTTTGAGGAGTTCGGATTGCATGATGGATGATGATGAGAACACTCCTTGTGTAGTACTAGTGCACTGTGGGAAAAAGTGGAGAAAGCCTTTCAATCTGACTTTATTCATTTCTCCATTTGTATATTCAATACATAACGGTGCCTGGCTGTGCGAGGTTCTGTGCCCTGCGGATCTAGGGTAAGTTACAGTTTCAGCCCTCAAGGAGCTTATCATCAGACTTTAGTCTGGTGTGAGTTCTTGTTTGATGGGCACCCAACTCATTCTGGGGACTAGGGATGAGGGCCCACGAGCGTGGTGCTGACCCTCCATTTTAGACATTCCTTAGCTCCCCCAAGGTTTGGCTCTGTGACTCCTTTTCCTCCCCAGTAGATGCTATTTTCTCCCCTCACTTTTCCAGCCAGAGAATTCTTGTTTCCTCTGCAGCCTGCTGCCTGGCTAGAACACTGTGGCTTTTTCTATTTCTGTCACTCTATGTTAATTAAGTTAATTATGGCTTTAAAAAAAATTTCCACCTGCATGTGCATCTGTTTGTCTAAGGGAGACTAGAGGAGAGGAGGTAGTCCTTATGCAAGTCTCTGAGAGAAAAGAGCTCTGCTGCAAGCATAGCATCCCAACTGCTAGGTGAGCCAGAAGTGCTCCCGAAATACCCCAGGGTCACAGCGTGTTATGATAGCTAATAGTTATAAGATAGCTAAGGAAAATAAAGTGTCAACTTTAAAAATTGCTGTTTGTTTGGAATAAGCCAACAAACCAGGCAATTCAGGCATGAAGGAAGATAGGAAAAGAACTAGTGTTTATTGAGGAGCAGACACTGATCTGACTGCTTTGTATGTAGTAATTCCTACACCAGCCCTTGAAGATGGATAATATTATTTCCATTTTGCAGAGGAGGAAATTGAGGTTCAGAGAGGTAAGAGAGAAGGTCTGAGTTTGAATCCCGGCTCTACTTTTTTTCCCTTTGCCTTTTTTTTAAACATTTTTATATTTATTTTTTAAAAATTTTTATTAAATTTATTGGAGTGACATTGGTTAATAAAATTATATAGGTTTCAGGTGTTCCTTTGCTTTTTAGTTGTGAAATCTTTGCAAGTTATTTTAACTATATGATTCTCACTTTACTTGGTGGTTAAAAAAATGAGGAAAGGTGGCAACCAATAATGTTTAAGTCAAAGCATTCTTTTTGATGATTAAATAAAAAACTTCCTATGAAATAATCTAATTCAAAAACATAGTAGGTGCTCAGTTAAGTTTGTTTTAATGTGAGCCTATTTTGTTTAATCAGGAATTCCTTTCAAGGAAATAATTAAAATTCCTGGAAAGACTAAGAAATTTTCACAAAGAAATACGGAGAATTAAGAAACGTGGCCAAGGGTTTAATAAATGCAGCTAATGACACATAGTATATTATGTTATTTGGTAGAAGCTACCCGAGAGAAAGGCACTCCTGCTGAGGAACCTTCTCTGCTGTTCCTGGAATAGTAGGGACTGATGGTGCAGAAACTTGCTTCCACATCCCTCTCTTCCATCCTCAGGCTCCTCCTTAACCCCCGTTCATCCTGTTGGCACTGCAGTTTGGCTTATTGTACTGCCTTTTGTTTTTGAAGTTTTTGCTTGTCAGGTAAGTAAACAATAATAAACTCCATAAACTAGTAGGTATAAGGGCATAAAGAACTTAAGCAGAAACAAGGGAGATTTGCTTAGTGTTGGGCACGGCCTCCACGGGTGGAGATACAGAGGGTGATGTTTGTTCTGCGGAGCCTTGGCTAAAGGGGAGAGTCTTTGCCCGGAGCAAATATGAAAACTACTCAGAAGTCTTAAGTGCCACAAAAGAGGCTGGTGGCATTTGAGTCTAACAGGTTTGGAGGGCAGTATTGAAATTGGGAGGCTGGAGGCTTGGGTCTTCGTAGGTGTGGCTGTGTCCTGCCCGTGATGATCTAGAAGATCTTTGCTCTTTTATGGGCTGTCTTGGGGCATGATTCCAAAGAGAGAAACTATGGGGCCAGCTACATTTACCTACGTACGTTTTTTACACAAATAATCTTGGAGTTTCTACCATGCTTCTAATTTGTTACGTTTGTACTCGTACAGTATGTCCGCTTCTAATGTGGTTCTCTTCAATTAGAAGCTTAGTTTGTCAGGACTGGGTAGTAGTTATATGAGTAGTTATCTTTGTCAACTTCTATCTGCAGTATTTTACATAGTATTTACACGATTTTAGGTTGTCGTACAGCGATTAGGAGCCTGGGCTTTGGAGTCAGGCTGCCTGAGTTTGAATTCAGCCTCAGTTAGTAGCTACCTTGAGCAAGTGGCGTGACCTTACTAGACTCAGACATCTCGTTTGTAAAAGAGAGGTCACGACGGGATTATGGGTAGAGGAGGGTGACATAATGTGCTTGCTCATCGTAAGCACTCAGTAAACGGTAGCTGTTGTTCTCATTTTACCTCAAGTCACATTACCGTGCGTGCGTGCCCAGCTCATTTAGTTGCTTATAAATGAATACATTGTGGTTAAAAACATAAAATTTGCCGTCTTAACTAGTTTTAAGAGTATTGTTCAGTGACATTAAGTACACTCATATTCTCGTACACCCTACCGTCCATCTCCAGAGCCTTTTCATCTTGCAAAATTGAAACAACACCCACTGATCAACTTCCCATTGACCCCCTCCTCCCACCCTTGGCAACCACCATTGTGCTTTGTCTGATTTTTTCTATGCTAAGTACCTTATATAAGGGGAATCATACAGTATTTGTCTTCTGTGACTGGCTTATTTCACTTGGCATAATGTCCTCAAGGTTCATCCATGTTTTGTAGCATGTGTCAGAATTTCCTTCCTTTTTAAGGATGAATAATATTCCTGTGTGTGTGTGTGTGTGTGTGTGTGTGTGTGTGTGTGTGTATACGTACGTACCACGTTTTTCTTATCCATTCATTCGTTGATGGACACTTGGGTACTTCCGTGTTTTAGCTGTTGTGAATAATGCTGCTGTGAACACGGGTGTACGAATAGCTCTTCGCGACCCTGCTTTCAGTTCTTCTGAGTACTGAGACGTGGAATTGCTGGATCATATGGTACTTCTATGTTTAATTTTTTGGGGAACCTCTATACTGTTCTCCATAGAGGCTGCACCATTTTACATTCCCACCAACAATGCACAAAGATTCCAATTTCTCCACATCCTGTCAACACTTGTTATTTTCTGGGTTTTTGGTAGTAGCCATCCTTATGGGTGTGAGGTGGTACCTCACTGTGGTTTTGCTTTGCATTCATTTCCATAATGATTAGTGATATTGATTAGTGGTATTGAGCATCTTTTCATGTGCTTATTGACCATTTGTATATTTTCTTTGGAGAAATGTCTATTCAATTTCTTTCTCTTTTTTTTTTTAAATTTTATTGGGGAATATTGAGGAACAGTGTGTTTCACCAGGACCCATCAGCTCCAAGTCGTTGTCCTTCAGTCTAGTTGTGGAAGGCACAGCTCAACTCCAAGTTCAGTCGCCGTTTTCAATCTTAGTTGCAGGGGGCTCAGCCCACCATCCCATGCGGGTATTGAACCCGCAACCTTGTTATTGAGAGCTCGTGCTCTAACCAACTGAGCCATATGGCTGCTCCCCATTTTTGAATCAGGTTTTTTGTTGTTGAGTTTTAGGAGTTTTGTGTATATTCTGAGTATTAACTTTTTTTTATCAATGTATGATTTACAAATATTTTCTCACTGTGTTGTTTGCCTTTTAAATGTTGATAATGTCTTTTGATGCACAAAAACTTACTTTTTAATATGCAGTTTAAAAAATTTTTACTTTTAAGTTAAGAGCAATAAAATTGCCCTTCTTGTGTTATAAAATCTATGAATTTTAACACATGCATAGATTTGGGTAACCACAGTCAGAATATGGAACAGTTCCATCACCTCAGAAGCTTCCTTGTTACAACTTGCTTTTTATAAGTGCTTGTCAGTAGTGGTATTGAGAGGTCTTGTTTCAAGAATGGCCAAGGTCAGTTGCAAACCAGTCCGAAGTACTTATGGCTCCAATTGGTTTGCTGGGGAATTGCTGTGTGCTTTCCTTTTTCCTTTCTCTCTTTAACCCCTCATCCCCCATAAGTGACCTTGGGAATTAGATCTAACCCCCTCTTTTCATGTAGAAGAGCACTGCTGACAAGTAATAGATGAGGGGATATTGGATTTTATGATCCACAGTTTTGGTAATCATTCTCCTAATCTGTGGTTATAAATCTGTGTCCTTATGATCTTTTAGTCCTTGGTTTATTAATTCATAACTCTTAGGAGTAAGTGTTATAGCTAGGTCTTAATTATGCTTGGTAGTAAGAAGTGGGGGAAGTGAGGCGAAAAAGAGCCCTAGATTTGGAGGTAGTGAATGGAGGACCAACTCCTGGCTCGGTAATTTACTACAGATCTTAAATTATGTAATTTCTATGAGCTGTTGGTTTCTTACCTGCAGTAGACTATTTGATTGTATTAAGTAAAATAAAGAAGGTAAGCATTACCTACCATTCAGTAAATGTTAAATTGAATGTGAATGGTAAGAATGTTGATAAATGGAACCTAAGTAAACGTCAGATTACATTTTAAAAGTTTTTTTTAAATAGCTTTATTGAACTATAATTCACATACCATACAATTCACCCATTTAAACTGGCTTTTACTATATTTGCCGAATTGTGAACATTTTCATTATCCCAGAGAGAAACCAGTACCCTTTAGCAGTCACCCCGTACTTCATCCATCTTCACCAGCCCTAGGCAACCACTGATCTGTTTTCTACAGTAGATTTGCCTATTCTGGATATTTCATATAAACGTTATACAGTATGAAGCCTTTTGTAACCAGGCTTCTTTCACTTAGCATAATGTTTTCAAGGTTCATTCATGTTGTAGCATGTATCAATACTTCATTTTTATTGCCGAATATTCCATTGTATGGACAGACCACATATATTTATTCATCAGTTAATAGACGTCTGGGTGGTTTCTACTTTTTTAGCTCTTATGAGTAATGCTGCTACCATTCTTATATAAGTTTTTGTGTGGATAATTGGTAGCTTTGTTTAACCTTCTGAAGAACTCCACACTATTTTCCAAAGTAGCTGCACCATTTTCCTTTTCCACCCGTATGTTCCAGTTTCGCCACGTCCTCTCCACCACTTGTTGTCTTGCTGATTTTAGCCATGCTAGCGCATGTGCCATGAGGAGTATCTTGCTGTGATTTGATTTGCATTTCCCCAATGGCTAACGATGTGGAGCATCTTTTAACGTGCTTATGGCCCAGCTTGTTACTATTTTTAAGTATCTCCTTGTGTTTTACTGCCGAGCTTGGCACCCTTCTTTAATAAAGTGCTGCTCTACCCCCCAAGGTGCTTGTTAATACTTACTGATTTGTTAGCTGATTGCAAGAGGGTCCCACAGGAAGTACAGTACCGCTTCATCTCATCATTCTCTCCTTTTTTAGTTACTTCTATCACTAGTTGAATTGAACGTCTTCAGACAGGATATCCAGAAAAGGAAGGTTTTCAAATAATAATCATTCTGTTTAGGGGAAGGCCACATTGAGGACATAAGATATTAATTAAAGAACAATTAATGGCTGAATTGGTTACTGGTATTGATGATAGAACACTTACAATTTGATACAGCAGTCCCTGCTTTGAGTTGCACTCTTGGCAGAGACATGAAAAATTAGGCAATGTGTGGGGAAAGGGAGGGGGCTACTTTGGATATGATCAATTAACCTCGGCCTCCCCGGTGAGGTGAAATGTGAGTACAGATCATAATGAAATAAAGGAACAAGTCATATTGATAATTTGAGGGAAGAATGCTTTAGGCAGAGGGAACTGTAAGTGCTAAATCCCCGAGGTGGTGCTGTGCTCAGCTTATCAATGAACAAAAAAGGAAATGCTGATCGCGTTAAGAAATCTGAGCCTCGCATGTTCTTCTTGGTCTGTGCCCACCTCAGAGCAGTTTCCAAACAACAGTGTGGGTGTTAAAATTTCATTTTACTGCAGTGTGGCCGAAGTGTACTGAACAAAAAGGACAATGGTACGTGGTGAGATCAGATAGGTAGAAGGAAGCCAGATTACATGGTGTTTTATAGGTAATGACCCTGTATTTTTATTTTGAGTGAGATGAGAAGCCATTGCAGTTTTGAACAGAGTAGAGTGACATGATCTGAATTGAATTTAAAAGGATCATTTTGGCTTCTGAGAAACGAGGGGCGTGGGATAATAGATGACAAACGCAGAAGCAAGGGATCAGACAGGAAGCTGTTACAGGAGTTAGGGAATGCGATCAAGAACGCTTGAGCTAAGTGATAGCGATAGAAGTGGTAAGAAATTGTTGAACTCAAGATATGTTTTGAAAGTGGAGCTGACCAAATTTGCCGATAGATTGGATGAGGATTATGAGAGGAAGAAAGTAGTCAATGGAAGGTTTTTGCGTTGAGTCACTGTAAGGTTGGAGTTGTCATTTACAGAGATGGGAAAGACTGGGAGGAGCCGATTTGTAGGGAGAGGTCAAGTGTTCGGTTTCAGACATGTTACGTTTTAGATGGTTATTAGCCGAAAGGAGATGTCAGGTAGGCAGGTGGATATACACCTGTGGAATTCAGAGAAGTCCAGGTTGGAAATATAAATCTGGGAGTCATTGGTATATATAAAGCCATAGAGTAGATGTGATCACCTAAGAAATGTGTGTAGGGGCGGCCGGGTGACTCAGTGGGTTAGAGCGCAAGCTCTGAACACAGAGTCGCCAGTTCGATTCCCACATGGACCAGTGAGCTGCACCCTCCACAACTAGATTGAAGGACAACGACTTGGAGTTGATGGGCCCTGGAGAAATACACTGTTCCCTAATGAAAAATTAAAAAAGAAAAAAAAATTAAAAAGAAAATAAAGAAATGTGTGTAGATAGAGCAGGGACGAGAGCTAACAGTTGAGCCCTGGATACTCTGATATTGGGAGGTTGCAAAGTTCAAAGGAACAGCCAGTGGGGTAAAAGAAGACTCGAGAAAGTGAAGTAAGTACCAGAGGCCCAGTAGTTAGTGTGGGATTTAATGGCAGTTGTCCCAGCTTGCTTGCCTAGAGTCCTGGAGTCTTATCATGGTTTGGTCCTAAATAACTGGAACATTGGACAGTTCACGTTACCTTTTGGGGCCTTGGGGTGATCTCTAAAGTGTGAGGCTTGACTAGATTATTTCTAAACTTTTTCCCCATCATCATAATAAACATTTATATAACACTGTAGTTTGCACAAGCATTTCCATGTGTTTATCACATTTAATCATAACAAGTCTATGTGACTTATATTTTTATACCCATTTTATAGATGAGAAGATTAAAGAAATTTAGAGATTGGTCCAAAGTCGCAATTATAGTTGGACTTGGGCCCAGATCTACTTGATCTCAAAGCCTGTGCTCTTTACCCTATGTAACAACTACCTTTTATGTTGACATTCTAAAGCTTTGTGGTTTTGATCACATATAACTCATTCATTCATTGAATATGTGCTGAGCACCTGCAGTGTGCTACTGTTCTAAGTGCCGGGGATACAGTTGTGACCCAGACGCAGTCCTCATCCTCATAGATCTTTCATTCTAGTGGGGAGACGGACAATAAACAAAACAAAGAACTAATGAGTAATACAGTGTTAGTGCCATAATAAAAAATAAAGCAAGGTAAGGGAACAGCGTATCTTGGGGGGGATGATCAAGAAAAGCTTCTGAAGAGATGACATTTGAGCAGAGATGAATTATCTGAATGATCTAGACACGAGACATGATAGAGGAAACAACAAGCACAAAGATCCAGAGGTAGGAATGAGCTAGATGTGTTTGCGGAACAGCAAGGACAAGGGGCTGACACACAGAATGTATAGAGCTTTAGAGTCATTTAGCCCTGGGTGGGGGTCAGTTCTGAATCCCTTTATTTAATTTGCTGTGTGACTCTGGGCAGAGTACCTGGCTTTTCTAAGTTTTCATTTCTTTCTCCATAAGATGGAGATAATAAAATGCTGTCTTGAGAATTAAATGAGAATGTATGTAAAACACCTAGAATGTTGCCGGACACTTGACTTAATTAAACACGTGTTTACTGCATACCTATTATCAACTCTGTCTTAGGCACGTATTGCACTGTCATACGGTAAGTTCAGTTTTTCTCTGGGTTTTCGAAATTTCTTTTAGCCAGCAGATAATCAAGTTCTGTTTTTGTGCCCAGGCTGTGCGAGGCCCTCTCCCTGAGCTCACGTGTGTGTTGAAATCAAGGAAGGAAGTGTTGGACTGAAAAGAAAATGATTTAAAAGTTGATGAGTAGGTACAAAAACAAGGGCTTGAGATGCTGGTAATTGCAGCCTTCGATATATTCATTTATTATGGAAAGAAACTGCATGTGCATTTCTGTCATCTTTCCTTATCACTAGATACTAGCTCTACTCAGGCACTTCCCAGCCAGGGTTCCTGCTGACCCAAACCTGCTTGCCTTAGGAAAATCAGATAGCAGCCAAGTCCTCCAGCCTTCTAAGACCATCTGTTTTCAGACCCACAGCTGCTGCCCTTACAATTGCAACTCAACACAACTGGAATGATTTATTCATTTCCAGGTAACATTTGTGCACCAGGCTTCCAGCAAAGTACAGTATCAGCTTTACACTTAATGAAGCATCCAGCACAGGTGGTTAGCTGCAGAAAGGATGCTGCTGGCTTAGAAATGGCTGCTGGACAGGTGGAGATAAGCTCTTAGTCCTGAGAGTATGCCCAGAGGAAGAGCAGCGTGAACTCTGGGCAGCAAGGGAGAATTTCTTGTCCAGTAAAGAATCTTGCTTGTGTATCCTGTATTTCTGGAGTTTCAAGATAATTTAACTCATCTTTAAGTTAAATGTTGTACCACTATTGAGTTAGGTGAGAACATTAAAATCCAGAGAAGGGAAGGGACTTAGTTTAAGCTGCACCGCAGTTTGGTACAGCTTTGACTAGAGGGCAGGCATTCCAGTTCCTAACCAGTGCTTACTTCCACGTGTGTTGTTGTGCAATGAAACACTTTAAAGCATTATCCAAATATGAGATGGCATGATTATTTTTTGCTCCATTTGTAACTTGCTGATACTGAGAACAGATCACAGCTTTTGTCCCTTAATAACTGAATGACCAAGCAAGTCACTTATTTTTTTTTGACCCGCTCTTGTTATATATAAAAAGAGGATAATTAATACTTGTTCTGAATTGTTTTGAGGATTAAATGAGATAAATTATATGAAAGCGGCTTAGGTCATTTTTGATAATCAGAAGGTACTAAAGTGCTAATCTCTTCTTCAAACACTGAATAAGCGTCTACTTTGTGCCAGCTCAATTTCTAAGCTCTTTACTTACGTTATCTTATTTAACCTTTAAGTTCCTTTCTCTCTCCCCTTATATTACACGTCTAATTGGTATAATAGTATTTTTCTTCAAGACATAATTCCTTCCATGGTCAAATCTCCATAACCAAACACAATTGTTGCAAATAATTGACATTTACTTTTAGCAAAATCTAGAATATTAGAATCCAGTATGAACCTCTGGTGGTATCTGTGGACCAGTGCAGCTAGAGCTAGTCTGTGAGTCTTGGCTGCTGCCTTTTCTACAAGGCGATTTGGGGACCCTCGGTTTGGAGGGCAAATCATGACTGTTACAGCACTCTTTGTCACCTCAGAGAAGCGTGGTTTCTCTTTGGAATGATTCGTTTTCGTAAATTGCTGCCTTTTCACCTTTGGTTTTAGGCTCTTTGATAAGCCGTCTGCTTCTCAAACCCAATTTCCCTTTACCATGAAGGGCTTGTAGGCAGTTGTTCAGATGGAAAACAAAAGCTTTCTCCAGTTCTTGCTGGTTTTCGAAGAGTGGGAAGACCTCTGGGAGAGAGATTACATCTGCTTATTGGAATTCATTTGTGATGTGTGCCTGACTAGACAGTATTTTACCAGGGACTGCTCGGGCTGGCTGAAGAGGAGATACAATTTTGGAATGCGTAGGTTTTGGCTATTTCTGTCCTTGCCAGTATCAGCTAGGGCTCCAAAGAACTTGTTGGGATTGATGCCTCTTCCTTTTTTTTTCTGTACCTGCATCCATGGTCCAAATTTTCCATTTGTACTTTGATTTTCCAGGTTGTTGGTCTGTTGAGTGAGTGACTCAGCATAATGCCCTTCAGCGCCCTGCGTTAAGTGGAGATTCAGTAAGAAATAGACTAAGATACAGGGGAAGCTAGTGTGAGGTCGGGGAGAAGCCTTGGTAACCCATAGACTATGGCTTTAAATCTGAGCTTTGCCTTATGCTGGCTTGGTGTTCTTGAGTAAGTCATTTTATTTCTTTTAAGTCTTAGTTTCTTTATTTCTAAAAATGGGGATATAAATATCTCCCTTGCTCAAGATTGTGGTGAGGATTAAATGAGAAACTGTATAGGACAGAATCAAGCATTAAGTTGGTGCTCGTTAAATCTTTTCATCTTTCTTCTCATCCCCTTAAGGAGTGTACATGGGAAAATCAGACATGTATACAAGTGATGGGTGTGTGTGTGTGTGTGTGTGTGTGTGTGTGTGTTTAATGTAACCCTGAGAAGTGGCTGGAATCTACCAGTCGCTGGGAACTGGGAGGGTGAGGGCTTGGGCTGGATGCATATCTTCCTTGAAAAACAGGCTGAGAGATATACTCTGATAAGGTAACATCAAACAGTCTCTGTTCCTTTAAAGACCTTAGGAGGGAAAAAGAAAGAACCTGGTCTTGGAGGCCTTGGGGTACGGGTTTACTCAGGGGGACCATTAGAATGTCTCTAGTAGTTACTGGTTCTCGTAGAGATAGAGTAATCTGCTTCGCAGTAAGCTGAGAGCAGAGCCTGAGGTTTGTAAGCATGAGAACTGACTTTTAGGAATAGTTATTACCTAGCGTGGAAGGTTATATAGCCACCAGCCTTTCCCTCCACCCCAAAGTCTGTTACATCATTAGCAGAATGATCTTTTTAAGATTCAAATCTGGTCATCTTAATTTGCTGTTCAAACTCTTCAGTGACTCCCCGTGGCCTTCAGGTTAGAGTTCAGATTCCTTCTGTGACATACGAGGTCTTCCTTGATCTAATCTCTACCCTTCAGCCTCGTCTCCCACTGCTCTTGCCTGTGCGCCATGATTTGCAGCTTCTCGGCCCCTCAACCCTCACGTGTCTTCTCGCCCATGATGGTCTTTCTGCTGCACTGTGCTTCTTCTCCTGCTTATTCCTCTCTTTTACCTGACAAACATCTACTCTTTTCTTTCAGACTCTTCTCAAGTAGCTCGTTTTCTGTGAGGTCCTGCCTGACTTCTGCAGGTGAGGCGTCATGGGATGAGAGACTTCCCTCCTCTAGGTTCATCTAGAATTTTGTACATACAAAACTCTTAACTACATGTTGTAGCATCAGTGGTTAGTAGACAGAATGATGTCTCTTAATGCTTTTGTTTATGACCCTTTGGCTATTTTATTTTAGTGCCTTCATTGGGGGACTCAGTGCATCCATTTGTAGATCAGTTCACAACAGATATCTTTAAAATTAGAAAAATAAATGCAGATAAAGCACCTTGCTAGACTTAGAAAAGTGTATTTTATTATACTGCTTATCCCTGACCCAGTGAGTAGCCATCAGTAAAATGAACAATTAGGTTCGGAAAGAGCTAATTTATTATCAGGTTGGTGGCATAGGTCCATCTGATCTGATTTTTCAATCATTGACAAGCTTTGGCCAAGACAAGCATAACTATTACTTATGCTTTCTTTCAAATAACTTTTCATTTGGATCCTCAAATTTCTTCTAATATAAATAGGATCTGAATTTTGTTTTTCATGTTGGAACTATTTCCGGATGTCTGGTGATCTTTGGTTGTCTTTTCATATTTTCAAATGGGGTACTAAAAAGCTTATTGGCAATTTTAAATACTTGGGTGGGGTTTACTGATTGTGGACCTCACTGTGTGGTGATCTGCCTGAGCTATTTGTGGGGCAGCTGCAATGTCAGCATCTTGAGGTCTTTCCGCTCCGGCTGGAAAGATTCTCTGGAAGGATCCTCTTGTCTCCTTCCTAGAGGTTATGGGACTGGCTGCCGCTGGTCTGGAAGCTGAAGCGAGAGGAGGAGTGCGTGGAGATCCTCAGTATTCAGTTCCCTTAGACTCTTACTTACAGGAGTGACCAGCCTTTACCTGTCCTTGCTATTCCCTTGTCTGGAGACCTCGATCTTACCCTGTCCAGAGCGAAAAGAAAACCCGAACATGGTGCTCCCAATTTCTGAATTTTGTGTGTGTGGAGGTGGGGGAAGGTGGGGTGGTTTACAGGTTAAATTGAGTTATTTTTTAATTTTTTCCACTGCTGGACTTGGTATTCATCTTTCTTCGATTTGGGAAGTCAGTTACTGCTTGCGCATCCATTTGCTTTCTAGCTTTCAATATTTTGTGGCCATTGCTCTTGTCCATTTCTCTTTGTTTTTTATGGTTGTATGCCTCATAAAATCCAAAAGTAGGCTTTAAAATACATTATATACCCCCCTCTTTAGAATAGACAGAATGTCATTTAATCTTTGAGATTCAAGTTCATTATTTTGAACATCAGTTATTTTGCCTTTTTGTGCCGTCCTGATGCCCGCAGGAGCTATTGCATCCTACAGTAGCTACTCTGATGCTACACTTTCAAACAAAAACAAAAGTGAAGCGCCACCTTGTTGATGGGTACTGTGCTTTTTACATTTTTGTGGTTGTTTTGGAATTTACTGTTTTGTATTTTCTCCTTGCTGTTTGTGTAACACAACAGACAATACTGTTCCCCTTTCTTACTTTGTCACTTCTAACCTACAATATATGGTGCTCCCAAATTACTGAGTTTATTAGATGTGTTTTTAAAGGAAAAGTGAGGCCGTAGGGACTCTAGTAGTAGTAAAGTACAAAGAATTACAGACAATTATTGTGGCTTTGAAGAGGCCTTTTTTTTTTTTTTTGCTTATTTCCTTGTTCTCTGAGTGTTCCAGAAAGTGATTATCAGATTGCTGAATTCCATACAAGTGAGGTATTATAATAAAACTTCATGGCTTGTCAAGTAAATTGCTTTCATCCATTTTGTCTCCTCCCCTTTTTATTTCAAGCTTCATGGTAAATTCTGCAAGGTAGTGGGGTAGGTAAGATTATTTCCGTTTTGTAGCTAGGGCCGTTGGAGGTTCAGAATGATTAAATGAGTTTTCACATCACACAACCGAGCGGTAGCGCTGGGCCTAATCCCGTGTTGTCGGACTCACGCCGTAGTGCTCTGTCCCTTCTCTGCTCTGTCCCGTCGTACGTGGCCCGATAGAGAGGATCCAATTCAGAAGATCCGAGTTCAGTGCCATAAGGAATAGTCCTCATTTGGTCCTTTTTTTTTAATTGGAGAAGGGGGACAGGACTTTATTGGGGAACAGTGTGTTCTTTCCCAGGACCCATCAGCTCCAAGTCAAGTCATTGTCCTTTTAATCTTAGTTGTGGAGGGCGCAGCTCAGCTCCAAGTCCAGTTGCCATTTTCAATCTAGTTGCAGGGGGCGCAGCCCACCATCTTCTGCAGGAGTCGAACTGGCAACCTTGTTGTTGTTGTTGAGAGCTCGCGTTCTAACCAACTGAGCCACCCAACTGCCCCTCATTTGATCCTTATGGTAGCACAGTAGGACAGGATAGATTTTCCTATTTCCCACCTGGGGAAATTGGAGCTTACCTGATATAATAGAGAGTGGCAAAGCTGGGACTCATTTGCTGCTTCTTCTTTTTTTTTTTTTTAAATAAATTGTATTGGGGAATATTGGGGAACAGTGTGTTTCTCAAGGGCCCATCAGCTCCAAGTAGTTGTGCTTCAATCTGGTTGTGGAGGGCGCAGCTCAGCTCCAAGCCTAGTCTCTTGTTTTCAATCTTTAGTTGCAGGGGGCACAGCCCACCATCCCATGTGGGAATTGAACCAGCAACCTTGCTGTTGAGAGCTGGCTTGTGCTCTAACTGAGCCATCTGACCATCCCTCATTTGCTTTTGACTCGAAATCCTGCTCTCTGATTGCAGTGTCTGATACTTCTTCCTCCCTAAATCGGAATGAGCTGCCAAAAGAGAAAATATGCCAGCCACATGGATATTGGACAGCAGTGGTTTGAATTATTATTAAACAGCCAAGTCATCTTCCCTGGGAAGGTTTCAACTGATTGGAATTCTCAGGCTATTTTCCCAGTTTATGTAAAGGAGGAGGATAAAGAATTACTGTGTTTGGACTTTCAACAAACTTTAATTCCTTTAGTGGAAGCACTAAAGTTACACAGTTGCATTGCCAGTTTGGCACAAGGAAATACTTAAGCTTTCAAGTAGAAATACTTACTTAGTTTTTATTACAGCCCAATATTCTGGACCCCAGGAGGGATTCATCATGAATCAATTAGGTTAGGGCTCTACGGTCCATTCGTTCTTAGACTTAAAGGCTGAGTTTGTCTAGACAGTTCAGTGGAACAATTCTCTATACCTTTATTGAGCTCCTGCTGTGTACAATGAATATTAATAGACACTGGAGAATGTCTCTCATGGTCTAGTTAGGAAGGGATGTACACATAATTGCATTATAGTGTCAGAAAGGACTATAATTGAGAGCTATACAGAGAGTACTGAACAGGGAATGATTAATTCTTCCCAGATCAATGGTGGGGAGTGATTGGAGAAAATTTGACAGTGAAGATGATGATTGATTTGTGCCTTGCAGGAGGGGTCAGATCATTAGAAAGGGAATGAAGGGAATTACAGGCACAGGGAACAGTCACGGGCAAAATCTCAGAAATGTGAAAGAGCTTGGTTGAGGGAAGCAGGGGGAAGCTTATTCAGCTAGAACTAGGCCCCCTGTCTGGTCTGGGGCTCTCAGGGCCTTTTCCTGTTACGCTGTGCCAGCACCTGCTCACCATCGGTGTGTTCTTCCTCTTACGTAAGTCTTCTCCGAAACAGGCTGCATCTCCTCTGCAGTCTTGCTGGTCTTTCTTCAAGCTTAGTTGGTGTAATTGCACTCTCCTCTAAAAAAGCTTTCCAGGCTGATGGTTGATACCTGTCTTCTCCAAACTCCTGTTGCCCTTTGTAAGCTAATGCAGTTGCCTCCTAAATTAACACTGACAACTGTCCATCCATACTTTGTTTCTGTATTGTTTCCTATTCTAGAAGGATTCGCCATGCGTGATATTTTTGGTTATGCCCAGAGTAGAGGTTTATTGTTGGTTACTTGCATTTCTCAAGTCTTGGTTATAGGTTTATTTTGAAGTTGTTTAACCTTCTATTCAGCTCAGGAAACCTCTTACCCTCCCAGAACTAGTAATTCCTTTTCTTGTTGTCTTAGTACTTGTCACCCTGCCCTAGAATGCTATTTTTTCGGTGTCTGTATCCCCTACAAGATAGTGGGACCACTGAGGGCAGGGATTTGCTTTAGTTCCTCTTGTGTTTTTTCAACAGCCAACATAGAGTCTGGACACAGAATACAGGTTTGGTACATGTTTGTTGTGAGTCAGGATGCAGGAGTTCTAGTTCCAGTTCTACCACTGTGTGACCTTGGGCAGGTCACTTCCTATCTTTGAAGCTCCAGTTTTCTTACCTGTAAAATATGGAGGCTGGACTCCATGACCGATATCATAGCATTTATCCTACTTAAGGTCGTCCGGGTCTGGGTGAACCGATAGAAGCCTCACCAATAATTTGAATAGGTAAACTTTAATATAAAGAATTGTTAACTAGGTAAAAAGTGATTAACTACTAAAAGAGACAAGAAGAGAACTCTAAGGTATAATAGAGGTGGTAACTGCACAGAACCACTGCCACCCATTCCTAGGGCTGAGGGAAAAGGAACAACGGAAGGAACTTAGAAGCTTAAGAAAAGAGAGCCCCACAAGACCGAGAGTCAGACCTCTGAGAAGAGTGTGTGTCTGTCCTCTGAATGTGCTGCTGGGTGCTGTGGGGAAGAAGAAACTGGCCCGAGGGCACTCACCTTAGAACCGGAGAGCCACGCCTGGGTTGAAACCTCCCCGCACCCTCCCCCGCACACTGATCTACTTCTGCCTCATAGAAAAACCAAAGACTGGGAAAAGTCCCTTCTTTCTCCCTTAGCCTTGTATTCTTCCAGCACCCTCCGTTGGCAGAACCTGACATGAACCAGCTGGGAAAGGAGAAATGTAGTCTGCAGAGTCCAGTTCAGTCGGCAGAACAGGGCAACGAAGAATTGGTTTGGAGCTGTAAGGCAAAAATGAATAATTTCTGTGGTGTAATAACTTGTTTTGATACTTGTCTTCCTCATGCAGCATGAGCTCAGTAGTGGCTGAAACAGTGTCATATTTGTCTCTGTATCTGCATTATCCCAAAAGGGGCCTGATACTACGGAGTTGCTCAGTGTTCTCAGTCAATACTGTTTGAGTGAGGGAAAGCCTCTGTAAGATAGTGAAAATTAGGTGTTTTTCTAGGTTGGCTTAAGTCTGATTATTTTGGAAGGGGCTGGGGCCAGACATTCTCCCTAGCAGTTAAAACCTTATTGAAGCCATTTGTCTTGTGCCTGTATGTGTACAGCTTGCATTAGATGCTAGAGGGCAGGGAGAACATTATCTGATTAATATTCGTATATTCTTTGAAATTAAATACATGCACTTTCCTAAAGTGTGAGAGTCTGAAATCCGGGGTAGGTACTTTGTACATAAGTAGATGCATATTCCTCAGAAAGGCAAGGGGAGTAACATGTCATGCACAATTTAGTTCATTTCCTCCCTAGAGCCCGTTGTATTATCCCCATTGTACAGATGGAGAAACTCAGAAAGGTTGAGGGACTTGTTTAAAGTTATACAGTTAGTAAGTGGCAAAGCTAGCCCAGGTTTGGCGGTTCTAAAATTTGAACAGGGCGGCACTCTTCCTTTCTCCCAGGTTATAGAGTGCAAGCACATAATCTTTAACTGTTGTTAACTGAGGGCAGTAGAAATCTGTGGAATTGATTTCTGTGTCTGGCCATTTGGGGTTGGGCAAGTATCAACAGAGCAAAATAGCAGCACTTGCAAGGCTGCAATGATAGTGTTTGCTAATAATTGGCCTTTGGATAAGCCAGTTGGAGCCTGAGCTTCAGAAGAAGCCTGATTTGTGAAACAGTTGCTATTTGTCAGCAAGGTATTCTTGTCAGCAAGGTATTCTTTTTGTTTTTAACCCCACACTAGCAGCTCACAGGAGAGTTATGCATTCCCTGCAACATTAAGCTTCTCCTCTCTTGCTCTTGCAGGTTTCTTTTCTGGGGCCTGAAACTAGATATACCATTTAAATATTAATAGGAAGCAAATTTATGAAGCTGGTGTGTTTGTTGCTTCTGGGCCAGCACACACAAAGCCTTTAAGAAAGTTCTTTAGGCTTGAGAGTCAGTTATTCCTTTCTCAGGTCACCAGGTAGGCAGAGTTGGGGACCCTGAGGCCTGACTCATGCTTAAAGGGCCCAAGTATTGGACAGGCCTGGGAGAGATAACGGTGACAAGAAAAGCTTTCCATTAAAAGCATTGGAAGAGGCCAGTAATATCAGGATTTGCTAATCAAATTATTCAGCTGATCATTTGGTGACTATCCACTCACTGGGCTGGCCGCTGAGATTGGCTGACATTGGAGTGTGATTTCATCATGACAGCGAGAAGCCTTGGACCAGTGTCACCTTTCCTTAGTTTCTTCAGGGACTACCACTGAATCTGAGGATAGTTACCTTCCCCTTTGATGTTCCTGGCTGTGAATGCTGCTGCTTTACTGCTTTTGAGAAATAATGACATTTATTCTTTGTGAGGAGCTGAAGAAAGAGTCTGTCGTTTATTTTTAACTACATGCTCATTAGAGTTGAACTCTTACTTTCATTTTGTGTTTTAGCATTGAACAGAAAAGGCAATGTAGTGGAATTAGTATGGGCTTTAAGAGCAGAACCATCTGGGCAAAACCCCATTCTGCTACTTAAAAACTAAATAGTTATTTATTCTGTCTGAGCCTCAGTTTCCTCATCATTAAAATGAGAATAGTGATAAATAATGACAATAATAGCGATCCATGATTTTGGGTAAGTCTGTGAATTTCCGTGAACCTCAATTTATTTATTTGTAAAATGGAGGCAGTAATGCCTCAGTAATAGGTTTGGTTTGAGGAAGAAACTGGATAATATAAATGGAAGTGTCCAGTGGAGTGCTTGGCACATAGTATTTGCATAAATTGCTAAATAAGCTCCTGTGACTCTTCTTAGGAGATCTGAAGGAAGAAGACCCCTGAGGGTAGGATAGTTCCTGTGGGATGGGTCGGGGCTTAATAAACATGCGTTAATTAATTCTTTCAGTGGAGAGCTCTTGTCATTTCCTTTATGGACAGTTTGACTTGATCTGCTGGTGTTCTTTCTCCTACCATTACGTCTACAGACAGAACTATTGAATTGTTTTCCCCTGAGAGTTTCCTTTCCAACCTGTAGTCCTGAGTGAGTTATTCCAAGTTGCTCTCTACAGAGAAAGCGGAGTACAAAGGCTGAGTTGTGGTTCAAAACTTCCAGTAGCTTGTATTTCTGGGTCCAGTGTTTTGTATACAAGGCTGAAGAGGGTTTGTCAGAGGGCTTACGGAGGTGTGATCATGCTATTTTTTTCTATTTCTTTAGTCTAAGCTAAGAAGGAAGGTTAAAAAAACCTTCCAGTAAAAAAAAAAAAAAAAAAATTATGGACCAGTAAACTAGATAGATGTCTCTGTAAAGCTGTTCTGTGATCTCTACTTAACCTCTTCAGGCAAGAGACTCTGGCAAGTTTGAATTCCAAATGTTTCAGTTCAAGGATTTCATTTCTCTTTCTGTCAGAGTTGCAGAATCCTTAGAGATCGTCAAAAGCTGAAACAGAGAGATTAGAGGACTCGTTTAAAGTTATATGGTAAAACCAGAGCTAGGTTTCTCCCTTTTGATTTCGCTTCCTGTAGTTCTTTGGGAAAAATAGCTGTTTATTTCATAGGATGTTCAGCCAACAGTAAGCAGTTTATTTTTGAGAATATCCTACTTTTCCTTCTCATAAATGCTGCAGGATTATATTGAGCTGTACGTAACGTTTACAAAGTTATTTCATGACCAGTGTTGCTTTTTTCTTCATAGCACTTCTGTGAGATAAGTCAGCTACTCTTAATGATTTTGGGTTTGGTTCTTGTTTTTTTCAAGAAACAAACAAACAAAAAAACTGATGAGGAAATTAAGGCCCAGAAAGGGGAAGTGACTTGTTCAGAGTTACATAGTGAATTAATAATAAGTTTAGAATTAGAACTAAGGAGCAAGAAGGGCCCTTTTATTTTTACATTTTTGATTATCATTGGGAACATTGTCACACCTTGCCAACACTGGATATTAACATTCTCTACAATTTTTGCCAATCCAGTGAGAGAGAAATGTCTAATTGTTTTAATTTTCATCTTTCTAATTACTAGTGAAGTTCAGTGTTTTTTTCATGTTTATCAGCCATTTGTAGTTCTGTGAATTTTGCATCATTTATTGCACATGTTCTGCTAGGTTCTTTGTCTCTTGTCACTTTCCCAGGGGACAGTACTCTTATTAAGGATGTTAAGGTTAGTCATCTTTTGATATATATGCTACAAATATTTTTGATGTTTAATTTATAAAACTTAGTGATTTCGTAGAGCACTAAAAAGTTTTTTTATATTGGGATAACTTTTAAAAATAACATATTACTGCTACCACTAGGATTACTACTGAACATTTACTTTATGAGTTTTCCAAGAACTTTCATATTCTTTCTGTCTTTTGTCCTTTTAAGAACTTCATGTGGGGGCTTATGATGAAAATAAGACAGATTGAACATGTACATCTTACCTTCTTTTAGAAAAATGCCATTGAGAAGGCAGTGTGGTGGTTCCTCAAAAAATTAAAATAGAATTACCATATGACCCAGCAATCCCTCTCCTGGGTATCTACCAAAAAAATCTGAAAACATTTATACATAAAGACATGTGAGCTCCAATGTTCATTGAAGCTTTGTTTACGGTGGCCAAGACATGGAAACAACCAAAATGTCCTTCGATAGATGAATGGATAAAGAAGTTATGGTATATATACACAATGGAATACTGTTTGGCAGTAAGAAAAGATGAAATAGGACCATTTGTGACAACGTGGATGGATCTTGAGATTATAATGCTAAGCGAAATAAGTCAGACAGAAAAAGCAGAGAACCATATGATTTCGCTGATATGTGATATATAAACCAAAAACAACAAAAGAGCAAGACAAGCAAATGAGAAACAAAAACTCATAGACACATTCAATAGTTTAGTGGTTACCAGAGGGTAAGGGGGGTGGGGGCTGGGAGATGAGGGTAAGGGGGATCAAATATATGGTGATGGAAGGAGAACTGACTCCGGGTGGTGAACACACAATGGGATTTATAGATGACATATTACGGAATTGTATACCTGAAATCTATGTAACTTTACTAACAATTGTCACCCCAATAAACTTTAATTTTAAAAAAAGAATGCCATTGAAATGGAATAAAACTAGTGTTAACTCACAAAGGCTGAGAGAGTAGGACAAGATGGAAATGAGGCACAAGTGATGAATGAGTTAGTGGACGAGGGAAAGCAGAAAGCTAAGACTACCGAGGGAATATGAATGTGAACAAAGCTATTCCGTGGAACAGAATCCTAGAAAGCCTAGATAGTGGAGGTTCTTGGCATCTTGAATGGTAGAAAGAGGTGGAGCTGAAAACAGGACTTCAGAGGTTATATAAACAGCAGTTAAACCCCCAGATCTTTATTTCAGCAGAACTTGGGAGGTTTCTGCTCTAGAGAAATAAAACCAGAGAGGACTTGGACTTGTGAATACCAAATTTAGCTGCGAGTAAAAGAAAGGTACCATTCTAAAAATGGGGATTAAGTGAAGGTCTCCATCAGTTCTTAGTCCCCGACATAGGTAGTCAGGCTTGTTCACCTTAGGTGGGAGCCTGGAAGACTCCTCTCGGAGAAGCTGATCCACAGACATTTAAGGACCTCCCCAATAAAAATTGGCTTGACATTTCCTCTTGTTACAGTGAAGCCTAAGAAGTTAACATGTCCTGCTGCTCGTACAGTGTATCTGTGTGTACCTTTCTCTTAAATATGAAAGACTAGGCAAAGGTCACTTGATATTGGAGAAAAACTTCTAATATGAATAACATAAATAAATACAGATAAGAGGAGCTCCATCCTCCAAAAGAGAGTAGGGGGAAGGGAAAGCACAAGAGAGAGAATGTAGAAAGCAAGAGAAAATTGAAAAAAAATTCAGATCAGACAAGATATTGACTAAGTGAAACAATAATAGGGATATATATATATATATATATATATATATATATATATAGAATAGAGAACAAGAAAGAACTTTGGGACAATTAAAAATATATCAGAAATGAAGAATTAAAACAAAAGTAGAAAATAGAAGAAACAAATTACAGGGTCAGTTTTAAGGTTTATTTAAATGTAAAAGTTATTAATATAAGAGAATTGATTGAATTATTTTTGATATTTATTCTCTTCAGTTCCTCCAGTTTTTTTCCCCCTTTATATCTCTGGGTCTCCTAATAGTTGAATGTTGGATCATAGAATGAAGGAAATCATCAAAGAAATAATATACCTTCCCAGAATTTAAGTATACATATGTTTAGGTTGAAAAACCCCATTGTTCAGTGAATAAAAAAACCCAAATCATCATGAAATTTCAGAACACTGGGTTGAATGAGAATATAGTAAAAGCTTCCAGAGAGAATTAACAGGTCACATACGAAGGCATTGGACTTCTCAAAAGCAGTATTAGAAGTTAGAAGAAAGGGAAAGAATTGCCTCACATTCTGGAAAGAAATGATTCCAACCTAGAATTCTATACCCAGTCAAAACTAACAATCAAATATGAAGGTAAGGGGGCAAAAGACATTTTCAGACTTCTAAAAAGGTTTCCCACATATGCTATTTTAGAAAACTTGGTAGTTTGATATACCACAATGAAATAGAAAAGAAAGAGGAAGGCATGGATCCAGGAAACGGGAATCCAATGTAGACGAGAACAGTGAGTAGAAATCCCAGAATGATGGTTATTCCAGGACCATAGCTCTGCAGGAGGCCTCGAGACTGGAGAGAGTTGCCAGATTGGAGCAAGAGGTTGGAGGTCTTCAAGAGAGATGTTGTAAAGAAAAGATCAAATGAAACCAATAAATGACCTGACGTATATGACCATATTAAAAGGAGCCTTAAAGTTATTTTAGAGAATTTGGGGATATATTGGGGGAAAGGACATTAAAACCAGGCAAATTAAAAATGAAGCAACTATTAATTCTAGGAAAAACTAGAATTCTAGTTGTCCAAAAAAAGGCAATGCAGTCATAATACACTGTGTGGCTTAGTTGTGAAATCAGAATAATGTAAACTCTGAATATTAGTTTTTAATTTTATTTTTAAATAATTATAGATTTATAGGAAGCTGCAATGATAGTATGGGGAGGTCCTATATACCCTTTATTTAGTTTCCCCCGACGGTTAGATCTTGTGTAACTATAGTACAATGTCAAAGCCAGGAAAACAACATTGGTGCAATGTGTGTGTATCATTCTTTTATCACATGTGTAGATTTGTGTAACCATCACTGCAGTCAAGATACAGAAAATTCCATTACTACAAAGATTTCCCTTGTGCTACCCCTTGGTAGTTGTAGCACCCACCACCCCCACCATCCCAACTCCTGGCAACCTCTAATTTGTTTCCCATCTGTGTAAGTTTGTCATTTCAAGATAAATATATAAATGGAACCGTATAGTATATGACCTTTATTTTTTCTTTCCCTCAGCATAAGACCCTTGAGATCTATCCAAGTGGTTGTGTGTATTAATAGTTCATTCCCTTTGATTGCTGAGTAGTGTTCCATGAAATGGGCATATCCTAAAAATACTAATTTAAGTAAAAATTCTTATGTGACCATATTAGTGAAAGAGAAGTATGTATAAATGTGTATGGGTGGTTGTAGGGGTGATGGTAATGGTATAAAAGAACAAATCCTCATAATAGAAAGATGATAGTGACTAAAATTGATCCCCCCCAAAAGCCAGTATAAGCGTATTTTTTGGAAATAGATAAATACTAAGAGAATGAGCTTAAAGTGGAGAGTGATTGCCTTTCGGGAGCAGAAATCAGTCAGATAGGGGAGTGCTGCTTTTTTGTTATAATCCTTATAGTACTTACCATATATGAGGTGCGAGCAAAAGATACAGTGAATTTTTAAGTAAAAAAAAAATATTACAGTAAAAGACACATTGCCATTAATCCCCCTCAAAATACTCCCTCTTACTTCGAACACACTTACCCCATCGTTCTTGCCACTTTATGAAGCAGTTCTGGAAGTCCTCTTGCGTGTCTTTACTTTATCCTCCATCATGATAACTCTCTGTGTCACACTTCGCTTCCGGTGTGGCAATTTCTATCACATAAAAACATTACGGTGTATCCTCATCCATCTCATTCACTGGATCTGGCACCTTGTGACTTCTGGCTCTTCCCCCAAAGTCAAAATTACCATGAAAGGAAAACATTTTGAATCGATTCAGGACATCGAGGCAGCCACGACAGCGCAACTAATGACACTCATGAAAGAGGACTTCCAGAACTGCTTCAGGAAGGGGCAAGAACGATGGGGTAAATGTGTTCGAAGTGAGGGGGGGTGGTATTTTGAGGGGCAATATGTCTTTTACTGTAATATTTTTTTTTTTAATTTAAACATTCAGCATATCTTTTGATCACACCTCGTACGTATGAAGTAAAGGGTTATTAACATAAATGGAAATAAGGCCCACAGAGTTAGGGGCCTAAAGTTTTAGAATGAGTAAATAGAGGAGAGTCCCGCTCTGGCTGCCTGACTCTCACCTTGTCCTTTCTGCCCCACCCTGCCTTGGAGTGTTTGTTGGTCACGTTCATACGAGTGGAAGCGGTGCTCCCATCAGAGCCCTCTCGGTAGTTTTTATATTGGTTGTTAACAGCCTTTGCCTCTGGGACAGTGCGAAGTGCCTGGCAGGGCAAACAAGAGGCCTAATGACCCAATTCCTGAGTAACTGATGCTGGGGTGAGAAATTACCATAAAACTGCTCTCTGACATGCCAGCTTGGCAGCTATGCCCATTTTCTTTTCTTCTGATGGACTAGAGAAAGATCTTTTATAGGAATTGCATGGATCCCTGTTTTTTGGGTTTTTTTTTTTTTTTTTTTTTTTCAGTTTAAAAATTGATCGTTGGCCCCTGACAAAATACCCCAGGTCATAAGAGAGGGAAGTCAAGGCCTAGGTTTGGGAGTCAGAGAACTTGGATGTAGCTATTGCTTCACTACTTTCTTCGTTTTGTTTTTTTTCTCTTTTAGCACAGTAGGATTCCTTCTTTTCTCAATTGCAGTTTCAGCTTTCTGGAGAATTCTCTCCTTGATATCTTTGTTGAACTTTGGTCTTCCCAAATTTCCTGTTCCCCAGACAATTCTTTGGATCACTTTTGCAAATGATTTCTCTCTCATTCATCATGCATGAGAATTTAATCTCAGGGAGGAATCCCATTATCTAGGACTGGAGAATCATTCTTTGCCCTAATGTGCCAACTACAAGATTCAAGCCCAGAGTGAAATCCTCAGAATGAGTCAGTGGCCTCGTGCTTTACTTCAAATACTAGGTGATCCCTTTCTCCGCTGCTATTACCGTTAAAGCATCTTGTCCACGCACATTAGCTGCAAGCTCCCTTGGTTTTCTTTGCTTCCTGATGAGGCTGCTCTGTAGTTGTTTTATCCAGTTAAAGAGTAATTTCCCAGTTCTGAAGATGAAAATAAGAGCTGTTATGCACCAACAGAGTCAATGTCATGACTCGGGAGTGAAAACGAGCAGAGCTTTATTTTTGTCTCCTGCCATGCCTGGGCTCAGTGGGGAGAAAAGGGCGGGAGGGGCCCTTAGCCTGGTCAGGTGCTGCTGACCAGAAGGTGGGCAGGGGTAGGTGGGGCTCAGCTCTCTTGACCCTGAGGAGCAGTCCCTTCAGAGGGTTCCACAGGTGTTGCAACAACAGTACAAAGAGTATAGGGTGCCCATTATTCAGACTCTCCTGGAGAGAGGGCCAAAGACTCCAGTTATGATTCTTACTGAGAGTACAGTCAACATTCACAGGCTAGGTTGCACAGGCAGAAAAAGCCACCCATCTTTTCAAATGATAAGATTCAAATCAATCTTATTAAAATAATAGCACATATATTTCCTGAAACTGTTGTACCATAATAAAATTTTATAACTTGGAACTTGCTAGTTTCAGTCAGTATAAGAGACAGACTTCTAGACCCAAGGACCCTGTTCAGGTGGTGTTTGCTGGAAGTTCCCAGGGCCCGGAGGTGGTTTTCTGGGAATCGAGGCCAGCAGTGATTTTTTTTCAGCTCATGATTTCCATTGTCTTCGGGTGCACGGACAGATGTTTGGTGCACGGACAGATGTTTGACAGTAGTGTGAAATAATGTGTAAAATCCATCTCTTTTTTATCTTGAGCTTGACATCTGGTAAGAAGGCAAAGCCTTTGGGCAGGGTATGTAAGGAGCCCCTTTGGTGTTCTGGGTGCTATAAAGGGGCTGTTTCTTTTTAGACAGGGCATCCTTCGGTGATAGCCTTGATCATTCTCCCCATTTAAGGATTATGGTTTCAGTGAAACATTTCGAGATGACTGCTAAAGAAACTAGGTCACTTTAGGTATGATTTATGAAATGCACCATTAATGAGGCAATGAGAAAGTCAATTCTGTCTTTCTGTGTCCTGAAATTTTAAAGAGGTTAATTACAGGAAGACCTTCAAACCATATGTTCGTTTGTGTTGGAAACATTCCCATTTTTGAATAATGTGCTTGCTGTGTGTCTACATCTAGTCATACAGTATTCAGCATCAGCACTTATTACTTGAGTTCTTTTGTTTTATAGTTGAGGTTATATAAAGCCGGTTTTAAAATAATATTTAAATGATCATTTTAAGGGGTGAATCTCCTGACATGTTACACCCACTGAGCTGTAATTAACCCAGCAGCGTTGCTTCCAAAGCCTGGTGTTTGTGCCCCTCTCCGCCTTGTTCACTCTGTTCCAGCCACACTCGTTGTCTCAGTTCCTCTGAGAGCATGTCAAGCTCTCTTCTGCTTCAGTGCCTTTTCCCTTACTTTTCCTAAAATGTTTCTGTGCTCCTCCTTCCAACATGGCTAACTGCTGCTCTGTTCTGGCTCGTTTAAATGTCACCACCTTGGAGTGTTCTTTCTCGTCTTGCCATTTTAGAGAAAATCTCTCTGTTTGCTTCTTTGTGAGAATCTTTTACATGTCGTAATTGTAGCATGTATTAGTCTATTCCACTTGCCCCTCATTTCTTTCCTCCTCTGGAGTATAAGCTTTGAGGACGGGGCAATGGCTGGGTGGTTCATTATTGCATTCTCAGTGCCTAACACAATATCTAGAGCCTGACTCATAGTAGGAATTCATAACAAACATTTGTTGGAAGCTTGAATGAATGAAAGAGCCTCCTCTTTCTTGGGAGCGTCCAAGAGCCGCAGGCATAAGATGAATGGCCACTTTGGGCTTAGTTTTGGAAGTCACACAGCATTACTTCCACTGCATCCTATTGGTTGGGCTAGTCCAACTCAGATACGGGGGGAGGAGAATTAGGCTCTGCCTCCTGGCGGGGTTGCAGCAATCTTTGGAATATATGATCTGTCTAGCTGGGTACTGGATATCTTGTCTGAGAAATGGATGCAACTCTATTATAGGCATGCTAATATTAGAGAATATCCCTGGATAGCCACCCCTGAAATATAGAGGCAGCGGTTCAGATCCTGGTTCTGTCACTTACTAGTGATAGAGAAAGAAAACCTATCAAAAAATTTAAGCAGTACATTCATTCAGGCTTTCAAACAATATATAGGCATACCTCATTTTATTGCACTTTGTGCTTCACAGATGTTTTTTATTTTATTTTTTATTTTTATTGGGGAATATTGGGGAACTTCAGGACCCATCAGCTCCAAGTCGTTGTCCTTTAATCTAGTCATGGAGGGCGCAGCTCAGCTCCAAGTCCAGTCGCCATTTTCAGTCTATAGTTACAGGGGGCACAGCTCATCATCCCATGGAGGGAATTGAACCAGTAACCTTGATGAGAGCTTGCGCTCTAACCAACTGAGCCATCCTGGCCTGTTTGTTTCTTAACAAATTGAAAGCAAGACCCTCCACCAGCAAAAAGATTACAAAGTTGCTGTACTGTGATACTTGCTTCATGGCAGTGGTCTGGACCGAACCTGCAACATCAGACATCTCTGGGGTCTGCCTGTACTGTGAGCACCACTGTGGACCAAGACTTGGACATTAGATTAGATGCTGAGCTGCAGTAGTGAACCAGACAGCCTTTGCTCTTGTCCCCAAAGCACCCAGTCAATAAATGGAATCAGCGGGACCTCCCACTCTTTCCCCTAATGCATTGCCTTTTTTAAAAAAAAAAGACTTTATTTTCTTAGAGTAGTTTTAGGTTTACAACAAAATTGAGAGGGAGGTACAGAGATTTTCCATGTACACCCCCCCGCCCCCCACATATATAGTCTCTCCCATGATCAGTATCACTCGCCGAAATGGTACATTTCTTACCCAGGATGAACTTATGTTGACACATCAGCATCACCCAAAATCCATCGTTTCCCTTAGGGTTCACTCTTGGTATTATACGTTCTGTGGGTTTTGACAAATACATAATGACATATACACATCAATATAATATACAGTATTTCATTGCCCTAAAAATCCTGTCGTCCCTCCCCCCCACCCCACCACAACCACTGAGCTTTTCATTGTCTCCGTGGTTTTACTTTTTCCAGAATGTCACATAGTTGGAATCATACAGTACATGGCCTTACAAGATTGACTTGTTTCACTTAGTAATATGCATTTAACGTTCCTCCATGTATTTTCATGGCTTGATGACTCATTTCTTTTTAGCACTGAATAATATTCCATTGTCCGGATGTACTACAGTTTATCCATTTACCCACTGAAGGGTATCTAGGTTGCTCTGAAGTTTTGGCAGTTAGGAAAAAAGCTGTTATAAACACCCTTGCGCAGGTTTTTGTGTGGAAGGTTTTCAGCTCCTTTGAGTGTGATTGCTGTATCACGTGGGAAGAATGTTTAGTTTTTGTCAGAAACCACCAAAGTGTCTTCCAAAGTGGCCGTAGCATTTTGCATTCTTACCAACGATGGATGAGAGTTCCTGTTGCTCCACATCCTTGTTAGCATTTGGTGCTGTCAACATTCCGGATTTTGGCCATTAGAAAAGGTGTGTAGTGGTATCTCATTGTTTTAGTTTGCATTTCCCTGATGACATGTGATGTGGAGCATCTTTTCATATGCTTATTTTTCATCTGTATATCTTCTTTGGTCACGTGTTTGTTAAGATCTTTGGTCCTTTTTTTTTTTTTTTTAAAGATTTTATTGGGGAAGGGGGACAGGACTTTATTGGGAAACAGTGTGTACTTCCAGGACTTTTTTTCAAGTCAAGTTGTCCTTTCAGTCTTAGTTGTGGAGGGCGCAGCTCAGCTCCAGGTCCAGTTGCTGTTGCTAGTTGCAGGGGGCACAGCCCACCATCCCTTGCGGGAGTCCAACTGGCAACCTTGTGGTTGAGAGCCCGTGCTCCAACCAACTGAGCCATCGGGAGCTCAGCGGCAGCTCAGCTCAAGGTGCCGTGTTCAATCTTAGTTGCAGGGGGCGGAGCCCACCATCCCTTGCGGGACTCGAGGAATTGAACTGGCAGCCTTGTGGTTGAGAGCCCACTGTCCCATGTGGGAATGGAACCGGCAGCTTTCAGAGTTAGGTGCATGGAGCTCTAACCACCTGAGCCACTGGGCCGGCCCCTTTGGTCCATTTTTTAATTGGGTTGTTTGTTTTGTTATTGTTGTTTCAAGAGTTCCCTTGCCTGTTGTTAGCTCCCAGAGCAATCTATATTTAAAAAAATAATTTATCATTATACTTGTAATTATTTGTGCCATATCTGTATTCTCCACTAGATAGTAAACCCCCTGAGGGCAGGTGTCATGTCAGTCTTGTTCATGCCAGGCGAATAGAAAATAATATTTTTTGGATGAATGAATGGTTTTCTACCATGCAGACTTTCTTTTTAAAGTACTAGAGGCCTGTTGATTCATTTATAAACTCAACAGACATGTACTGCTTAGGCGCTGACTGAGAGGTGAATTGCTCCTGCCCTTTGACCTGGAGGCACTCAAAATCTATTAGAGGAGAGGGACATGGAGAAAAAATTATAATACAACTTTGTATGAGTTCTACAGAAGCCTAGAGAAGGGAGTGAGGGATCTACATTTAAAAGTAAAACTTAATTGGATTTACAGTTTGAAGTATATTTATTGAAAATGTAACAGTATTTAATTACAGTCGTAATTTAAATATTGAAAATTACTTGTTTGTTTTATGGTATAGGAATGGAAAAAGATTGATTTCAAGAATATTCATTTTGAGATAAGTGTTACTATCAATCTCAGTTTATCAGGCACTTTCTCAACCATTTAACTATCCATTATTTAATTCTTTCTACAATCCAATAAGGTGAGTGGTACTAATCCCCATTTCATACATGAAGAAATTGAGATCAGAGAAGTTAAAGAACTTTCTTGAGGTAACAGTTGGTAAAGGACAGACAGGACACATTTAGGTCTTTTGGCTGCAAGCTCAGCTCTTTGTATTAGATTATAGGTTGATTTTTATAGAGCTCTGTGATGTTCCCCAAAGGACCAGAATTCCTGATGGTTTTTAGTTTTCTAAGAGGATTCTAATTCTTAGAACTCAGCCAAAATGCCAACTTTCATGTCTTTCCCGTGAGAAATGATTTCTTCAGCCTCCTTTCTCCTATGGCACTTTATTAATATTCTTCTGGCATTTTTACTGTTTTCCTTATATCATAGCTATGTGTGCCCAGTTTTTTAATTTTTTTTTATTTTAAGGAGGGCACAGCTCACAGTGACCCATGTAGGGATCGAACAGGTAACCTTGGTGCTACCAGCACCACGTTCTACCAACTGAGCTAACTGGCCACCCTGTGAGCCCAGTTTTATCACTTCTGCTTACAAACCTCTCTCGAGGGCAAGACAGTTGTTATGGATATTTTTGTACTAATCAGCACATGTTCCTTGAGCCCCTGTGTTAGTTCATGAGATTTTATAATTTATTTATCATGGGTGATTATAGTTTTCACTAGAATTCTTCTGTTAATTAAATAGATTGAGAATGGTATTTTTCCTTTTATTAATTATCAGTTGTTTTCTTTGGTTTGTAAAAACTAATATAACTGTTGATGTGTATTCCTTCCTGGAGTAAATGTCTTCTGCAGAAATTTTAGGCACTGTAAGTGGTCAAAGGGACCTATTTTGAGGCAGAGTGAATTGTGGTACCTCTTCATTACACTTGGAGGTGGTGAGGACACGCTTCTCCTCCCACTGATTTATAGGTAGGCATAGATTAGCTGCGGGGACTTGTAGTAGTCTTTCTTTGATAAGCATATTTACCTCACCAGATCCTTGTGAAGATCGAATGCAGCAGTGTATAGATGGTCATTTGGATATAGAAAGTGCCAAGCCAGGAGGACTTTGGGTTTTTTTCTCCCCCCCCCAGAGAAACAAGTAACTGCTCTTTCTGAATGAATTAAAGCACGATTCTTCCGCCAAACACTATGCCTTTTCTTGCTGTTGACAACATAGACTCCTATTAGAATTTCTCAGCCAGCTTCAGATTCAGGCTGACATTTTTTCCCCTCAAAGGCAGTTGTATTGTGCCATGTGCTTTCCTATATTTCATTTAATTATTATAACAACTCTTGAGGGTACAGTGTTACGACCTTCATTTTAAAGATGAGTAAATCAAGGGCCAGTGAGTTCAAATACTTAGCTAAAATAGTAAGTGGCAGAGTACAGATCCAAATTCACACCTTCTGGGTTCATGTCTTGTTACGCTTACATTAGTCAGGACAGGCAGAAATGTGCTGTGTGACTAATGGCCCACAAGATTTTAGTGGCTTAATATAACAAAGATTTGTACAATTCTTACTCATATGAATTCCAGTGTGGGCCAGGTGACTCTAGAGCGCAGCTGTCCTCCAGTAAGTGATGAGTTGGGTATTTATGCTGCTTCAGTCTTGTGATGCCACCCTCTCAACATGAGATGATGCCACCCTCTCAACATGAGACTTCTGCCTTTGCAGAAGAGAAAGAGAGGAAACTGGGGCGTCATACACCAGCTCTTGGGTACTTCTGCCTGAAAGTGAGACGTGTCACTTCTGCTCACAGATCATTAGTGCTGCCTAACTTCTAGACGTCTGGGAGCTGTGGGGGCTCATGGCTATTCGGTGAACAGTGAATGTCTCTGCCAGACTACTTTACAGCAGATGCTTCCCCGGGGAATCTGTTTGTACATAGTACATGTTTCCTTCTAGCTTACATCAGGGATAGTTTGTTCACATGTCTGGGTCACGTTTTATACGTGAGTCCCTTGAGGTCAGGAATTAAATTAATAAATGAGCTTATTTTTCAGTTCAATTCAATTCAATGTTATTGAACACCTGCAATTCTAGGCCTTGTTTTCTTTCCAATATCTATAGGCTCCTCTCTTTCTCCCTCTTTCTTCCTTCTTTCCTCCCTCTCTCTCTCTCTCTCTCTCTCTCTCTCTCTCTCTCTCTCTCTCTCTGTCTCTTTCCATATTATACGTAAGTAATAAAAACTAGATAGCACTAGATTTTAAGTTCCTTGAGTGCAATATAGAGTAGTGGTTAAAAGCACTGATTTTAAGGGTTAGAATTCCCTGTGTGCCGCTTTCTAACTCTCTGACCTTTAGGATGTTTTCATCATCCCAAAAGAAACCTTGTTTCTTTTCTTAGCAGTCACTTCTCATTCTCCCCTCTTCCAAGCCCCCTGGCAAACACTAATCTACTTTCTTTCTCTATGGAGTTGTCTGTTCTGGACTTGGGTAATGGTAAGTTAGTAACCTTTCTGTTGCTCAGTTTTCTCAACAAAGTGGGGGCAATGATACTTACCTCCCCAGGTTGTTATAAATGTGGGATGGGAGCAGGGAAACAGTTAAAGGACTTAGAATTGTCTGGCATATAGTAAATGCTGGGTTTGTTGTAAAATGTTTTATTATTATGTTCAGCATTGTCGTGATCATTATTTTGTTCCCTAGGATAGGCCTAAACACATGGTAGGCACATTCATCCAATTGCCTAAAGCCCCTACTATGTGCCAGGTACTGTTTTGGGGGATTTTGAATATGGATTAAAATACGGTTACTGCTCTCAAGCTGTTCACAGTCTCATGGCAGGGACGAATATATAAAGAGTATATAAACACTCTAAACCTGTGAGGGGGTATTCTTAGGTTTAGCCACGTTAAGTAACTTACCCAGGGTCCTGTAGGTAATAAGTAGTTGAGCTGGGATTTGAACCCGAATCTGATCAATTGCAAAACCTATTTTTACTATTTCTGATACTTACAAAAAGAATTTGCTGCTACTTCTGTGCAATTTGTAAGTCCTATAAAACAGAAACTGTTTTTGGCTAAAAGAGCTTGACATGCAGTATATGTTTTGAAAAAGTCAAGTACTGGTGTTCTATTGCTCCCTCTGTACCTGCTCTGGCAAGAAAAAAAAAAGCCTGAGGACTTAGGAGTCCCAAGATGTGTCGTCAGCTCTGGGCAAGATGGGCGCTGCCCCATTTGGCTTTGTCCATTGTCTATCCCGCCAGGTTCCTGACTGGACAGAGACCTTGGGACCTGCATGGAGGGTTTGTGCAGCGTTTCCTATGAATGGGAAGTATTTCTGTGATTAGCCATGACCTCCTAGCAGCAGATGCATTCATCATTTGGCTTCAACTTTCCCATCCCCCCTTTCAGGTTCCATTGGATCCACCTGTCACAGACCAGCTTCCATTGAATTCAGCGGCTTATTTCTGGTTACATTAGGCATGATCTGTAACTACCCTTTTGGCTCACTTCACAAATGGGCTAGTCCTGTAGTTATTTTCCACAAAATATCAAAGTGGGGAGGCCCCTTAAAAATCCCTGACTAAGCCCTGCTCATTTGACTGAGGACGAAAGCCAAGACCGAGTAAGAAAAGGTATTTACCCAGATCCCACAGATTCTGTGGCAGAGGTGAGACCAAGACCCTGATGATTTGACTCTAGGCCAGTTTTTCCCTCTACCAGTCTCTGCTGCCTCTTATTTTCCCACTCACATAACATCACAAAGCTCTTAGAGGGCAGAGGTCATGCCTTATGGACCGTTGTATCCCTCAGAGCCCAGCTTATTAGGTATGTCTAATAACCTTCCAGATTTGTTACCTGATTTTACATACGAAGGATGTGTTGCCTGGTTGAAAGAGCTCAGTGGACCTGGATGGGGATCTTGGCTGGGAATCGATGGGCTGGGCCTTCAACTCAAGTGTCAGTCCAAGTTGTCCAATCTTCTTTCTAGTAAACTAACTGGATTAGTAGGATTTTGACGGGGGGAACAGTTCAAACAGAGCCAAGCTCCAGGAGCAGTAAGTACCGTGTATTCTCAAAAATAAGACTTAGCCGGACCATCAGTTCTAATGCGTCTTTTGGAGCAAAAATTAATGTAAGACCCAGTCTTATTTTACTATAATGTAAGACTGGGTCTTTAATATTATATAACATAACATAATTATAATGTAATATAATTATATAATAATATAAGACCGGGTCTTATATTACTTTTTGCTCCAAAAGATGCATTAGAACTAATGGTCCGGCTAGGTCTTATTTTCTGGGAAACACAGTATTGGTTGCACTCAGAGAAAAGCAACTAGACTGATATGGCCAGAGCACAGGTTGAATTAAATGAAGGGAAATGAGGGGAAGGCAGTGAGAAACACCCCAGGGGGCTGGGGCGAGGTGAAGAAGGTTTGCAACCAAAAGGGACAGAGCACTTTAATGTGGGCTTTTTAAAGAAAGCCTCCTGGAGTTGGAAGCCTTGAACTGGGCCTGAAGGATGCTTAGAATTTGAATTTATAGGGATGGCACAACATTTCTGGAAAAAAGTGAGCACACACTTCTGTTCCTCTTTAAACAAAGTTGCGAACGAAGCACCTGTTTAATTTGCCTAGAGCATTGTTAAGGAGAGAGGGAGGAGCGCTGGACAGCAGAGGTTGGGGATAGGTTTTTAAAAGCCTGGAATTCTAGATTTGCGGATTTAATTTTTATTTCCATGAATATCACTGCAGTTATGCTCTCTTTTCAAAGATGAGTTGTGGGAATCATGGACGGCAGCTGGGTGATGAACTCTCTGCCTTTTTACCCTTTACACATTGGGGCTTTGTTTTAGACATTTCACTTTGATGAACTGCCATGTGCCGCTCTGGCTATTCTCGAGCAGCCTCAAAGGTCTACGACGTGTGGTAATTTTCCACTTTCCTGAGGTGAGCGTTTGAAAAGCATTTGATGGAGGTGGTGGTGGATGGGAGAGAGTCACTTAGCTAAGGAATGTCTCTTCCTAACAATTAGTGGCATTTGTAAATTGAGGGATTCTTAAGCCATCTCTGGAGATTTGTTCACAAATGATAAGGATTTTAATGTATCCCCTTCCTAAATATGCTCTACTCAGGTCCACAGTCAGCCCAGTTCTGGTCCCAGCTCTATTCTTTGCCTTGTCTATGTAACCACGGAGAAGCTTCTCTCCTCTAGTTCCTGCATCCGTAATAATAATAACGTCGGGCTGGTTCATCTTCTGGTTCTGATATTTTAGGACTCTGTTTATAGGACACGGATCATCCTTTTCTTTGACATTCTTCATGTACACAGATCATAATGCATTAGAGCATAATTATATCACAGTGACTGCACACTTACTGGCTTATTCAGCACGTGCTCATGAAACAATTCCCATTGGTCATCGTGCTACACTGGCTTTTGAGTATTTTTCTTCCTGTCCTTTTTGTGTCTTCTGCTGCCTTCATGTTCTGGCTGTACCTTCTGTCATCCTTCAGGGCAAGTCATCGACCCAGAGACCCCGCTGTGTTCTAGGAGTATCAGGAAAAACAAAAACAAAACAGAACGCCCCAAACACCCAACCAGCTGCTTCAATTTAAACTGTCCTTCCTGGCAACTGCCGTTTATCAATTCCTGCGTAGGCATCCCACAGGGCTCAAAGGAGGAGACATGGCAGTTTTGTCCCAGCTTGGTGGAAAAACCCCAAGCCTTACCTTTCCTGTCAGTTGCAAGTGTGTAACTTGCATTTCCACTTCTACTTTACTGCAGTATTAAAGGTGTTTGGAAGGAGGCCAGAAATGCAAAAGAGAGCTAGCTATAAGGAACTATATTTAGAAAAATGTTTAAGACAACTGTCATTGGACATGATTTTTCCTCATTTTTGTTGTTAGGTTGGTGCAAACGTAATTGTGGTTTAAAAGTTTAAAAATAATTGCAAAAACCGCAGTTATGTTTGCACCAACCTAATAATTTGCTCCATAGTTTTGGATATGAGTAATAGTAATAAGCATTCCAAACATTTCATAGCATTTTAAACTTCAGAGTCATTTTCCCCCTTACACAACACATCATAAACAACCTGGAGATGATGCTTACTCTGAATAGTTAACTTTGTAGTGAGTACTTACTATGTGCCCAACACTGAGCTAAGTACTTTACATATATTATTTCATTTAACTTTTCTATCATCTGTCAAAGTGGTATTGGGGCGGCTGGATGGCTCAGTTGGTTAGAGCGCGACCTCTGAACAAAAGGGTTGCCAGTTCGATTCCCACATGGGCCAGTGAGCTGCACCCTCCACAACTAGAAAGAAGACAACGAGCTGCCACTGAGCTTCTGGAGGGGCAGCCAGAGGGCTCAGTTGGTTAGAGCGTGAGCTCTCAACGAGGTTGCCGGTTCAATTCCCGCATGGGATGCTGCACCCCCTGCAACTAAAGATTGAAAACAGCAACTGGACTTGGAGGAGAATTGCGCCCTCCACAACTAGAGTGAAGGACAACGACTTGGAGCTGATGGGCCCCGGAAAAACACACTGTTCCCCAATAAAAAAAAAAAAAATTTTTTTTTAAAAAGTGGTATCATCACCATTTGGAACAGATGAAGACACTTAAGACCCAAGGAGGTTAAATAAGGTGACCAGGATCACACAGGTAATATGTGACGGAGCTATGATTTCAATCCAACCACAGTGCCTCGCTCCACAGCTGGTTATGTTAACATCTGTGCTTTACTGGCTCTCTGTGGGAGATGGCATCATCTTTATTTACAGATGAGCAAGCTGACGAGAGAGGTCATAGCTTGCCGATAATCACATGGCACATAAATGGTAGATACAGGACCTGGCAGATACAGGTAGATGCAGTTTTGATCATTTGATTTAGAATCTGTGTCCCAGCTGGTTTTTATTAATTTTTATTTTTTAACTCTTATTTTTATATCTTAATAAGGTGAATCACTTCACATTCTTTTGGATTAGTCTTAGAATGGTTTCTAAATAAATTGTAAAGTCTTATTGGTGATGCAAAGAAAAATAAGATGTTGGGTCAATTCTCAAAGAACTAATGGTTGGTTGGTCGTAAGAAAAAGACATATACAGAATTAGCGGTGCTCCCATCATATAGTAACTGGAGGAAAAAACCCAAAATGAGTAATTCAGGCTATGAATGATTTAAAAAAGGGCAATATGTAAGTGTGAGCTATGATTTAATAGGGAAAGATTTTGGGGGGGTGGGTAGGTTAAGTAGAGTATATAATAATAAAAGATTTGCAATCCTCTTAAATGTGATTAGAAAAAAAACCTGTAGAATTTTGGAAACAAGTTTTGTTTTTAGTAGGAACACAACTCTGAAATGTTTATATATGTGAATAGGCAAAGTGACGTGTGTGAAACTTTAATACATTTGTCATTTAGTATATTTGTGTTTTCAATGCCTAGCTTATGTAAATATTTATTGAATGACTGAATTTGGGGCCTGAGTCTGAAGGCAGGGGTACTGTGTCATTATTATAATACAACGTGCTACCAAGGGCTGCAGATGGAACCTTTAAAGAATATCTAGTCTGGCCTCTACTTCTAACTGTTGAGGGAAGTGGGGCCCACAGAGTGGAAGTGACTTTTCTAGCGAGTTGTACAGGAGGACTAGAATCCACTGCTCCTGGCAGCACTAATTTGTTGGAATAAATTACCAGTATTTTCACAGAGATTTCATGAGCACAGGTAAACATGGGGAGAGAACATTGTTGAAAGTATTTTGAATCACTGGCTTCTTGACAGATAAAATGAGGATTGTGGAGGTTTGGTTTTTTCCTCCTTATTTCTATCGATCTCGTGTACCAAGTTTAGATTAGAAAGGTTTGGTAGGTTAAACCTAACTTTTGATCATAGTTTTCCCACAGTGCACATCTAACAGAGCTTTTCCCACAGTGCACATCTAACAGAGCTTTTCCTTCAGAAGCTTGGTTGGAAGCAGTGGCCTTTATTTCTGATGTATAATTTACCTCTCCTTCCCGGTGTTTGAGCCTTGTTGGCCTTGATAAATGCCTGTTTTCTGTGCACAGCATGCATTTAACATAGAGGTCCTGGTGTGAAGCTGCTTAGGAAGCAGTGGGTGAGAGTGGACAGGGTAAGTTAATAGCATGTACTCTTTTCTTAACCATTTACAAAGTTTTTCCAATTGCAGTTGACATTTAATATTTTATATTAGTTTCAGGTATACAGCAGAGTGTTGAGACATTGATATAATTTACAAAGTGCTCCTCCTGATAAGTCTAGTACCCACCCGACACCATACATAGTTATTATGACTATATGATATTATTGACTGATGGGCCCCGGAAAAACAATATTATTGACTATATTCCCTATGCTGTACGTTACATCCCGTGACAATTTTGTAACTACCAATTTGTACTTTTTAGTCTTTTCACCTTTTTCACCCTGTCTCGTCTGGTAACCATCAGTTTGTTCTCTGTATTTATGTGTCTTTTTCTGTTTTGTTTGTTTATATTGTTCTTTAGACTTCACATATAAGCAAAATCATTTGGTTTTTGTCTTTTCTGTCTGACTTATTTCACTTAGCATAATACCCTCTAGGTCCATCCATTTGTCACAATGGTAAGATTTCATTCTTTTTTATGGCCAAGTAATATTCCATTGTACATACTATGTACCACTTCTTTATCCAGTCATTTATCGATAGACGCTTAGATTGCTTCCATACCTTGACTATTATAACTAATGATACAATAAACATAGGGATACATATATCTTTTCAAATTACTGTTTTAGATTTCTTTGGCTAAGTACCAAAAAATGTAATTGCTGGGTCATATAGTAGTTCTATTTTTAATTTTTTGAGGAACCTTAATACTGTTTTTCTTAGTGGCTGCACCAATTTGCAATCCCACCAACAATGCATGAGGATTTCCTTTTCGCTACTTTCTTGCCAACACTTGGTTTTTGATTTACTAATGATAGCCATTATGACAGGTGTGAGGTGATATCTCATTGTGGTTTTAATTTGCATTTCCCTGGTGATTAGTTATGTTGAGCTTCTTTTCATATGTCTATTAGCCATCTGTATGATCCTTTTTGGAGAAATGTCTGTTAGGTCCTATGCTCATGTTTTAATTGGATTGTGTGTGTGTTTGGTGTTAAGTTGTATGAGTTCTTTATAAATTTTGGATATTAACCCATTATTGGATGTATCATTAACAAATATATTCTCCCAATCAGTAGGTTGTCTTTTTGTTGATTTCTTTTGCTGTGCAAAAACATTTTAGTTTGATGTAGTCCCATTTGTTTATTTTTTCTTTTTGTTTCCTTGTCCAAGGAGAGAAATCAACAAAATAGTTACTAAGAGTAATGTCAGAGAGTTTGCTGCCCATGTTGTCTTCTAGGAGTTTTATTGTTTCGGTCTTCATTTAAGTCTTTAATCCATTTTGAGTTTTTTCTTGTATATGGTGTGAAGTAGTCTATTTTTTTTTTTTGCTTGTGTGTATCCAGTTTTCCCAACACCATTTATTGAAGAGACTGTCTTTACTCCATTGTGTATTCTTGCCTCCTTTGTCATAGATTAATTGACCATATAGGCGAGGTTTTATTTCTGGGCCCTCTAGTCTGTTCTGTTGATCTGTGTGTCTGTTGTTAAGCCAGTACCTTGCCGTTTGGTTACTGTAGTCTTATAGTATAGTTTGATACCAGGGAGCATGATACTTCCAACTTTGTACTTCTTTCTCAGGATTGCGGTAGCTGTCAGGATCTTTTGTGGTTCCATATAAATTGTAATATCATTTGTTCTAGTGCTGTGAAAAATGCCATTGATATTTTGATAGGGATTGCATTGAATCTGTAGATTGCCTTGGGCAGCATGGACATTTTATCGATGTTAATTTCTTCGTAGTATATTGCTTCTATTTGTATCTTCTTCAGTTTCTTTCTTCAGTGACTTACAGTTTTCCAAGTACAGGTCTTTTACCTCCTTGGTTGAATTTATTTCTACCGTGTTTCCCTGAAAATAAGACCTAACAGGAAAATAAGCCCTGGCGTGATTTTTCAGGATGACATCCCCTGAACAAAAGCCCTAATGAGTCTTTTGGAGCAAACCTTAATATAAGACCTGGTCTTATTTTGGGGGAAACACGGTAGGTATTTTATTTTTTTGATGCAATTGTAAATGGAATTGTTCTCTTAATTTTTCTTTCTGACAATTTGTTTCTTTCTGTATAAAAATGTAACTGATTTCTGAGTATTAATTTTGTATGCTGCTACTTCACTGAATTCATTTATTAGTTCTAAGGGTTTTTTGGTGGAATCTTTAGGGTCAGATGTAGAATTTCTATCTGCCTAGAAAGTTCAGTTTGGACAGTGCTGCTACAATGCCTCCTTGGGGCACAGATCAGAAGGCAAATCGAGTGAGGCCTGAGGAGGAACAAGTGTGAGAATGGAGAGCGGAATAGCTCATGGAGGACGTTAGATGCCAAAGTAAAGTTTGGACTTTATTTGGAAGCCTGTGGCTTCTGAATTTGGCCATATATCAAAAATACCTGGAGGAGCTTGTTTAAAATTCTGATTCCCAGGTGTTCTGATATAGTTTTGACGTAGTGCCTAAAGCTCTTTGTGTGTGTGTGTGTGTGTGTGTGTTAAAAACGTGTAACAAACTTTATTTACCATCTTAACCATTTTTAAGAGTGCAGTGCAATAGCGTTAACTATATGCACCGTTTTATGCAACAAATCCCTAGTACTTTTCCTCTTGCAAAACTCAAACTATACCCATTAAACAACTCCGCATCCCCCAACAGCCTCTGGCAACCACCATTCTACTTTCTAAGTTTTTTGTCTTTTTGTGACTGGCTTATTTCACTTAGCGTAATGTCCTCAAGGTTTATTCATGTTGTAGCATATGACAGAATTTTCTTTTTAAGGCTTAATAATATGTTGTATGTGTACACCACATTTTCTTTATCCATTCATCCATCGATGGACATTTAGGTTGCTTTCACCTCTTGGCTATTGTGAATAATGTTGCAATGAATATGGGTGTGCAAATATAAATATCTCTGAGATCCTGTTTCCAATTCTTTTTGGATCTCGACCCAGAAGGGGAGATTGCTGGATCATATAGTAATTCTTTTTTTAATTATTTGAGAAACCTCCATACTGTTTTCCAGAGCTTCTGCACCATATCCTTGCCAACCCCTTGTTATTTTTTGTTTTTTACTTTTTGGGATAGTGGCCATCCTAACAGATGTAAGATGGTATCTCATTGTGATTTCGAGTTGCATTTCCTTGGTGACGAGTGATGTTGAGCATCTTTAAGTTCTTTGCCCATTTTTCAATCAAACTATTTGTAAAAGCTGTTTTGAGTAAGAATCTTGGCGATTCTGATGGAGGATGCTGGTGAATGGGCCAGCAGCTGTGATGGAGAGTGAGGCGGCTTGGCTCACTCAGGCTGCATTGTTCTCAATGGGGTTATAGTTGACATCACATGCTGTCTCTCGTTTTATATTTTATTTTTTTGTGATGTCTATATCGTTAAGCCTCAAATTAGACAGGTGCTTCCCAGGGGAGTCTTCAGTGTGTCCTGAAATTACCCTCTCTTCCATTTCCTGAGCCGTGACTGCTTCTAATATAGTCTCTCTACTTTTCATCAGGAGTGCTTTCGCAGTATTGGTGCTGCTGGGCAGGAATCTCACTCTCCATTGCTTCATATTTTTCCAGTGTTTTCTTTCAGCTTCATTACAGGAAAGCTTCCTGATCCTGTGCCCTTTGCATCCAACAAGCGTGGTTCTGCCAGGTTTTACTGAGCCCTTCTGTCCCGAGACAAAGGATTTGGCCTGATATTCAGAGTTTCAGGTTTTAGCAACGCAGAAGTTCCTGATTCAGAGTCTTAGACCTCCCATTGCAAGGGCCCAGTAGTCTTTTAACTAACCAGTAAGCAGAGGAGATTTCTTGTGCTTGCATCGAAAAGCAGCCTCGCTGCCACCCTTCTGGCTGGAGGCCAGAGGTCCAGTCCTGGATCTGTGACGTGGAGCAAATCATTTGGTCTCTGTTTTCTCTGTTGCAAAATGAACGGCTTGAATGAAGTGATCTTAGAGGTCCTATCAAGCTCTAACATTCTTTGCTTCATTTCAGTTAATCAAACTGTGTACTTGTGTGCTTGGCTGTGTATTAGCCGGGGGGGAATGCCATAGGTTAGTTAACAAGATAGTCTTTGCTTTCAGAGAGCTCACAGACCAGGAGGAAACCAGTCCTGTAGATGACTTGACTTGAAGCAGGTCTAGCATGGGGCTATAACCCAGTGTGTTGGGCACAGACGGCAGTTCTAGCTGGGAGGTCTGTGAAGCCTCATGTGGGGGAAGTGGGGTGTTTGAGCCTTTGGTGCTGCCTTCACCTTTGTTCTGGTGTTTCCTTCTCCCCATCCCCATATGAGTCCCTAAGCCCATTTTCTTCTTAAACTCTGCCAGTTTTCATAGGCAATGATGTCCCTCCTTTAAACAAACAAACGAAAATCTGAAGAGTAAAAACACATACACAGAATCACAGAAACCCTTCCCTTCCTTCTCCAAACTCCTACAGTAGTTGTACTAGGTGTACAGGTTGCCTGTAAAATTCCTTTAGCTATTATTGTCTTGCCTTTCTTTTTATTATTTGGAACTGAGTTCAAGCTGCTTATTTTGTCTGCCACCAGGATTTTAAGTTCTGAGTGTTTGGGTCTCATTGTTGCTACTAGGTTATGAGCTCCATAACGGCAAACAATATGTCTTATTCTCTTGTCGTCTGTGCCCCTTCCAAGTGATTTATAAAACAAATACCCCAGATTAAAGTGTCAGTAAATGTGGCTTTATTTTAAACCAAGACTCTTGGCTCTGGTATAGCTATATTTATTTATTCAGGATGTGCTGTTTATATTGTTGAGTGATTAATTCACAATTTGTAGCAGTCTTTTTTTTTTCTAAATTGGGGAACAGTGTGTTTCTCCAGGGCCCATCAGCTCTAAGTCGTCCTTCAATCTAGTTGTGGAGGGCGCAGCTCAGCTCCAAGTCCAGTTGCCGTTTTCAATCTTTAGTTGCAGGGGGCGCAGCCCACCATCCCATGCGGGAATTGAACCGGCAACCTTGTTGAGAGCTCGTGCTCTAACCAACCAGGCCCTTGGGTCGAACCCTCCGGAAGTTCAGCGGCAGCTCGTTGTCTTCAATCTAGTTGTGGAGGGTGCAGCTCACAGGTCCACCCTGTTGTTCAGAGCTCGATCTAACCAACTGAGCCATCCGGCCGCCCTGTAACAGTTTTTTTTCAATCTTGATCCTTTTTTCTTGCCTTAACCATATTCATGTCACTAAGAAATATAATGAACATTCATTTTTTTAAGCTTTTATTTATTTTATGTGTAATTTTTCAGACCCATCAGCTCCAAGGCAAGTGGTTGTTTCAATCTAGTTGTGGGGGCACAGCTCACAGTGGCCCATGTGGGGATCGAACCAGCAACCTTGCTAAGAGCACCACGCTCTAACCAACTGAGCTAACCGGCTGCCCCATATAGTGAACGTTTTGATGGAAAGAATACTGGGCTTGAAGTGGGGAGTCAGGGTAAAGTCTAGGCAAGTTTTTTTGAGGCTTTTATGATTTGTAAAGTAGAGGCTAATTCCAGCTCTAATTTCCCACTGAGTTGTTAGATGACTGCAGAAATGCTTTGGAAAGTCAAAAATTGATCTTCTAATTTCTTTGATATTTAGCATTTTCAATGTAACAAACATTCCCAGAGTACCTATTCTGTGCTAAGTCCTGGGCTAGAAGAATAGAAGGAAGAATCAAATAATGGCGTTTGCCCTCCAAGGACTTTTACACGTTAGTGGGGCAGCAGGTATAACACAAAGTAATCAAAGGAATGAGCAAAGGGGCTGGGTAGTAATTGGGAAAATGTTTGAATGTGGGACTTGCCAGTTTATGGACTTCAGTTGCATTAATCCTAAAGAGAGATGATGATGGCTTAGAGTAAGCTGATTGAAGTAGGAGTAGTGGGAATTTGTAGGTAGAACAAAAAAGATTTGCTGATGGACTAGTTGTGAAATATGAGAAATAGAGGTGGCAAGACTGACACCAAAATTTTGCAATTGAAAGGATGGAGTTGCCATTAACTGAACTGGAAACAGGCTTCAGGAGAAACAGATTTCAGGGGAGAAGTGAGTGAACATAAAAATATAGTTGGTATTTAGAGTCTTGAGATTAGGGGCAATGACCTTGGGAGTGCACGGAGATAGAAAAGAGAAGAGGCCCAAGCTTTGAGCCTGAGTCACCCAAAGTTCAGAAATTGAGAATGAGCTGCCAAAATGATGGAGGGAAAAAAACAAAACAAAACCCGCCGCCAAAAGTCAGTGAGTTTAGTTTCTGGAAGCCAAGTGAAGAAAGTGTTTAAAAGAGGGAAGAGTGATCAACCTGGTCACATGCTGCTGACATGTCAAGGAAAATGAGAGCTGAAAATTGACGACTAGTTTTAACGTGTGGTGAGGATGTTTCCCCATGAAATAATGATAAAGCCACCATTTGTTAAGTATGTGTACGTGCTCTGGCAAAACACATTGTCTCATTTAAAATTCCCAACAATGTAAGTAGTAGTTACCTCTCGTATTTCCATTATAAGAAGAGGAAACTGAAATTAAGCTAGCCAAGGCCTCACAGCTGCTGTGACTTAAAGCCTATGTCCTTAACAATTACACAAAGTTGCTGGGTAGCACTTTGCACGTGTTTCCCCAAGAAAGGTAATGACTGTGCGATAAAACTTGCTGCTGAGAATTTCCAATCTAGTGAGCTTCTGGGTTTGCTTCAGAGAACTAACATATTCTGTTAGAACACGTTGACTCAATCAGTTTTTCAACAAGTACATACATTTCTTTATATCCCCTTCATATACTATGTCTCATGACATGGATTTAAAAAGCATTGTCATACAGCTAATTTGTTCATTTGCCTGTCTTTCCATATAATTGTTCATCTGTCCATCCAGAGAGTGGTATGAAGGTGATGGATAGAGCAGAACGCTTCCAGTCTAAAGTCAGGAGACCTGGATGCTGTTCAGAGCCTTACGACCCCGACTTGTCAGGTATTCCTAGGGCAGTCCCTTTCCTTCTCTGTGCCTCGGTTTTCTCTTCTAAACAAAAATAAATAAAGCTGTTGGATGCCATGACCAGACCTCTTCCAATGATCTCTCTGCAAATAGATGTGATAGGTAATATGGCAGTTGTACTTTTGAAAAGGAGCACCAGTATTTTTATTATATACTGTATCACAGATCTTAACTAAGAAGATAAAGTCTTATAAAATCAGCTTATACATGTGCATTGCAAATCTAGCCTCTTGTAAGTAACCATTAAAGGAGGGCTGTGAGGATTGCTGATGTATAGTCTTTCTAGAAATGCCTGATCACTGTTTCTTGTAGCCTGGGATGTTATAGCAAGTTTGCCTGCAGCAGTCCATTTCCAGCAAACTGTAACCTTTCTTCAGAGATGTGTGATGATTGCAGGTCATTGTATTGTGCGGTTGTGAAACTGTGGCAGGCAGTCCATTGATTCAGCAAATATTTTCCAAGCACATACTATGTATCTTTGTGCTTGGTGTTAGGAATGAAAGTGATCAAGACAAATCTCTGCCTTCATGGGCTTTACAGTTGGGAGTATGACACATTTATATTAATAGTATGATACGTGCTATAGGAGCTTCCCAGTAAAGGTAGCATTTAATTGAGCCCTGAAAAGAAGAGAGGAATTATCCAGACTAAGAGGGAAAATTAGGGGGAACGCCCAAATGATGGAGAAAGGTGATATTTCAGGCAAAGAGAACAGTATGTGTAAAGACTCAGAAGCAAGAGAGTATGGCATGTTCAGGGGAACTCGAAGATCAAATCTGCTGGATTGTAAAGTGTGAAGGCAGGAAAATGCTACTTTGAAATTACAGCCATTTTAGGTATCACATCTGGATTGTGAAACAGCATGATATCATGGAAAGGACACTGGACTTGGGACACTGGACACAGGACTTAGGTTTTAGTGCCTGGCTTTCCACTAACCATCCATGGGATCTTGAACAAATTGTATAACTTCGCTGATTCTGTTTCTGTATCTGAAAAATAGTAATCAACTCTTGCCACCTTATAAGCTGTGAAAGTGCTACATTATGAAAGCTTTCTTTGACCCTTCTGCCAAGCAAAAGTGACATCCTCTCTCTGTTTCATTTTGTTTTAATATAGCACTTTCATTATAGTCACTCTGACACGCAGCTGTTTCCCCACTAAAAGTTATTTAAGGGAAGAGGAATGACACATAGCAAGTCCCCAAGTATTTGTGAGGTTTAATGAGTACAAATGGTCTTTGACTTATGATGGGGTTACAAACCGATAAACCCATCGTAAGTTGAAAATATCATAAGTCAAAAATGCATTGAATACACCTAACCTACCGACCATCATAGCTTACTTCACCTAGCCAGTTTCTACTGAGTGCGTGTTGCTTTCACACCATTGTAAAGTTGGAAAATTGTAAGTCAAGCCATCATGAGTAGGGGACCATCTGTAATTGGATTCTATATTAAGGGAGATTCCTTCTGAAATTTGTTTGCCCTTAAAAATAAAAATAAATAAAAAACCTTGAAGAAATTTTGTATTTGCAAGCATTTGGCTTGAGAGACAATTTTGTTGTGATTTTGATCAACAAAAAGCCATTTTATTAAAGCTATTTCAATAGTGGTTGGAATGTGACATTTTGCAGATGAGCGTCTCATTTACAGGCAGCCTTTTGCATGAAAAGATTTCTGTTAACTATGGAAGCTTTTTGATATTGAGATCTTGTTGGACGATTCCTAGAAATCAAAGTTCTCTTCCATTTCTTCTTTACATTGAAACATTTTCTGGGATGAAATGACATATACAGAACTGTAAAATTCAGAGATCTAATGTGCAGTCTGATTACATTTGGCAGACGTATAAAGAAGCAGATATCTACTATAAAAACTGGGCTTCCTTGCATATCAGACTAATAGAATTAAGAGTGAAAAAAACCACGGAAACTGAGTTTTTAAAAATTTGTTTGGTAAGAAGTTAATATACTACTAAGCTGTTGAATTCCAATAAAAGCTTTCTTTTTATTTACCCATTAATTAATTCATTCAATTAGTCAACAGATGTTTACTGAGCACTTTTCTTTATACCGGGCACTTTTTTAGAAATTCAGTAGTGAATAAAAGATATTAAAAGATATGGTCCCTTCACCGCATGGTGCTTAAAATGTAGCAGGAAGAAAAGAATTGGTGGCCAAGACATGGAAACAACCAAAGTATCCTTCGATAGATGATTGGATAAAGATGTGGTATATACGAGTATACATAATGGAATACTACTCTGCCATAAGAAAAGATGAAATACTGCCATTTGCAACTATGTGGATGGATCTTGAGATTATTATGCTAAGTGAAATAAATCAGGCAGAAAAAGTCGAGAACCATATAATTTCACTCATGTGGGATATAAAACTGAAGGCAGCAAAGGAACAAGACAGGCAAATAAAGAAACAGAAACTCATAGACACAGACAACCATTTAGTGGTTACCAGAGGGAAAGGGGGTGAGGGGATGGTAGAAGAGGAAAAGGGGGTCAAATATATGGTGATGGAAGGAGAACTCACTCTGGGTGGTGAACACATAATACAATATATAGATGAGGTGTTATAGAATTGTATACTTGAAACCTATGTAGTTTTGTTGACCATTGTCACCCCAATAAATTTTAATTTAAAAAATTAAAAAAAAAAATAATTGGGCAAGCAAATTATAGCTGCAACGAGTATTTATAACAGACGTTCACAGAGCTCTGGGATCATGGAATGGCCTGTAGCAATGCCGCATCTGGCCTCTGAGATCCTTCAGTAAGAGCTGAGTAGACATAATTCAGAAATGGGACAGGACGGTAATATCCCTGCCGTGTTTTCCCTCAGACATGTGCTCTAGCCTTTCAGACTACTCACTATTCTCTGAGTGAGCCTTGCCTCTCATGGTGCAATTTCACGAACGGCCTTTCCTTCCCCTTCTGCCTCTGTAGAATTCCTTCATCCTTCAAAACATTGATCAAATGATACGTTCTTTTGAGATCTTCTATATCTCTCCCCTCCCAATTAAAGAGGATTAGGTTCAGCTACATATAACAGAAATCTAAAATAACAGTGGTTTAAAAATATAGGGTTTTATTTTCTCATGTAAAATATAGGGTTTTATTTTCTCATGTAAAAGTACAGAGGTAGGTAGCCCAGGGCTAAAATGGTTGCTCCATCAAGGACACAGGCGCTTTCTGCCATCCTCGGTTTGAAACTTCCGTTGTCAAGGTCACTTCATGGAAAAGAAGGCTGCTGAGCTCTAAGCATTATGTGCTAATTCTAGATAGCAAGAAAGAGTAAGGGAAGAAGGAAGGGCACCACCCCCAGCTCACACTGTTCTCTCTAAGCAGCCTTTATTCCTATACCATATTTCAGTTATATCCCACAGAACAAAACTCATCGCGGCCACATCTACCAAGAGTTTGGGAAATCACATCTTTTAACTGAGCATACTGCCACCTAGTGGCAGTCAGAGCATGCTCCCCTTCTCTTTGCCCTTGCGTCTTTTCTTTCAATTCTAGCAGTCAGTGTAATAACAGTACTGTATCGCTGTTAATTGTTAGTTTCCATGTCTGTCTCCATCATAGGAATACCCCAGGGACAGAAATGTGTTCTGTTATCTCTGAATTTGTGACACTTGACAGAACCTGGCACAGGAGGTTCAGTTCTTGTGTATAAATGAGGGTGTCAAATGACTTAATTCCTTTTAGCTTATAAAAAAAATCTAACTTTTCTTGAATTACAAATTTGTATTTTTAACATCTTTATTGACTTATAATTTACATATGATAAAATTTGCCCATTTTAAGTATACTGTTCAGTGCTTGTTAGTAAATATATGGAGTTGTGCAGCAGTCACCCAAATCCAGTTTTAACCATTTTTATCACCCCACTCTTGCTCCCATCTATCAATTCCCATTCCTACTCCAAGTTCCAGGTGACCACGTACCTACTGTCTGCCTTTCCATTTCATATAAATGGAATCACACACTGTGGTCTTTTGCTTTAGCTTCTTTTCACTTAGCATATTTTTGAGGTTAATTCATATTGTGACATGTATCAGTGGTTTGTTCTTTTATATCGCTGATGTTGATACTTTTATTAAATCTTAAAAGTTATTTTCTTTGGGGTGTCTTTTGCAACTAAATACGTATTTTAATTTAAGTATCTACTGTCTGCCTTTTCTGAACATTTCATATAAATGGAATCACTGTGGTCTTTTTTTTTTGTTTTTTTTTTGTGGCTCTTGTTTTTATATAAATTCAGTCTTTATCCATTATATACCCAACAATACAGTTTTAAAGTTATTGCTTTATAGCTGTCTTTTAAGTCTTATTAAGAGAAAAAACTAGGAAAATATTTGCGTTGTCTTTTATATTGACCTCCATAATCACTTTTACTGGTGCTCTTTATTTTTTCATGTGAATTTGAATTACTCTCTATTACTGTTTTCTTTCAGCCAGATGGCTTTAATATTTTTTGAAAGCCAGGTTGCTAGCAATGAATTATCTCAGTTATATATGGGAATGTCTTTATTTTTGCCTTTAATTTTAAATGATAGTTTTGCGGGGGTTAGAAATTTTGGTTGACATTTTTTTTTCCCTTTAGTATGTTTTATATATCATTCCACTGCCTCTGGCCTCCGTTATTTCTGATGAGAAGTGACTTGTTAATCTTGTAAGTTATTTTCTCATTGCTTTTGAAAATTTCTCTTTGCATTCAACAGTTTTTACTATGATGTGTATAGGTGTGGATCTTTTTGTGTTTGGTCAAGTTGGAGTTCATTGTCTTATCTTGGATGTGTGGTTTAATGTTTTGTTTGTTGTTTTTTTTAAATCAAATTTGGGGATCTTTTAGCTTCAAGTATGTCTTCAATTTTTCTTTTTCTTCCCATTTCTTTTCTTTCCCCTTTCTGGAACTCCCATTAATTGTATGTTGGTTTGCTCACAGATCTCTGACACTGTTTATTTTTCTTCATTTTTTTCTTTTTGTCTTTGCAATTACATAATCTATACTGATCTATCTTCAAGTTGATGATTCTTTCTTCTGCCAGTTCAAATTGTTGTTGAGGTCCTCTCAGATGTTTTATTTCAGAATACAATTTCCATTTGGTTCTTTATAATTTCTATTTATTGATATTATTTATTTGAGTCATTGTCATCATACTTTCATTTAATTCTTTTTTATTTTTAATTTATTTTATTTTATTTTTTTATTTTATTGGGGAATAGTGTGTTTCTCCAGGGCCCATCAGCTCCAAGTCGTCCTTTAATCTAGTTGTGGAGGGCACAACTCAGCTCCAAGTCCAGTCGCTGTTTTCAATCTTTAGTTGCAGGGGGCACAGCCCACCATCCCATGAGGGAATTGAACCAGCAACCTTGTTGTTGAGAGCTCGTGCTCTAACCAACTGAGCCATCCGGCTGCCCCTCCGAAACCTCAGTGGCAGCTCATTGTCTTCAATCTAGCTGTGGAAGGTGCAGCTCACTGGCCCATGTGGGAATTGAACCGGCAACCCTGTTGTTCAGAGCTCGTGCTCTACCCTATTTCCCCGAAAATAAGACCTAGCCAGACAATTAGCTCTAATGCATCTTTTGGAGCAAAAATTAATATAAGACCGTGTATTGTATTACATCATACATATCATATCATATATCATATCATATCATACCCAGTCTTATAGTAAAATGAGACCGGGTCTTATATTAATTTTTACTCCAAAAGATGCATTAGAGCTGATTATCTGGCTAGGTCTTAATTTCAGGGAAACACAGTAACCAACTGAGCCATCCAGCCGTCCCTCATTTAATTCTTTAAATATGGTTTCCTTTATTTATTTTTAACATTTACAATAGCTGATTTGAAATATTTATCTGCTAATTCTAACATCTGGGCCCCCTTAGAGACAATAGCTATGGTCTCCTCTTTTCCCCCTGCTAAATCAGTCACACGTCACTGTTTCTTTGCATGTATCATGATCTTTTTGGTTGACAATTGCGTATTATATGTAGCAACTCTTGATTGAGATTCTTCCCCCACTGTTGAGGGCAGGGGTGTTGCTGGCTTTTTTGTTTACTTAGTGACTTGCTTAGACTATTTTATAGTGTCTGTTTCCTTTGCAGGGTGTGACTGCTGTCATCTCTGGTCTTATTTTTTTTTAACCATGCATATTTATTCAATCATTTAACATACAAGTAGTTTATTCTGGCTGGATCTTAATTATTGTTTTAATTTTTAAACTTGGCTTTCTAAAGGTCACTCTTGGGTCAGCATACATAGTGGTCAGCCAACGATTGACTGAAACCCTAGGCCAGGGAATCTCCCACTGTTTGCTGCTGGCTCTGTTTGTCCTTTGGGGAACACATTCAAACTTGAGGCAGTTTACCATTCTGTTCCTACCTTTACTTTCAGTGTGTTCAAGACCTTACATTCATATAGGGTTAGTAGATTAGGACTCTCCACAGTTTCTTCTTAGCAAGCGTGGAGTCTTACAGACAACCAGATTTTATCAAGACCCGCTATGGCTGCTTTGTTCCCCAGAACTCCCTTTTAAATTTCTGGCTTATCTGCAGGTCTCTTCCCTGCCCTAACTAGTATTAAGACCTTAGGCTAGCTGCAATAGTGGCCTTCCTGGATTGTTGACTGTTGCACCCCAGATGGTCCCTTTATTGTTTTTGGCAATGACTCTGGGTAACATCCAGAGCAGATTTTCTATGCTCAGCTTTATATTAAATCAACCCACTCTGGCAGCACTCATCCTCTTGGCCTGTCCTGTCTTCATGGAATTACCCCAGGGAGTTGGAGGTTGGGGGAAAGGGGCCAGCCCTAGGCTAAAATACCACAGATTCTCACTGTTCTGGATATGATTCAGTAACTTTTCCTGAATAATCATTTCTCAGTCTGATGTATGCCTTTGGTTAATCTTCAGAGGCCTGAAACGGTTGTGTTATTTTTGACAATTTATTGTTGCTTTTTGGGGAGAGGGCTTGCTGAGCAGTTTAGGTATTCCAGAAGGTCTGCCTCCTTATGTTATTTTTGACTTCTTTATTTTTATTTAACTTTTAAAATTCCCCAACTAGACTGTAACTTTCTTTGGGCAGACACTGTTTTTTTCTTTTCCCTGCAGTATTCATCCCAGTATACATTAAACCTTTGAGCTTTAATTGCTTTATCTGTCAAATGAAATTAATATTAATAATTCTCTGCATTGCTTACTTCAAAGGATCAAGTGAAATAGTGGTTAAAATCACACTGTAAACTATAAGCACTTTGCAAATGGTAAAACTCTTAAGAGATTTAAAGTAGTTTACTAACTACAACACAACTTTTAAACACAGCAACCTGTTGTGCATGTGATAACTTCCAAGTATTCACCCTTAATCCCTGGGCTTTTTCCCCCCCTTATCATTTCATGCTCATAGCTTTGCTGTTGATTTGAAAGAAATAATTCTGGTATTTTTGAGGGCAGTAGCTGTTTACTTGGCAGAACAATTTGGGGATTAATGCCTGTCAGCTCCATCAAGAGGGACGTCTTGAGCCCCTCTGACTGTTTTCTTTCTCATACACATGCCATTACCTGGCTCACTACAGCTTGTTCTGCCCGACGTGATCTGTCAATGGAGGCTTCTCTGGACATTTCAAGCCATGATTATCTTTCATCTCTGGATTATTTCAATAACATCCTAACTCATCGCCCTGCTTCTCCTCTTTCTTTCCTGTCATCTGATCTCAGCTCAACAAAGTAATCTTAAAATGAGGTCAAATCATGTCACTCTTCTCAAAACACTCCAGTGGCTTCCTATCTCATTTAGAATAAAAAACACAGTCCTTATACAGGCCCTGCCTGCATGATTTGGCCCTCATTACCTATCTGATCTCACTGCCTTCAGTTTTCTCTTTCATTCACAGCTAAATTGTCCTCCATGCTATATCTCAAACATGCTTTCACTTAGAGCATTTGCATTTGCTTTTTTCTCTGCTTGGACAGTTTCCTCTCAGATATTTGCATGGCTTGCTCTTTCAGCCTATTCAGGTCTTTGCTTAGATGTTATTCAGTGACACTTTCTCTAACCATCTTATTTAATATTGCAGCTCCTCCCCTTGCACTCTTTCCACTCTCAGTGGATTTCTCTATAGCATTTATTGCCATCTGACATACAGTGTATTTTACTTTTAAAAATATTTTGTCTCTTCCTCCCCCCTCCCAACTAGAATGTAAGCAGGAAGTTTTGTTGTTCACTGCTGTATCTTAATTCCTCTGTCAAGCATATGTGAGACAAATGGCATTTGGGAAAGAACGTCTAAGGCAGTGTTCTCAAATTGGGTATCAGAATCTCCTTGGCAACATAAATACATAGATTCCTGAGCCCCATCCTAGATAGAGCTAGAGGATCTTGTATACCACGTGAAGGAATTTGGATTTTATTCCCAAGGCTTTTGAGGAAAATAATGCCGTTATCCAAACTATATTTTAATAAAGAATATCAAGGGTGAATTAGAGTGGGTTAGAATGGGGGAAAAGAGACCTCTTGGGACTGTTGTAATAGTACAGACAAAAGAGGATGAAACTTGAACTAGAGGGCAGTAGCAATGAGAAAGGTAGGGTTGTCAGGATTGGTGATCAACTGGGTGTGAAGAAATGGGAGGAATTGAGAATTACTTCCACGTTTTTGGCTTAGGTGCTACCATAGGTGGATGGATTGTCAGTCACTCTGCGACAGGCAATACAGGATGGGAGAATGAGCTCGAGGAAAGATAGTGAGTTTACTTTTGGACATGGTGAATTTGAATTGCTTATGGAGTTATCAGGAAGAAATGTTTCGAAAGTAGGGGTGTGTGTGTGTGTGTGTGTGGATGTGGATGTGTAGGTGAGTGTTGTGTTACAATTTTAAGAAAGATATGGATTAGGAAGTTAATTAGGTTTCATGTATCATGAACTAATCTAAACAACTACTAATCTACTTTCTCTATTGATTTGCCTGTTCTGGACATGTCATATAAATGGAATCACACAATATGTGACCTTTTGTGACTGGCTTCTTTCACTTACTATGATATTTTCAAGGTTCATCCATGTCGTAGCGTGCATCAGTACTTCGTTCCTTTTTATTGCCAAATATTTCATTGTATGGATATACTGCATTAAATTTATCCGTTCATTAGTTGAACATTTCGGTTGTTTCTACCTTTTGACCATGAATAATACATACTGCTGCTATGAACATTTGTGTGGACATTTTCATTTCTCTTTGGTATGTACCTAAAAGTGGCATTGCTAGATCATATGGTAACTATGTTCAGCTATTTGAGGAAGTCCGACTTTTTCCAAAGTGGCTGTGTCATTTTATATTCCCACCAGCATTGTATAAGGGTTCCAATTTCTCTACATCCTTGCCAACACTTTTTATTTATTATTTGCTTTTTTCATAATAGCCATTTTAGTGTGTGTGAAGTGGTATGTCATTGTGGTTTTGATTTGCATCTTTTCATATGCTTATTCGCCATTTATATAACTTTTTTGAAGAACTGTGTATTCAGATCTTTTGCGCATTTTTAGATTGGGTTATTGGCCTTTTTATTATCAAGCTGAGTTCTTTATATATTTTAAATAAAAACCGCTTTTTTTTTTTTTAAAGATTTTATTGGGGAAGGGGAACAGGACTTTATTGGGGAACAGTGTGTACTTCTAGGACTTTTTTTTTCTTTTCAAGTCAAGTTGTTGTCCTTTCAATCTTAGTTGTGGAGGGCGCAGCTCAGCTCCAGGTCCAGTTGCCGTTGTTAGTTGCAGGGGATGCAGCCCACAATCCCTTGTGAGACTCGAGGAGTCGAACCAGCAGCCTTGTGGTTGAGAGCCCACTGGCCCATGTGGGAATCGAACCGGCAGCCTTCGGAGTTAGGAGCACGGATCGCCAACCGCCTGAGCCACCACCGGGCCGGCCGCCAAATAAAAACCTCTTATCAGATACATGATCTATAAAAATTTTCCCACTTTGTAGGTTGTCTTTTCACTTTCTTAATGGTGTCCTTTGAAGCACAAAAGTTTTTAGTTTTGATGAGTCCTGTTTATTTTTTTTTTCCCTTTGGTTATTTGTGCTCTTGGTATCATATTAAGATACCATTGCCAAATCCAAGATCATGAAGGTTTATGCCTCTATTTTCTTCTTTCTAAGAGTTTCGTATTTTTAAATCTTTCATTCAGGTCTTGGATCCATTTGGGGTGCTAGTCTTGACCCTGTCCCTTACTTGCTTTGTGACCTTGGACTGTCCATTTGTCTTTTTTCATCTGTAAAGTAGCAATTGTGTGTGTGTTGTGTGTGAGTGTATAAAACAACAGAAAACAGATCAGTGGTTGCCACGGGCTGGGAGTTAAGGGGTGCAGAGGGTATTTACTATGAAGATGAGAGAACTTTTGGAGGCAATGAAAATACTTTGTATCTTAGTTGTGGTGTTTGTATAACTGTATACATTTTCCAGCACTCATAGAACTATACCTAAAAGGGGTAGATTTTCCTGTATGTAAATTTTACCTCAATAAACCTGCCTTTTCAAAAAAACCAACTTAACAGCAACTCTACAAAGAATGTGTTCCTCTCTTTCCATTTTGAGGTTAGAGGAAACCATGGCTCAGAAAGGTGAGTGGACTCGTCCGTGGTCCCACATTTGGGACGGGGCAGTTCCAGGAGTTGAACCTACATCTGCCTGATCCTGGAGATGGTGATCTTCCCGCTCATTGTTAGCCGGCCCTCGGAACTGTTCACAGTATGTGGATTCTGTTGTAAAAGGCTGACTGACGTGCCCTGCGAAACCAGGAACCGGGTCTGCCTGTGAGCAGCTCCCCCGAAGTGGCTGGCATATTCTCAGTCCAAATTTTGAACCCCTGGCAGATCTCCTTTCTGCCAGTCATTAGTCGGGTTGGAATCGGTGCCATTACAGAGTGCTGCCCAGGCCCGGTCTCCTCCTGAGGCTGTGGCCCGCATTTTGGAGCAGCAGGGGACCAGTTTCAAAGCTGATGCGTTCATTTGGTGATGAAAAGCAATTTCATACTTTGTCCAACCAGCAAAATAGAGTACCTTCTCAGGAGGAGATCGGTCAGATGTTTACAGGGCCAGTTGTGGTACTTGGCTCTTTAAGTCTTCCTTACCCTGGTTTGTTTAGCGGAAAACGGGTTGGATAGAAGAGAGAGCCAAGGCAGGGCAAGTGTACAGGTCGTGTTCTGTGTTATCACATCATCGCCATCATCATTGACATCCGCGTGTCACTTTACAGTTTGCAATGCATTTTAACATTTGTGATCTCTTAATTCTCTCAGTACCCTGTCAGGAGATTAGTGCTTATATTTAGAGAGTATGTTACTTACTGTATTCTTGGATAACTGGCGGAAAGAATATTTTTTCCTTAAGTGTGCTGCAATAATGTATCTCCCATAACTTTCATCCTCAAATTGTTCTAGTTTCAGTTTGCAACTGGTGGTAGTTTCAATGTAGCCTGTCGCCCTGGGGTGGTTTGCCAGGGCTACATTGGGTACATTTCAGGAAGTGCTATCCTCTGACATTGACCAGCGGCATTTTCCTTCCTCCCTGTTTGACCATCTCAGCTTCCTCTCCTTAGGAACCCGTCTTTTCCCCACCTCTCATTCCAGAACCCTGGACAGACTAATTAATCGCTGAGCAATCATCCTGTCTTCAAGCCAGCTGTTAACTGCTTGTCTCCAACCTTTATTTGACTTGTGTCCTATCCTGAGGAGCCATAAGAAAAGTTAACAACCTAAAAAATTGCCCATCTATCATGTGAGCCTAGTTAGGAGGGAATTGTTTGATTTTTATGAAGTGTAAATAATATATTTGGAGACACGTTTTCAAACACGTGTCGGACTGTTTATCAGAGATGGTTCCCTAAACAAGGTGGGACAAATTGTCTGGCCAGTGGAGCTTAATGACACATTTTCTGTTCATCAGAATGGAGAACGTGCTTCATAAAGACAACAGAGCACTTGTGCAGGTGACATTTACTGCACACAAAGTTCCAAGTTTATTTCTTTCCCTTGAATAAATTTTGAAAGAGGTCTTGGCTGTGTTTCCTTGTTTGCATTAAAATGATCAATGGCAATAGATACCCGTTTTTTTCCAAAGCTGTTAGTAGTAGCTTGTGTCTTGTGCTCTGCAGGTGCAAAGGGTGGGGGAGACACTTGCTGTGTGCTCATCAGGCACTCGGGCTCCCCTGGAGAACAGAAGTGTCTACTTTCCTGACTCCTGGACTAGCATTCTTAGAAGGGACCTTGGAGAGCCTAAACGAGTTGGTTTTGCAGCAGTTCAGTGAAGTCCGGAGAGGGGAAGTGACTTGGCCAGTGCCACACGGTGCACTAGCGACAGACTCGTCTGTGGGGTAGTGGAACTAGTACTGAACTGAGAGAGCCAAAGGCCTCGGCTGACATTCGACAAGTTGTATCCCCTCTGTGCCTCCCTGTATCTTCATCCGTGTAGCGGGAAAAGTGTCCTGCATAGGGCCAGGTACAAACCAGGGGCTTTTTGTTTACTCCTCTTTCTCCTATACCGTGTCGCTTCTCTGTGAGTGTCAACTGAAGATTATAGAGAGGAAGCCGAAGTCAGGGAGAAGGAGGAATCAATAATCAATGCTGTTCTCTGTTTCTCTGTAGGATCCTCAGTCTTCTGCGATGAACCCTGTTTACAGCCCCGTGCAGCCCGGGGCTCCTTATGGCAACGCTAAGAACATGGCCTACACAGGTGAGTGGCGTGGAGCGGCTCTCCTTTTGAGAAATGGTGGTTAAGGACGTGACCTAATAACTTGCTGAATGACTTTTGTATACTGTCCTCCAAAAGCTCTGCCAAGGCTTGGGAACTTACAGAAAGTGGAGATTGAAATGACATTAAGACTAAGTTAAGGATTATTGAATTGTCAACTAGGGGTAAGGAAGGAAGGTAAATTTATTTATTGCAAACCACCTGGCCCTGTGTGGACACTTTGATCTTCAAGCGGTTCTACGTGTGCAGTTTATCATCACCATGTCACAGGTGAGAAAGCCGTAGTCACAGTAAGAGGCCACAAAAAATTATGTAGATACTTGAATCCAGGTCTGATGATTCTGAAGGCTGATTTTTTTTCCCTGCCCCTGAACTGCGTACCAGTTTCCTATTCCTCTGGCTTTATGTATGTTGTCTGTCTGTCTGGAATGCCATTGTCCCCTGACAACTTCATCTTTAAGAATTCAGTTCTGAACTCAGATAGCACTTTTCCAGGAAGCATTCTCTCCCTTACGTGGCCTTAGGCAGGTTTTTTAACCTTCCAGAGCCTCAATGTTCTCATTGTAAAATGAGGGCAATAACATGGCTTTATTGTATAGGCCTGGCTATAAGGATTAAATGAGCTGGTGTAAGGCACTCAACATCTCATATCTGGCACAAAGTCAGCGCTTAATAATGGTTGTTATTATTTACAAATAAATAAAGATGAGTAGGAGACATGGTAATGGCAGTGAATGAGAAAATGTATTAAGTTGCTAACGTGGTGCTTTACGTATCACCAGCCTTCAAAAATATGATGAATTTAAATCCAAGGTGAAGGGAACAGTATGAACGACCCCACGGAGGTAAGAAGGTATGGTCAGAGTACAGTAGATATTGGAGATGAGCTGGAGGAAAGAGTATATAAAAAGGGCAAAGTGGGAAATGAAGCTCAGAAAGCTTCAGTAATGGTCTTGATGGCAGGGATCTCAGAGAACTTTGGTTCCGAATTTGGTTCTATAAGAATACTACAGGGTGCTGCAGAAATTCCTCAACTATTTGATTTGATTTAAAAATATATATATATTTAGAACTATTACAAAGCACGCATAAACAAAAGTTGATCAGTGTGTTAACTGCAGCTTCTAAGAATGCATGTTAATTTAAAACAAAAGAAAACACTGCCAACATTTGCAGCTACTTATGTTTGTGTAATAAATCAGGGTTTTCTTAATGCTTCTAAATAACATTCAGAAATATATCGGAGGTTGAGCCTGATAGGGCTATAGCTGTCATCACTAACTTTGAGTTTCTTATGTTTGTGTCGATCAGAACAGCTTTATTATCTTAATTTATCCTTAATAGTATTTTCTGTTTGAACTTCTATCGTATGGTTATTTCACCAACCAGGACGCATTGGGCAGAACCCCATGCCTCACTGGCTCAGGGAGCCTGTTACTGTTTCCCTTTCCAGTTCATAGTGTTCCTTCCAGCAACCCTTGATGCTTTGGCCAGAGAGGACTGAGCTGCTTTGGCAGACAGAGCCCAGGGGAATCTTGTGGGTTTCCTGGGATCCTGGCGGCCTTCATTCTTACTGAATTGCTAAACTTGAGAAGGAAGAGAACAGTTGCATTTATCTATTGGTTTACACAAAGAAGGTGAGGCAGTGTGATATGCTGGCAAGGGAACAGACTTGTCTCTGCGTGGCACGTCGTAGAACTTGGTAAATGTTTTTTGATTGAATGAACAACAACCAGCTTCAAATCCCAGCTCTGTCAGATGATAGCTAGGTGACTTTGGACAAGTTGCTTAACCTCCCTAAATTTATTTTTTCTTCTGTAAACTAGGATACTATTATCTATTTCATAGGATGGTGGTGAAAATTAAATGAGATAATTAGTGCTCTTCCAGAGGGAGAAACGGAGGATCGTCTTTGTTTCTACAAATCACCAAGGAATAATATCATCCTGAAACTGTTTTAACTTCTCTTAAAAATCCTACATTCTAGGACCACACAGGTAGTATAAATGCACACAACTAGAATAAATTCAGTTTTAACACAGGCCAAAGTTTCAAATTCTTAGGGAAACTTTCTTTTTGAAGCCAAGCTTCCTGTTGTCTCTCTGTACTTTTGAGTCCGTTTATTTATTTATTTTTTTACTGACAATATGATTCCGCTAAGGTCTCAGCTTTATGCAGGGGAACTTGAGGCCTAGCTCATGGCCTCTCCACGGCCCAGCGCCTCATCTCCCACCTCCAGTGGCTTTAAAAAGCAAGCCCTTTGATTGCTCAGGGCAAGAAACCTTCCCGGAGCAGTTCATCTCAGCTTGCTGTGACAGTTCCTGATTTTTAGTTTTCTTTACGTTTTTGACCCCTGGAGGTTTCTTTTTCTTTCTTAAAATCTCAATTCTGCCTTTGTGTGTTACATAACATAACATTTGTTATCCTTTTACGCAGTAGGCAGATTTTCAGGTTATCTTTTCCTCCACATTGCTGGAAATAGAAAATCCATGTGAGATGATTTATAAACAAATACCAAATACAGTGCATTAGAGTAAACATTTGTTATTGTTAGTAACAGTAATGATTTTGTTAAAGAATATTAATTACCATTTGGCAAGCACATGCTAGGTACTTTATATATGAATTGTAATCTTATTAATCATAAACCCTATAGTACTCTTCCTTTACAGTTAAAGAAACTGGTAGTTTAATTCAGGTCATATGACTTGGTCAGGTGTATAGTATAGCTTCTAATGGATGAAGAAGGATTTGAACTTGGGTCTTTATGATTTCAAAGTGTATGTGCTTTCTGTTATAGCAAGCTGATCTGTCTTAAAATATGTGCTCCTTTCACTGCTCCCAGTGATAAGCTAGGGAAGAGGGTTGTCTTTGCAGTTTCTAGGACTACGGAGCCCCACCTTTGAGGAGCCAGCAGCCCCTCCATGGAATCCCCCCTCGATCTGTAAGAATGGGGAAGACACTGACATGTAAGGAGATAATTATAGTCCATCAAGATAAATGCTATCTCAGAGGGATGCACCACTGTTTTCCAAGAACCTAACGTAATAAATAGATGTACAGATCGTTGTGGAAATTTGGTGGGTATACAGGAGAGGCCACAACTCTGTCAGAGGCTGGTGTCAGGAAAGACTTCTGAGAAGCCACGCCTGGAATGGGGTCTCGAAGCATGAGATGGATGGAGTTCTCAGTTCCAGGTCTGTCCTAATGACTGCAAGGCACTGGACAAAGCCTGCCCGTCTCTTTCTCTCTTTTTAAATATTAATAAGAGTTTATTTGAGCCAGATGGACGACATTTATGGGGAGCAAGATCTTAAGTGCCCCCTCCTGCGCTTCTCTTTTGCCTTCACTTTCCCATCCAAGCTATGAGGGGCTTACCTGAGTTGTTCAAGTTTCCCTTCTAGCTCTTAACCTTCTGGGCATTAGTCTATACATTTCTGTTAGCTCTCTCTCTTTGTAAAACAACTGGCTACCTCATTCCCTTAACCTATTTCTTTTGCCTCTTGTTGAATACAATTTTCTGTACCCCTTCTTGGATACCCTGGCATTAATGAAGGGTTCAGAAACAGGGAAGATGAAGTGAGCCCAGTACCCTGCTCAGAGCCCTGTCCTACTGCGTCAGGATCTTCTGTCAGTCCAGGGCTTCTTGCCCCAGAGCTCCTGACATTCTTGAGCAAGACCAACAGGAAACCACGAAAGCCTTTCCACAAGTATTCTCCTGTGAAAGGTCAGGTACAGCCATAGCCTCCACCAGTGAGTGAGTTCCCATTTCTTGCTAAATACACTGATGCAATTTAATTTCGTTTTCTATTTAGTTACTTATGATTCTTTCTTAGTCAATGAAGATATAATTTGGTGGCTCTGAATACAGCTGAAAATTGGTGGGATGTTGACAAAAGATTTGAAGAGCTTTTGGCTATGTTGCAAAGATTCTCACTGGAATGATTTCTGTTGCTTAATGTAGTGGGGAACCCCCCTTCCCCATAGAAGTCAGAAGACCTGGGTTTGATTCCTGGCTCTGCCTCTGACTAAAAACTTGAACAAGTCACTTTACTTCCAAGGGCCTTAGTTTTCTCCTCTATAAAGTAGGAAAAATAACTCCTACCCTAGCTATCAATTGTTTATGAGATTTTAAGGAGATAATTGATCTCTAAGAACTTTTTAAATAAGATAAAACTAGTCAAGAGTGGAGCTGGGTCTGAGGGTGGACTGCCTGTTTTTTTCCTGAAGGTTAACTGCTCGGCCAGCCAGCTGAGGCCCCAAGGGAGGCTAGCAGGTCGATGAAATTAGCGACTTTACTTTTGCCGAAACATTCTTTTTTGTGTGTTTTAAAGACACCTCTCTGGCATTTGGTGGCAGAATTAGCCTGCTTTCTAGCGTCCACTTCCCAAATAATCACAGGGTTTGGGGGCAGAAATTGAGTCTAGAGCTTGGAAAGAAAAAGAATGCCTGAGTAGAGCGGACACTCTCTTAAGCTCTATATACTGCACAGTAAGTTTGTTTCTCCTGTGGATGGGTTAATAACATCTACTGATCACTAACAATAGTGGTTGCTATTTGTTGAGCATGTATTATCAGCCATGCACAGTGTGTTGGAAACTTTCCCACCCAAGTGTATCTGACATCAGAGGACAACAGTTCATTCCTGGATTGATGGGGAAATAGCCCAGAGCAGGTATTCTAAGATTAAAATTTATTTGAAGTTTATGTGTTATCTTCAAAACTCATGAATTTTACCTTAAGTCACCATTATATAGTCATAGTTGTTTTCTGTAAAACAAATACTTTGAATTATTTACCATCTGGTAAATATTAACATCCCAAGAAAGTACACCATATTTAATTCAGTGTTTTCATGTACCTGTATTGTTGAGCACCCCCAGGGTTTCCTGTACCCAGTTTGAGAACTTAATCCTTATTATCCAAGTGTGTTAGTAGATATAGACACAAGTCCAGAAAGATGGAGAGACTTGTCCCTGTCACAGAGCCAAAAAGAGGCAGAGCCAGAATCAAGTCTAACCACTGAGCTAGCATGTGGTCTGTGTAATTTGTTGCCTGATCATTGCTTATATTTCTGTAACTCTCATTGCTCTCGCAGGCACTCAGCGCTTAACAAGTGCCCAACACGACGTAAACTCGCAGTGAATATTGATTGGCCAAATGAATAAGTGACTAAATGATTAAGCCCGTAAGACTGAAGCCTTTTCAGAGTCCCTAAGTCTCTGGCAAATTGACTTCAGAGCTGGGATAAATGTCTTTGTTCTCTACAGCAGTGATTCACAGTTGCTGTAAGCCTGTGCTTCCACACAGAAAATAATGATATTTGTAGAGAACTCTGAATAAACAGACGAGGCTGCCCCGGAGCTCCTGTGCCCTGCTTCCTTCCCAGACTCCCGAAGAGCTTAAGGAATCAGTATCTCAATTCACCTGTAACACGCTGACAGCCAGCTCCTAAGCTGCCGTGAAATGTACTAATATCTCAGAATTACCTGGTTTTGTTTGTCTCCCCCTCGCCCAGGATACACGCTCACGCTCTCCCTTCTCAATCCTTGTACCCATTTACCCTTTATCTTTACTGTCGTGAGCACAGATGTGTTGTGGACAAAGCTTGAGAATCATTGTTTTAAAGTTTCGGGGTTTTTTTCTTAGTAGCAGTTAAGGTGGTAAATAGTCTGTGCACACTTAGGGAGAGTGGTGAACCTCCACTGCTGACTTGTCCTTTCTTCCCGGGGCCTCGGAAGAAAGAATTTCTTCCTCGGAGAATTTCTCTTCTGAAAACGCACAGGCATTGCCCAGTGTCCTGAAGCATTTGGAAAGAGAAACCTGTAGAAATCTGTCACTATTGGCTTTTAGGGATTTGTGTGTATTGGTGGGAAAGGCTTGGGAGGGTATTTTTTTTGTTGTTTTATTTTATTTTTTTTTTAAAAGCTCTAAGCAAGATGAATATCATGACACTGTGAATCTCTTCTTAGGGTTGGATAGATGTTTCAAACATCTGAAGGTGTCCAATTGTGGCTTTTCAAAGTCTCAGTGACTGATTGATTTATACCTTAAAGCAGTGGCTTCTAAGTCTAGTGCCCAGGCCTAGGAATTGTTAGAAATGCAAATTCTTGAGCCCTGCCCTAGAACTATGAATCAGAAATTCTGGAGGAGGTTCCCAGCAATCTGTTTTTACATGCTCCAGGCTCCCTTAGGTGATTCTGGTATTCATATCTGCCATTTAGAAAACGTTAAGTAAATAGGCTTTTTCTTCTCCCCCAATTCTATGATCTTGTCTCGGAATCTTGCCATTGTGAATGTCATAATTCCTGTGGGAAATACCTTTGCGTCCCAAACAGCTTTAGAAACAGAGATCACGTGTCCGCTTTGACACACGTGTCCCCTGTGACAGGAGTGGCCGGCCACTGCTCAGATGGGGAGCCTGTGAGCAGCAACTTAAACCCGGGACACAGGAACAGACGCTACAGTTTTCAAGAAGGTGGTCAACAATCCTGTCTTTTTCCTTGCACATCTTAGGAAGACTGAACAGCCCCCAAAACCGGCTTTAGGAGACTCATGTTGGTTGAGGTCAAAGTGTGAAGACTTGAAAATTGCTCAGCTGGTGGGGGAGGTACTTCAACTTAAGTGTCTACATCAAATTTTTGCTGTTACTGTTCTCAGGAGGAAAAGAGGCAGAAGAATCAGTAGTTTTTGGTCTTGTTTAAACTACAAAACCATACTTCTTGTTACCTCCAAAGGTCTCTGGCTGCCAGAGAGAAGTTTGGGACTTCACTGTCACCACAGGTGCTGTCACAATTGTAAGTGGATGCTGAGGTCTGTGAATTCTGTCACGTTACACCTGCATGGCCGGAGGCCTGGAGTCTTTGTGGTACCGTCACGTGGGTAGGGGCGAGCAGCCAGGACCTGACTGCAGACCTTCCCTCCCTGTCCTTCCTTAGGGTAGACCCTGAGCTGGGAGAACTGAATTCAGAGATGCAGAGAAGAGGGCTGGGTACAGTATCCAAAAGGGTGACCTGTCCCGAGCAGCTCTGGTGGGATTTAGGTTACATAGGTCTGAGTTTCCAGAGGAGCTTGGAGCCTCGAGAAGGAAAGTGGAATAATTTATATTATTATCATTTTCATCATTTGAGTACTCGTTCTCTACCAAATACAGAGCTAAGTGTTTCTCATACAGCTTAGTGGTTAAGACTGCCTCGTTTTGAATCTTAGCCGCATCATTTGATTATTCTGTATCACTTGTAAAATGCCTGAAGATGCTATTTGAAGACTTGACTAATGGTAATTTAAACACATAGGTATATTTTTCTCACATAAAAATTCAGGGGGGTCAGTGGCAGGCATTGATTTTATTATGTCAGTGATTTCAAGATCGGTGTCCTCTGACTCTTGATCTAAGGTGGCTGCTACAGGTGTTGGCATCATGTCTGTGACTGAGGCAGGAAAAGGGGGGTAGAGAGGACCATCAGTGATGTTTGTCATTTTACTAGGAAAGTAAAATTCCCCAAATTCCCCAGGAGACGTTTCTATATATCTCATTGGTCAGAACCGGGCTACCTGGCTACTCAGTGCTAAGGGCTAGGAAGGCTGGGAGAGCAGGTAGCTTTTCCAGCCTCCGTAGTGTCGAAGGGCGGAAGAGGTTGGGAATGAGCACTGGGTCAGCCCGCCATGGTCTACCACGATGGCTTGGGCAAGTAAATTAATTCTCTAAGTGGTTTCCTCATCTATAAAATAAAAAAAAAATAATAGAACCTACCTCATGAAGGGATTGTGAGGATTAAATGAGATCAGTATAACATGCTTAGCATGATACTTAATATATAATAAGTAACAATATTGTTTTTATTACTAGCATTATTGTCATCTCAACTCTCAGCCAAGTAATTATTATCCCATTTTATATCAGAGGAAGTTGAAGTTCAGTGAGTGGAAGCAATAACTTGCCTGAATTCACAGACTTTGAAATGGCAAAACTGGGATTAGAACCTCTATGTGAATCTAAAGTCTATGCTCTTTTTTCTGCGCTGGGAGTTGAGTCAGCAGAGAAGTATTGGTGAGCTGGTGAGTGAGTCTGTCTTGGTGAGACCCATAGCACCAGCCACAGGCTTAGTAAGTAGGGATGGAAGGAGACTGGAAAGAATGGATTGGACAGTGAGAACGCAAGCAGAAGGCCCTGTCTGGACGCGGAAGGGCAAAGAGTACCACACTTAGGGGGTCATCGCTGGGCTGATTCAAGAGCCACCAAATTGGGGGATGAATATTTGAGGAAAAGGGCAATATAATTTGATAAGAACTGTGTAAGAAAAGCTAGTTATGGGAGTAGCCGGAAGGGACCCTTAATCTAGCCTGGAGACAGAAAGGTCAGGGAGGGGTTTTGGGAGAAGGACATGAAGTGAAGGGCAAGGCAAGGACAATCCAAGGACTGAGGACAGCTTAACAGTGACATGGAAACAGACAGTCGAATGGAGTATTCTAGAACAGCTGTGCATTTTGTGTTTGTGAAGTATACAATGTAAGGCCAGGAATGGCAAGAACGGAAATACCTAGGTGGATAGGGTCCAGCCTTGTGTGGTCCTTATGCCATGCTAAGAAATGTGGAAACTTGTCCTTCGAAATAACCATTATCGTTTGGATACTTGTTTGGAATTTTATCTTTGGCCACCAGAGAGTTTTAGGCATGGTGGATAGATTGGCATTTTTGAAAGATCTCTCTGGATGTGTGAGCAGGTTGTATTGGAGAGAGAGAAAATGGAGGTTAGAAGATAAGTTAGGAAGCTCTTAAAATAATTCTGTCAAGAGACCAGAACTAGGGGTGGTATTTAGGGGTGGAAGGAGACTGGACAGAATGGAGGGGATGGAGAGGACATGTTTGAGACATTTTTAGACAGAGCAGTGTCTGGCATACAGTAGACATTGAGTATTTGTGGAATATGAATGAATAAGTTAGGACTTGATGTTGGATTTGGGGAGTGAGGGAGAAGGAATAATCTGGATTTATCCCAGGCTTCTTCTGGCTGATGTGATCGGTTGCATGGTTATTATGCCTTTTATTGAGTTCTTGGGAGTACCGAGGCCAGCGTGTGTTTCTCAGGTATTTTTCTCATAACTTGGGGAATCCCCCTTTTTCCTAGTCCTGGGATTTCTAACTTAATATACCCTGATAATTACAGGGCAAGATAATGCTATTCCCATTTTATAGATTTGGAAACTGAGGTAGAATAGTTAAGTGACTTGCCTGGGATCATCCAGCTACTCAGGGTTAGGAGATACTCTTTCTCCTCAGCATGTTGCCTTTGTGTAAGACTGTTGAACTTCCCACTGTAATTTCAACTGATTATAGGCCATAATAAAGCAAGCAATAAAATTCAGATTAGCTTGATCCAATTACTCAGCTGTTAAGACGAGGTTATGAGTTAATTGTAATTCAATACACCTTCTAATTCAATCCAGCACAGTAGAGTGTACAGTATCATTTGCGTTGTGCAAAGATCTACTGATGCCTCCTTAGTGTTAAGAGGAAAAAATAAAATAACTCAGAGCCACCATTCCCCTACCCTTACTCTTCCTTCTAAGATTGATCTGATTTCAATCTTAACTGTCACTTGTGCATAACTGTGTACAAATTATTTAACCTTTAGAGCCTCAGTTTTCTCACCTGTAAAAATATGGGAGATGTTCATTTATACTCTTTTGTAGACACAGGAACAGACTCAGAATTTGATAAGGATTTTCAGGGTCTTGCCCAGGTCACATAGTATACATAGTGGCATGTATACATACATAGCGGCATCTTTGAATAGAAAATGTGTTGAAATGGAAGCACTTTGGGAATCTTTGACCAAAGACATGTTCCCTATTTCAGTTTACTTGAAAACCCACTCGTGGTGTGTGTATCATACCTATTTCCCACCTACTTCCTTTAGGACCTCACCAATGGGCTGACAAGTCTCTAATGTCGTCCCTTTAAATTTTTAGAGCCCAAAAAGTTTCTAGGACATTTTTACATATAACTAGAGAATCTGGGTATCTGGATTCTAGTCCTGGTTCCGCCTGAAGGATGAGGAGCAGTTATTTGGAACAGGTGAAATGTCTAACAATAGAAGATTAATTGAACTTACTTAAGTGTCAATAATATGATCATTTTATGGTTTCTTTTGTTGTTTTTCTTCATTTTCAAAACAATGTATGTTCATTTTAGAAAAATCAGAAAATACTGAATAAGAAAAACATCCGTAATTTCTTCTGAGCCAGAGATAATCACTGTTAACACATTGGTATATCGTTTTTTTCTAGCTCTTTTGAAATGAACATACATACACATTATTTTTCAACAAAAATGAGATTATATGCTATGTACTGTCCTGTAATACCTTAATTAACGTAAGGAATTATCGGTTGTTGGGTCATTTAGATTTGTTTCAGATAATGCCCCGTTGGCTGCTTTAACTTTCACTGTTAACCAGTGACACAAAGCAAAAATAATAGACTGAAATGAATGAAACATAAAAAGGCAAAAATGTGAGGACACTTTTATTTACAAATTTTTTAGAGACAAAATGTTTTAAAATGCACAAAAGATTGTAACTATACCTACACGCACAAAAGTACACTAAAAATTAACGTGCGTTCAAAGCATAGTGATCGATTCAGTGTTTCCACAAAACGCCACGCTGACTAGTAGCTTGCTTTTCTCCAACTTGTGCTTGGCCAAACAGCAGTCGACCTAATTACCTGGGGCCATGCCATGGAAGGGAGAACACAAGGTAGGAGGTGAGGGATATGATTGAGGATGTCGAAGCTTTTCATTAAATGCCTTAAAATCCATGGGCAAGCTCAGTCATTTCCCAAAAGGAACTTGAAACGAAAGGGGTAGGAGTGGATTTATTGAAGTACTCACTACTATGTGCCAAGTATTTATGCTAGTGTGTATTTTGCATGCTACCTCTTAATTTTCTAGCCTACAGTATAGGATATCCCTGTGTTCTTGAGGCTCAGGTAAAGGGACTTGCCTCAGATTTCATGTCTGATAAGTGGCATAGCTGACTTTTGAACCCACATTTGCCTGCCTTCGGAGCCCCTGTTCTTCCCACTGGATTAGGAGGGCTCCTACACGATGGCCCGAACAGGAAACTCCTCGTGACTCTTAGGAGGAATGTTCCGATGGGTCTCTACCAAGGAAGTTCAGAACTGCCCTGCTTACCCTCCTGGCCAGCCCACATACAGATGCAGAAGTGAAAAGAGACACTGGTCCTGGCATAGAGCAGATACTCAAAAAATGTTTTCTGAACAAGTAAGTTAATGATTGTGTCTCATTTTTAAAGTATCAAAACTGAGACTCATCTTTGCCCAAGTGATTTGCCCAAAGGTATAGAGCTAATAAGTAAGAGCTGGGATTTGAATCTAGGTCTGCCTGTAAATAAAGCTCCGAATGTGTCTGTAACAGTTTGTCTCAGCTTGACACCTGCTCTCAATGTCCACAGCAGTGTGACTTGTTTGAATTAACAGTAGGGGAAGGTACATGGCCTGTGCACAGACAACTCTCTACTGAAGATCTTGTAGCTAACTTGGAGTGGCAGCAGCCTCTGCAATCCAGAAGCCAGACCAGATTGGTGGGAGAGGGAACCAGCTTAAGTGCTAAAATTCATTTTGACTTTCTTCCCTGTCCTCCCACAACACTTTGTAGCTCCTTCTGTGACCTTTACCCCAGGATGCCTCCTACCAGTTACTTCTGTGCTTGCTTGTCTCTCCCATGACATGGTGAATTCGTAGAGGACAGGATTGTCCTTTCACTTTGCGTTTATTATAGCACCTAGAACACATTAAGAGTTCAGGTAAGTAATTAATTTAATTGACCACTACCTGTGTACATAGCTCTCTTTTGAAGGCAGTCACTCAGGTAGTAACATTTAACATACACAATTCTAAAAAGATTTCTGGCCTTCCAGCCCACAACTAATTTCAGCACTGGGAAAGGGCTGGCTAAGAAAGGCTGTAAGGATGCAGGCTTCATGATAATAAAATGAGTGTAAAAGTGAGTGTTAACAACCTGAGCATAAACAAAGATACATTTAGATCTATGCCTCTAATTTCCTTCGTTCTTAAGGGGGGAAATGTCTTGCCTCCATTCCCTACCCATCCCATCCCTCCCACCCCCCAAAAAATCCTCTGGATCCTTCTATCTCCTCAAGCTGTCATGTTCCTTTTCTTTATTATCAACATTTAATCACTTTCTGGGAGGGGGTTGAGGGGCTGGGTCGAAAAGGTGAAGGGATTAAAAACTACAAATTGGCAGTTACAGAATAGTCACGGGGATATAAAGTACCGCAGAGCGATTATAGTCAATAATATTGTAATAACTGTGTATGGTGCCAGGTGGGTACTACACTTACTGGGTGGGGGATCACTCCATAAGTTCTGTAAATATATAACCACTATACTGTATACCTGAAACTAATATAATATTGAATGTCAACTGTAATTGAAAAAAAATTAAAATTAAAGAAAAAATTTACTCACTTTCAACATGTCCTATCCTACTGTTCCAGTGCCTTCATTAAATCTGCTATGTATCAAATCAAAGAGCAGATATTGATTTAAAAAAACAAAAACAAGATCCAATTGTGTACTGTTTATGGGAGATCCACTTTACATTCAAAGATACAAAAAGGTTGAAGGTAAAAAGATGGAAAAAGATCATGTGAACAGCAACCATAAGAAAGCTAGAGTGGCTGTACTAATATTAGATAGAATAGACTTTAAAACATTTTATAATGATAAAAGGGCCAATCCATCATGAAGATACAACAATTATAAACATACATGCACCTAACAGCAAAACCCCAAAATACATGAAACAAAAACTGACAGAAATTAAGGGCAAAAGAGACAATTCAGCAATAATAGTTGGCGACTTCTGTACCTCATTTTCAACAGTGGATAGAAAACTTGGCAGCCGATCAACAGAGAAATGGATGACATGAACAGCATTGTCCACCAGCTACACCTAACAGATCTATCTACAGGATATACCAACAATATAATTCTTTCAAGTGATATGAAACATTCTCTAGAATAGATTATGTGCTGGGGCCATAAAACGCCTCTCAATACATGTAAAGAATTGAACTCAAAGTATGCTCTCCAACCACAATAAAATGAAATTAGAAATCAATAACAAAGAAATTTAAGAAACTCAGTTATGTGAAAATTAAATTACATACTCCTAAATAACCAGTTGGTCAAAGAAGAAATCACAAAATAAATTAGAAAATGCTTGGAGATGAATGAAACACAACCTACGAAAACTTATGGGATGTATCTAAAGTAGTACCTAGCTAAAGTAGTACTTAGAAGGAAATTTATAGTTGGAAATACCTACGTTAAAAACAAAGAATGATTTTTACTCAAGAACCTAACCTTTCACCTTAACACACTGGGGGGAGAAAAAGAGCAAACTAAACCTAAAGCAAGTAAATGAAAGGAAATAAAGATTAGAGCGAAATCAATGAAATTAAAAAACAGAAAAAATGAGAGAAAATCAGTAAATCAAAGCTTGGTTGTTTGACAAGATCAACAAAATGGACAAATTTTGATCTAGACTGATCAAGAACAAAAGAGGACAGACTAAAATTACTAAATTCAGGAATGATACAGGAGACATTACTAGTGATTTGACAGAAATAAAAAGGATTATAAGGGAATACTATGAACAATTGAATGACAATAAGATATGTAGGTGAAATGGACAAATTTACTAGAAAGACACAAACTACCAACACTGATTTATGAGGAAATAGAAGTTTGAGTAGACCTAAAACATATATAATTAGGAAGGGAAAAAAAACTTCCCACAAAGAAAAGCCCAGGACCAGACAACTTTACAGCTTTATTGGTAAGTTCTAAGAAACATTTAAATAAGAATTAACACTAGCCCTCCACAAACTCTTCCAAAAAATAAAAGCAGGAGAACACTGTGTAACCAATTCTATAAGGCTGAAATTGCCCCCATACCAAAAGCAGATAAAAACAACACCAGAAAAGAAAACTACAGACCTGTATCCCATTTAAATATAAGTGCAAAAATCTTCAACAAAATACTAGCAAAATGAATCCAACAATTTATAGAAAGGATTATATTATACACTATGGCCAAGTGGGATGTATCCCAGGGGTATCAGATCCATCCAACATAGGAAAATCAATCTATGCAATATACCCTATTAAAGGAAAAAAACCCACATACTCATCTCAAAAGACAGAAAAACCACTTGGCAAACTCCAATACCCTTTTGTGATTTAAACAAACAAAAAAGTCTAGCAAACTAGGACTAGAAGGGAACTTCCTCAACCTGATGAAGGACATTTATGAGAAACTCATGGCTATCATCATACTTAATAGAAAAAATCTGAATGCTTTCCCCCTAACATTGGGAATAAGGCAAGTCTGTCTGTAGTTTCACCATTTCTATTGAACACTGGACTGGAGGTTCTAGCCAGAGCATTTGGGCAAGAAAGTGAAATAAAAAGTCATCCAGATTAGAAAGGAAGAAGTAAAATTACCTGTATTTGCAGATGACATGGTCTTTTATATAGGAAATTCTGAGGAATCCACACAGAAAAAAAAATGTTAGAACTAATAAATGAATTCAGCAAGGTTGCAGGATACAAAATCAATATACAAAAATCAATTGTATTTTTACACAGTTGTAATAATCCAAAAATGAAATTAAGAAAACACTTCTGGGGCCCGCCCTGTGGCTCAGGCGGTTAGAGCTCCATGCTCCTAACTCCGAAGGCTGCCAGTTTGATTCCCACATGGGCCAGTGGGCTCTCAACCACAAGGTTGCCAGTTCAACTCCTCGAGTCCCACAAGGGATGGTGGGCAGCGCCCCCTGCAACTAAGATTGAACACGGCACCTTGAGCTGAGCTGCCTCCTGGATGGCTCAATTGGTTGGAGCGCGGGCTCTCAACCACAAGGTTGCCAGTTCAATTCATCGAGTCCCGCAAGGGATGGTGGGCAGTGCTCCCTGCAACTAATAACGGCAACTGGACCTGGAGCTGAGCTGCGCCCTCCACAACTAAGATGGAAAGGATAACATCTTGAAGCTGAATGGCACCCTCCACAACTAAGATTGAAAGGACAACAACTTGACTTGGAAAAAAGTCCTGGAAGTACACACTGTTCCCCAGTAAAGTCCTGTTCCCCTTCCTCAATAAAAAAAATAAAGAAATAAAGAAAACACTTCCATTTACAGTAGCATCAAAACGTGGGTGGCATAAAATACGTAGCATAAAATACGCGGGTGGCCAATTGGCTCAGTTGATTAGAGCACAGTGCTCATAACACCAAGGTCGCCAGTTCAATTCCCACACGGGCCGGTGAGCTGCACCCTCCACAACTAGATTGAGAACGACTTGACCTGGAGCTGATGGGTCCTGGAAAAACACACTGTTCCCCAGTATTTCCCAATAAAAATAAAAACAACAACATAAAATACGTAAGAATGAATTTAACAAGGTACAAAACATATACTCTGCAAACTACAATATATTGTAGAAAAAAATTAAAAGTCTAAATTGGAAAAACATCTAGTATTCATAAATTGAAAGACTTAACATTTTTAAGACATTAATACTTCCCAAATTGATCTACAGATTCAGCACAATCTCAATCCATATTCCAGCTGGCTTGTTTGCAGATTTTGACAAGCTGTTCCTAAAATTCACATGGAAATTCAAAGGGCCCATATTAGCTAAAACAATCTTGATAAAGAAGAAAGTTAGAGAACTTCCCAATTTCAAAGTTTATTAAAAGCTACACTATTCGAGATAGTGTGGTTCTGACTTAAGGATAGACCTGGATCCATGGAATAGGATTAAGTATCCATAAATAAACCCTTGTATTTACAGTCAGTGATTTTCAGCAATGATACCAAAAACAATTCAATGGGGAAAGAAAGAATAATGGTGCTTTAACCATTAACAAATGGTGCTGGGACAACTGATTGTCCATGTATGAAAGAATGAAATAGGGCCCCTTCCCCAAATATCATATGTAAAAATTAACTCAAAATGGATCAGAGACCTAAACGTAAGAGCTAAAACTCGAAAAACTCTTATAAGAAAACCTGGAGGTAAATCTTTGTGACCTTAGATTTGGCAAAGGTTTTTTAGATATGACACCAATAATACAAGCAGCCAAATGAAAAAATTGATAAATTGAACTTAATCAAAATTAAAAATTTTTGTGCTTCAAGGACACCATCAAGAAAGCAAAAAAGACAACCCACAGAAGGGAATCAAATATTTGTAAACCATCGTCTGATAAAGGACTTGTAACTAGGCTGTATCAAGAACTTTTACAACCCAATAATAGAAAGACAAATAAATCAATTAAGAAATATGCAAAGAATCTGAATAGACAATTCTCCAAAGATGATATACAAACGGCTAATAAACATATGAAAAGTTGTTCATCCTAATTAGTCATCAGGAAATGCAAATCAAAACCACAATGAGAGGGGTGGCCGGTTGGCTCTCTTGGCTGGAGCGTATGTAGTGCTGATGGCACCAGGGTTGCCGGTTTGATCCCCGTGTGGGCCACTGTGAGCTGAGCCCTCCTTAAAAACAAAACAAAATGAAAAAACGAGATACCACTTTGCACCCCAAAATAGCTATCATCAAAAAGTCAGATAATAACAAGTGCTGGCAAGTTTGTGGAGCAATTGAGATTCATATATTCCTGGTGTATACACTTTGGAAAACAGCCTGGTGGTTCCTCAAGTACTTTTCCTATCTCTGTGACCTTGCTTATCCTGTTCTTTTTATTTGGGAATGCCAATCCTTTTATCTTCGCCTGACAGAATCTTGCCCATCCCACAAGGCCCAACTCAAATTCCAATTTCCCAGGCATACATATATCTAGAAACAGAATTGCAGGGTTGTATGTCTTTATTTGGTATTGCAAAATTGGCCCTCAAAATGCTTCAATTCCCATTGTTTCAGATCTTTCCCAACACTTAATATTGTCAGACTTTAGAATTATTGTCAGTCTGATAGGTATGAAATGATATTTTATTCCATTTACTTGCATTTTGCTGATTACTAGTGTGGTTAAACATCTTTTCCTTTCCTCCCCTCCTTAGTCATTTGAGTGGTTTGTTTTGTGAATTGCAGGATTAGATTCTATTGGTTTATTTTCATTTTCTTATTAATGCCAGTTTTTTATTCTGGATATTAGTCCTTTGTTAAATGTGTTACAAATATCTTTTCTCAGTCTGTACTTGTTTTTTTAACTTTGTTTATAGCATCTTGTCATATAGATTTAAATTTTCATGAGTTAATCAACCTTTTGTGGTTTTTCCTTTTGGTCTCGTCTAAGAAATACTTTCTAATCCCAAAATCAAACTGATATTCTTCTATATTTTTTTCTAATAATTTTTAAAGTTTTGTGTTCTTAAAAATTATTAAGTCTTTCTGGAATTGGAGAAATGTGAGGTGGGGATCTAGTTTTTTTCCTTCACATAGTAAACCAAGTTTCTCAATATATTTTATTGAATGTGAATGAGATTCTTCTCTTTACCAGATCTCTTTAAACAGAATACTAGAATAAAAGAGTGAATTGACCTGGGAGGGAAAGGGGTTCATGGACCAAATCATTAATCAGCAAAATTTCATCTTGCTCTTTTATCTCTTTTTTAGAAGATGGATGCAGGGAGGTTAGGAATCATTCCCCAAACAATCTGTAAAGTTCTGAGTATCTCCCATCTGCTTCATATGTGCAGGGAGAAAAAAAAAGCAGCATACTCCTGGAGTGGCAATTGAAACAGAAAGAATAGGCCATCTGCTTTCCATTAAAATTTCTCCCCTACTGGCAGATAGGGAACTTGGGAGATATTTTTAGATTTGTAAAAGAATTTTTTCCCCTGAGGAACAGCAACACACTTGGCCTTATGTGCTTACCTACGAGCGATTTTATTATTAGCTTTAACATAGCCTATTTTCCTATTTTTTTCTTTGTGGATGATATTGTTTTTACACTAAAGACATATCAAGTGAAGCCTGCTCTGGTTTTAGCAGCCTTCATTCTAGGGCTCAAGATGAATGACCCAGAGATTGCTGGCCTTTTATCTGGATGGGTAAATTCTCCCCGAGGATGCAACACATCTTGGCGCATAATTGATTACTGGATATTCCTCCTTTTCTTGTTACCTCAGGGGGAGTTGCCTCCCCCTGAGAAGAGCAGTGCCTCACTTACACCCTCACAATTCCCTGGAGCTGACTAGTGGGAGCCTGGGTGGCTGGGCCTTGAAGCCAACGGACAGGCTCCATCAGATTCCGGTCCAGTGGGCAGGTCGGAGCCAGTTCTGCAGCACTGCCTGCCTCGGCTGACCTACATTCTCGCCAGTGCAGCACGCTCAGCAGCCAGGCCTCCCAGCCAGTAAGAGGAATGCAGAGCCAGGCGGTTTTCTGGAACGAACCGATTCAAGAGTTTAATTTATTTACTTTCCTTCTGCCTGTTAAAGAAAAAAGGAAGAAAAAAGTCTACCAACCTTGCAATTAGAATGTTTCCATCTTACTTTGTTGCCTTTCAGCTCACAATAATAAAAGTGAGACTTTGCTATCAGGATGAAGTTTTATAGGCTCTGTCTCCTAAACATGTTTGTAGTCCCCCTGCCCCCCTGGCCCTTTATCCCATTGTTACTGTTTTAGCTTTGCCTTTGGCCTATCGCAATAACTTCCTATCTGGCCCCTCTTCCCTAATCTCTCCCACTCTGAACCTTTTCTACTCTGCCACTGGAGTAGATTTTGTAAAACACACATCTGAAACTTCCCAGTTTAAAATCCTCCAGTGGATTCCTATTATTGATGAATTCCATCCCTTAGCCTGGCATTCAGATCTCTTCACAAACTATCATCAGTGTGCTTATTTATCTTCATTTCCTGCCACTTCCCCCCCACACACACACACACTGTAAACTCCGACCATACTGAATTATTTGTCATTTCCCTAATATGGCATATACATTTTCATGCTTTCATGCATGAAATGAATACATATTTCTTTGTCCCCACCCCCACACACCTCTAGCAAACTCCTGCCCCTCGTTGTTCAAGGAAGACTGAAATGTTTCTTCTTCTGAGAAGCCATTCTCAACTCTCCCAGGCCTGTCCCTCACTTCCTCCTCAGCATTCCGCTAACACCCCAATATTATTTGATGATATATACGTTCCGTGTAGATTAGTATAAATAACCTATATTATCTCCCCACGAGACTGTAAGCTCCTGTGTAAAGACCCCAGCACCATGCTTGGCACAGAGTAAGCATTTGCTACATGCTGACTATGTTGATCAGCTAATGATGAAGAAATCTGGACTAAGCCACTTTAGGCCTTCACTGACCACCCACCTCTTACCACAGTCGTATGTCAATTCAATTTTTTTAAAAAAATCGGGGATAAAACCATCAGCAGAAGAATGAACAATGCAGGAAGAAAGTGGAATTGTTTTAAGAGAAGGGAATTTGTAAATTGAAGGCTGGCCAAAGGTGGCAGGCAGTCAGGATGGAGAAGGGTTTAAGGAATTGGGTCTGTTGAATTTGGACAAGAGAAAATTCAGGAACAATAACTGATACCTTCGTATCTCTGGAGAGTTGTCCTGGAGCAGAGGGAACAGACGTGATCTGTGAGAGTAGACCTAGCATCAGTGGTTGGGAAGGTGTCCAGAGTTGGACTCCTTACAAGGTACCTTTTCAGCTCAGAATGAAGAATTTCTTGACACCCAGAGCTCTCAAACAGGAGCTGTGACTGCCTGAAGAGGTTCTTAGCAGACCGTCATTAGAAGGCTGTGCTGGCAGAGACGGAGTGGCCAGCCGGGTGGGCCATTATAAAGAGGATTTCTGAGCCAAATGGCAAATTGGACTCAGTCACCTCGAATATGTCTTCTAACTCTGTAATTCGTTGCCTGAGTAATGCTTTTCAGTAACATGATCATGATCATGACTTATATTAGGACACGGACTGGGAACAGAATAGCTTTTTTTTTTTTTTAACTGAACCATCTTTGACCGAATTGATTCTCTAGAGTAATTTCCTGTTTTCCCAGGTTTTGAAGGTGAAATAATCTCGGCAAATAAAAAGAATCTCGGCAAAGAAAATGGCAGCCAAATAAGGTGTATGCTGAGTAGACTAATGTTTTGAAGAGCGGTAGGGAACTTTGTAGGAAGGAACTTTGCCTCTCACTCAGCAGACCTGGGTTCAGCCCCCTCCTCTGTTTACTAGCCGTGTAATATAAGTCTCAGCTTCAATATCCTCTCCAAAATGGGACTGATAGTGTATCTCATAGAGTTAGGATGAAGATTAAACCAGATAAAGAAATGCCTGGCTCAGTGCTCAGAGCACACAGATTCAAAATTATTTTCTTCCTCTTGCCCTCTTTTTATTTTTTTTTTTTATTTTGAGAGAATTAAAGTTTTTTTGCTTGTTTGGTTTTTGGTCGCCCTGGCCTTGAGGTGGGGGCGGAGGGCAGTTTTCTTTTTAATCTTCAGACCTAAAATGTCTTTTCTGCATGTGTCTCCTGCTCACAAAGGAGTAATCTTCGTCTTCCTGTGCCAAGGAGCTAGTCTTCCACTAGCCTTTTGATACTCTGCTATTTTTACTTTCTAAAGATCAAGTCGTTTCAGAAAAAGTCCTCTGATTTCTCTTGAAAGTAATTTCTAATTTCCATATTAATCAAAAAATAGTTTTCCATTTCTTCCGTCCTAATCCTAGTGACAACAAGAAAAAGGGATTAGATTGTACTGACATCTATAAAGTAATTAAAATGTACACATCAGAATCCCAGGAAACCCAATCACTACTACAGCCTTTGGGATACAAAGGAGAAAATCTCACTTGTGTCTTTACTCTTGACCTTCAAAGAAGATAAATACAGAAGGGGCAGACATGTTTCCAAGGACCACGTCATAGTTACAGTATTTGGTAGGTCTGGAAAAGGCATTGCTTTCAGGATTTCCTTTCCAGTTCCACCAATGACTTGCTGAATAATCTTAGCCAAAAAGTCACTTCACCTCCCTAGCCTCTGTTTCCTTATCTATAAAATGGGGGAAATAACATTAGTTGTTTTGAGTCTGAAGTGAAATAGTTGTTTTGAGAGATGTGAAAATATCTTTTGTATGAGCAGTGGGTGAAATACGAGGTTGGACAATTAAGTTCGTGAACTCATCCTAGAAGAAGTGCTACACACCTCATTGCTGAATATCACTACGGTCACCTTTGAAGTACTCCCTTTGGGAAGCTATCACCAACGCCAGTGCCTAGTCTACCTTTCAAAGCAATTTTGGAACTATTTTTGTGGAATGGCCATCAAAACTGTCATCATATTACCCTTGATGTCCTGAATGTCATCAAAATGTCTTCCTTTCAATGTTTCCTTTTTCTTCGGGTAAAGAAAGAAGTCACTGGGGGCCAGATCAGGTGAGTTGGGAGGATGTTCCAATACAGTTACTTGTTTACTGGCTAAAAACTCCCTCACAGACAGTGCCGTGTGAGCTGGTGCATTGTCGTGATGCAAGAGCCAGGAATTGTTGGCAAAAAGTTCAGGTCATTTTTGTGTAACTTTTTCACACGGCCTTTTCAGCACTTCCAAATAGTAAACTTGATAATTGTTTGTCCAGTTGGTATAAATTCATAATGAATAATCCCTCTGATATCAAAAACAGGTTAGCAACATCGTTGCAACAAGTTCCTGAACTTCATTGTCAGACCTGGTGTACGTGGTGAATTATTTGAACTCAGTGTCTTTACCCTCAGTGAGCCTCAGCAGGTCCAGGCAGCCTTGGGGGACATCACTTGGAAGGCACCCTGCTGGCTTGGGGGTGGGGAGGCAGAGCCTTTTGGAGATCTCTGGACTGTGCTGGGAGGAGACCTCCGGCAGGGAATAGCCACACACGAGCACGTGCTCCATATTATAACCTGAAGCTTATAGTATTCCAGTGGTGGGAGGTAGTCCCCCATAAGTAAGGAAACAGAGTATGTCGCTTTAAGTGCTGTGAAGAAAAAGCAGATTAAGGAACATAGAGAGGAACGAAAGTTGAGTGCTATTTTAGAAAGAATGTAAGGGGACCTTTGAACAAAGTTCCAGGCAAAGGGAACAGAAAGGGTAAAGGTTTGAGACAGGAAAGTGCTTGACACATTTGAAGAACAGCACAGACGCCATGGTGTCTGGAGTCGATGAGCATGGGGGCAAATAGTAGGCGAGGCTAGAGAAGTAGCTGAGGCCCACGTGGGTCATTAAAAGGATTTCACTGTGATTGTCACAGGAAGCTACTGTGGGGCTTAACGAGAGCAGTGTCATCACTGGACTTGATGTTTTCACAGGATTGCTCTGGCTGCGGTGGGAAACAGACTGCGTGGAGTCAAAGGTAGAAGGAGGGAGAGCAGTTATGAAGCTATTGCAATAATCTAGGTGAGAGAGAATGGTGACGTGGAGTAGGATAGAAAGTGTATAGGCCATGACATTTGGTCAGAGTCTGAATATGTTCTGAAGGTGGAACCGAAAGGATTAGCTGATGGATGAGATGTGGGTAGGAGAGAAAGCAGAGAGTCAAGGATGATCCCAAGGTTTCTGGCCCGAGGAGCTGGAAGAAGGAGTTGTCACTGGTGAAGAGAAATCTGCAAAACAAGTAGGAAAGGAGTGGGGAGATAGGAAGTAAAATTTTATTTTTGAATCTTGTAAGTTTGAAATACTAATAGCTAACTTTTTGAAGGCTTAACTGTGTGCCTGGCTCCTAGTGCTTTGAAATCTTAACTAATTGAATACTTCTAGTAACCTATTAGGTAAGTGATCTTAGTCCCTTTCTACAGATGGGAAAACTGTAGAAGGCACAAGAAGGTTAAGTAAGTGACCCAAGATCACACAAATAATTACCAGTGTTGCTGACGTTGAAACCTAAGCCTAGCTCCAGAGACCACACTCGTCACCTCTCTGCCTATAGCCTTGATGTCTAGGAAACATCCAAGTGCAGATGCTGAGTTGGCAGGTAGATACTATTAGGTTGGTACAAACGTATTTGCGGTTTCAAAGGTGAAAAATAATTGCAAAAACCACAATTACGTTTGCACCAACCTTATAATATATGAGTCAGGAGTTCAGGAGAGTAGTCTGGTCTAGCAATATTAAACTCGGGCATAGTTACCGGACGGATGAAGCTAAAAGGTAAGGTAGGGTCAGCCACCATAAAGGTAGACATGGTCGTGAGAAGAGAAAAATTATAAGATCAAACCCCCGAAGACAACCTGCCTTCTCAGGTGTGGTTAAACCTTCAGTCCTGTTCCTTAGCAGAGGACTGGACCAAATAAACTCCCTTTAATGTTGGCATTCTGTGATATCTGCCAAAATCAAGTGACTAAAAATAATTCTACTTAGAAACATTGAAGGAAGATCTTGTAATTGCCCCGAAAGTAAAAGGCATCTGAAGTGACGTAACAGGTGACGTAACAGCTTACCCTTGGCTGCACAGTTTCTTCACACGAAGACAAATACGGATTTCAGCCATGAGACTGGATCACTTTGCTTCCGAGATTAACCCCCTGACTTTCTTCTTGAAAACTGGAAGACCTCCAGATTGCTAATTAAGTGACAAGTTGGCTGCCTTGGTTCTGAAATCAGAAAATGATTGAGGTGGGGGCAGGGGGAAGAGAGATTCATTTTCTTTGGAATTGGAAAGGATTTAGGGAAAGGCATATTAACAAAGATACATTATTAAAGTTCAATATTTACAAATCCCAAAGAAGCTTTTAGGGACTTAAGGATTTAATCTTTGACTTTTAAAGTCAGCTTTTCATTGTCAGTCAAAATACCAGTGAGCATTAAAAAACTACAGGGAGCAATGAGACCGGCACTGACACACTGCTAGTGCAAGTACAAATTGACAGTCTTTCTAGAAAGCAGTGTGGCACAGTATTTGAATATTCTTAGCATGTCACTTTCTCAGAATCTCAGCTGCTATAGACCTGATGTGAGCCCCATCGTCTTTTGACAGTAGTTTACAATAGCCTCTGAGCTTCTCTACCCTTCCCTTCTTACAGTATGTTTCCAACACAGCAATCAGAATGACCCTTTTCAAACACAAGTCAGATCATGTTATTCTTCTGCTCTACACCCCAGGATGACTTCTCATTTCACTCGGAGTAAAAATCAAAGTCCGTACAGTAGCCTGGAAGGCCCTCTGGGAACTGACCAGCCCTTTGTCTCTGACTTCCTCTTTAAGCGCCTGCCCCCCTCACTTGTTCTCCTTCAGCCACACTGACCACTTTGCTGTTCTTCCCACGTGTCCCATGCACTGTGAATTCAGGGCCTTTGCACCAACTGTTTCCTTTGAAATGCTCTCTTTTCAGTTGTGGCTTGGTTAACTCTGTTTCCTTCAAGTCTTTGAGAAAATCTTACCTTCTTAATGTGTCTTATGCTGGTTACCCGATTTAATATTGCAATGCTCTCCCCATCCCCAACACTGTGGCACTTCTGCTGTCCTTTATCCTGCCCTTTTTCTCTTTTCTGTAGCACTTAAGACTGTGTTTGTTTGTATTCACTGTTTTTCCACTGCCTTCTCACTCCCTGTTAGAATCTAAGCTCCACAAGGGCTGGGATCTTACTGACTGGTACGGAGTAAGTACTCAAGTATTTGTTGAATGGATGAGCTTTAAAAAATAGCACTGTCTTTTGACCTAGAAATCTAATTTCTAGAACTGGTTCCTAAAGAAATAATCAGAGATGCAGCCAAAATTTACTTAGGTTATTCTCATAGCTTATTTATAATAATGAACATTTGCAAACCACCTCAACATCTGAAAATGGAGTAATGGTTAAATGATTTGATATAGCTACATAATGGAATATTTTAAAGATACTAAAAATGTTTTTAAAGAATGTGTAATTACATGGGAAAATGTTTATAATGTTAAAGTGTTTTGAAGGTAGAATATAAAACTGTATATACCCCTACCTCACACCATATACAAAAATGGATTAATGATCTAAATATAAGAGCCAGAACCATAAAACTCTTAGAAGGAAAGATAAAGGTAAATCTTCATGACCTCAGATTGGCAATGAATTCTTAGATGTACCACCAAAAAATATGAGCCCAAAAGAAAAAAATAGATAAATTGGACTTCATTAAAATTTTTAAAATTTTGCATCAAGAAATTTTGGCATGATCAAAGGCATGGTCAAGAAAGTGAAAAGACAACCCATACAATGGGAGAATATATTTGCAAATTATGTATCTGATAAGGGTTTACCATCCAGAATTTTTTAAAAAAACTCCTGTAATTCAGTAATAAAAACAAACAATCCAGTTAAAAAATGAGCAGATATTTTGAGTAGACATTTTTCCAAAGAAGATATACAAATGCCAATAAGCACATTAAAAGATGCTCACCATTGTTAAGCATTAGGGAAATGTAAATCAAAACCAAAATGAGATATCACAGCTTCACACCTAGTAAGATGTCTATAATCAAAACCAGAAAATAACAAGTGTTAGTGAGGATGTGGAGGAATTAGAATCTTCATGAATTGCTTGTGGGAATGTAAAATGGTGCAGCCACTGTGGAAAACAGGTTCATCAAAAAGCAAAACACATAATTATCACATGACCCAGCAATGCTGCTCCTGGGTATATAACACAGAGGAATTGAAAACAGGACTCACGTACTTGCATCACAATGTTCATAGCAGCATTATTCACAGTAGCCAAAAGGCAGAAACAATGCACGTGTCCACCAATGGACGAATGGAGAAACAAAATGTGGCATAGCCATACAATGGAATATTGTTCAGCCATAAAAAGAAGTAAAGGTCTGATACAGGCTACAATATGGATGAATCTTGAAAATATTATGCTAAGTGAAAGATGCCAGACATAAAAGAACAAATAGTGTTTGATTCCACTTATATCGAGTATCCAGAATAGGCAAGTTCATAGAGCCAGAAAGTAGATTAGAGGTTAACAAGGGGCTACAGGGAGACGGAATGGGGAGTTACTGCTTAATGGGTACAGAGTTTGTTTGGAGGTGATTAAAAACTTTTACAGATAGTGGGGATGGTTGCCAACATTGTGCATGCAATTAATGCCACTGAATCATACACTTAAAATGGTTAAAATCACAAATTTGGTTACATATATTTTGCCTCAGGAAAAAATTTCAGAAACACAAGACACCCATGTAGAGTATGCATGGTGGGCAGATCTGGCTGATGGGCTCTCCAGAGACAGTTGTGAGCATCTCTTCCCAACTACTCGTTCCATAATGTTGGTAGCTTGAAATTGGCCATGGTGGGAGTATTTACATTGTGGAACTTGGCAAGTGCTACAAAACAGAGCTCCACTGCAGTCCCCGCGAGCCAGTTGTTAAATATTTACCAGCACACCACTGAATATATGTATATAAAAGTGCACAGAGAACTGTCTGGAAGGATAGATGCCAAGTTGTTATTACATCTAGAGAAAAGAGTATTGCGGCAGGAATGTAAAAGTAAACTTACACTTTTCCCATATACATTTCTATATTGTTTCAGTATTTTTACAGTGAGCATATAGACATATATTTCTTGTACTGTTTTTTTCTTTAATGGACAGGAAAATCTGCATGTGTCGGGATTGTGGTGTTGGTGGCTTTTCTCTTGAGAATATAAAAGCTGGTCACATATACTGTCTGAAATGGCCCATGAAGAGGATGAACTGGATTCTGTTTTCTCAGAAATCTGCTTTTCTTCTTGCCTAGCTCAATAGAGCCTTTCTTGTGTCTTTGTAGGTTACCCCACAGCCTACCCGGCAGCGGCTCCTGCTTACAATCCCAGCCTGTACCCCACCAATAGCCCCAGTTACGCTCCAGGTAAGGAGAAAGGAGATGGTAGTGGTAAGTGGGGTGGGCAGTGGGATCTCTTTGGGAAAACAAACCCACCTGCTGCTGGCCTTGCCCTGTCCTTAATTGCTTTGGGCTCAGCTTGTCCAAATCTGATTCTCCTGGGAGTTCCCTCTGGGAACTGGGGCAGCTCAGCCTCACCGTGGGGACAAGAGTGAAATCTTCGTTCTACTTGGGCTTCAGGTTGGCCCGTTTCTCCTCTGCTGGAATGTCTAAGACATGCGTCCTCACAGAACGTTTTCTGCTCTCCCAAACAATGTCCAAATCTGTGCTTTGCTCAGTTGCCCCTGAGGGTATCACTGAGAAACACACATACCCACACACACACACCCCACCCACATACCCAGACTTTCTGGGTTGCGGAGTTAGAAAAGTGAGAGACTTGCCACCAGAGGGTAAAAAGCTGGTTTTTAACGTGACACAAGGAACTTGTTTTTCACAAATAATAAAGGCCCAACACTCCTTGGAAAGACATAGGTTTGGAAATGTTGAAAAAGTTTGTTCTCGTTTGGGCTAGGAGCATGAAGAGGTCTTCTCACTGACCTTACTCCCCACACTCAGCTGGTGTTTTAACACACACGGGCAGGAGAAGCAGTGTGGGCTCTGCGCTCAGCCCTGGGTTTGAATCCCAACTTCTCAGCTCACTAGTGGTGAGGCCTTGGACGTGACTTCACCTCTCTGACACATGTGCTACCTTCCTCTGGGTTGTAGGAGGTTTTATGTAAGTGCCTCTTTGTATGCTCGTCAAGGATTTATTGGTTGAATGTCCTCTACACTGGGATAGAAAAAAAGAGAGGATGCCATCTTTGCCTAAAGTAGCTTACAGTCCATTTGGGAGCTGGCACATAAACAAATGCTTGGCTGTGCAGTGGGATGAGTGTTGTAAAAGGAATACATAGGAGAGGAGAGGAAGCAGAGGCATGAACAACAGTCTCCTGAGGTTGAAAGTGTAGGGGAGGCTTCCCAGAGGGCCCAGAAGTAGAGACTTGAGGAAGAAGTGGGAACCATTCTTTTAAGCACACAGAGGCAGCGCTGGGCATTCTAAGCAGAGTGGAGCCTGAGCAAAGGTGTGGAGGTGTGAGGACAGACACGGAGGCTACGAGTGGTGGCAGTGCTTGCGGCATGGGAGCGGGGAGGACAGGAGATGAATCTGAGCTGCAGATGTGCAAGGGCCGTATTTGGAAAGGCCTTGAGTGTCATGATAATACCCCCGTTTCCTTGTTTAGTAATTACTATTCTAAAGTTAGAAAACTTGAAAGACCTCAGAGGTCCCCCAGTTCAGCCCCTTCTCTTGACAAGGGAGATTCAGAGAAAAGCAGTGTTTTGTCCAAGTCACCCAGTGAATCAGCAATAGCATGTGGACCAGATCCCATGGCAGATCTTCTGGCACTTGGTCTAGTGCGTCCCTGGGGCCAATCCAGGACTCACTCTGCTGTCATTCCCTTTTCCTCTGGGACGTTGAGATGACAGAAAACCATGGACTATGTCAGAAGACCTAGATTTGAGTCTGGACTCGGTCACTTTTTAGATTAGCAGCCTTCCCATGGCAGATCTTCTGGCACTTGGTCTAGTGCGTCCCTGGGGCCAATCCAGGACTCACTCTGCTGTCATTCCCTTTTCCTCTGGGACGTTGAGATGACAGAAAACCATGGACTATGTCAGAAGACCTAGATTTGAGTCTGGACTCGGTCACTTTTTAGATTAGCAGCCTTCAAGTCACCCGATCTCTCTGAACCTCAACTGCCAGTCTCTAAAGTGGGCATGACATCGCCGTCATTATCCACATGTCATTACACACATCATTGTACACACATGCACACACATTGTACACACGTACACACATAAACATACGTACACACATTGTACACACTTCATACACATGCATACACACATACACATCGTACACACACGTACACATCATTATACACACACGTCATTATACACACATACACACATCATACACACACATACACACATTATACACATCGTATACACACGTACACACATCATTAACACACGTACACACATACATGCATACACACATCATACACGTACATACACACATAAACACGTACATACATCATTGTACACATACACACATTATACACATACACACATCAGTGTACGCGTACACAGACATTCATACACACATGTACACATTGTACACACATGCACAGTACATACATTATACACACGTACACACATCATTATACACATGTACACACATTTTGCACATCATTGTACACACGTACACACATTGTACACGTACACACATACACGTACACACATAAACACATTGTACACACATGCACACACATACACACGTACACACATGCACACACATACACACGTACACACATACACACATTTTGCACATCATTGTACACATGTACACACATCATTATACACGTACACACATGATTGTACACACTTACACACGATTGTACACACGTACACACATCATACACACATACACACATTATACACATTGTACATGTACACCATTATACACACACGTTATACACATCGTGCACACATGTACACATACACACATACACATCATTATACACATACGTACACACATAAACACGTACACACATCATTATACACACACATACACACATCATGCAGCTGTCAGATAGACCCTTCTGTTTGGGGCAGATGAGAACTATTGTATGCAAATTAGTGATGTTAACCCCTAAAGTGTTTACATAGATGTGTCATTCCACAGACATTTATTTTGACTTTGCTATGCGTGAGGCACTCTGGAAGCCACTGTAGGTGATTCATACTTGGGGAAGCTGCAGACACACATTGCCCTCAAAGAGCGTGTGAGGAGCAGTGACACACAGGCCGCAAACCTATAATAGTTTTTCAGCATTGATATTTTCTTCTGCATTTCCCCCAAATCTATAATAGGCAGACACAATAAAAGCTATAGAAATTCTCCCTGATAAAATACTTAATCAAATTTGGTAAGTTCTGCCTTAGAAACTATGATGATTTTGATTATCAGTTATCTCACACTATAGAAATAATTTCAGTGTAAATGCTATGAGATCTGTGAGCTGGTGAACTATCCAGTCGAAAACAAAACGAGTAGTTGCAGAAGGTCAGGTAAGATCAGGAGTGAAGAGGAGGCGTTGCCTTTCTTGGCAGGAGGCCATCAGCGACCTGTGTGGAAGCCTCGTCAGTGAGGTGGCGCGTCAGGGAGCACAGCGTAGACTTAGCGGATGGAGCCCACTCTTACGAGAGGCTTGGCCACAGGGAGAGGAGAACGAGAGGGTATTGACCAGAAGGGAAGATGGAGTCAGCGGAGGTGTTAAATAAGTACTACTGGAAAGGGGCAAGTGGAGAGGACGAGTCGGAGATGGAGGGGAAGGGCTGCCAGATGGATCCGGGCCTCCAAGGAGACTGCAGTGGGCTGGCACATCCAGGTTTCTTTGTTTGGGGGAGCATGTAGAATGGGTGCCTCACAGGGGAGCGGTTCTCCCTTTCAGACTATAGAAAAGATCACAGGTGGATAAGCTTAGAATAAATTGCCGAGTGGAAAGTAGAGAGTTCTTATCTAACGATGGGATTTACTGAGATAGGTGAGCAAGGCTGGAGGGGAGGTCTGTAAGTACAGAGATCGGGGGTGAGGAGTGGGAGAGGAGGCGACAACAGGTGACAGCCAGATAACACTGGAAGCCCGACGGAGGGTGGATGCAGTGCGTATGTCAAGACTACTCCCTCGAACTGGGGCATTTTCTCACGATGATCACAACTTCTGGTGAGAGGTTGTAGAATTGTTTTAGGATTAGTTTGGCAAGAAAGTAGAGGATTGGAAATAAATAGCTAATGTTTGTTGAATGGTTCCTGTGTGCCAGGGCCTATTTTGGGCTCTTTATGATATTAACTTGTTTTATATCCAGCAAACCTTTGAGGTCAGCACTATTGTTATTCCCATTTTCCAAGTGGGAAACTAAAACGTAGGGAAGTTAGGGAACTAGCGCAAAGATCCAAGCCCAGCCATCCTGCCACCACCCACGTGTGCTCTTAACCACTACATGACAGTTGCAGTTGCAGAGAAACTGAGGGGTCACACTAGAGCAACCAGACTAGAGAGACAGAAGGGGGAGCAGGCAGGAGGAGGCCGAAACGGGGTGTGGGGGGAATGAATGTAGAGATTGGAAAGCCCTGGGCATATATAAAGTACTGATTAAGTTTCAATTTTAAAACAAAATATCATCCCTCATCAAACTTGATTTTCCTGTTTTATATTTTAAAAAGTCAATAGATTTCTAAATTGTGACTAAACCAACCCAGTTCATTTTCTCAGAAACCCACAAATTCACTAGAGAGGATGGTAATTAGCATATTTTCAGAAAGCCCCAAACTGGGAGTTGGAAGACCAGGGTTACAACAGCCAACACTGCTACCGATTTGGGTATAACGTTGGCCAGATCCCTTCTCTTAAGAGTTACACACACATACACCCCACCCCACACCTCCACCTCCCTACCCTGCTGTCTATTTCCTATGTTGGGAGGCTGGGCTCTGCATTCACCAGGTCTTCTGATTGTGCTGGGGAAGCTCTGGCTAGAGAAACGGCTGGCTCAGGGACAGAGAGGACACTGTAGGTTACTCAGTTTCCTGCCAGAGCAGCCATTTGTGATGCGGAGACATGCCTGCGGGGTAGAAACCTGCAAAGGAGCCAGGCTCTCAGGTTTAAATTTCTCTCAGCTTCTTCAAGGAGACCAAGATGTTGATGCAGAGAGCTATTTTTAGCAGCTCTGAGTACCCTAAAATGTCATGGGTCCAGGATGCAGGGATATACTGCATTGGTTCTGAGGGCAGTGTAGGTACTTGGAGCTTTTCCCCAAGCTCTTAATGATGTTAGGAATCGCAGTTAAGAACACTTTGGCCCCATTAGAGGCAGGAACCAACTGAGACTTGTTTTCAGAATCTGGAAACCAAAGGATGTGTTATATTAATGGTAGTCTGACTTGAAAATGAAAAGAGAGGATAAAAAGGATAACTAGTGTAGATAAAAATAAAATACTGTCTCACAAGAAATCTGTTTATAAATCATTTTCATCTATTGCCTCACTTCATTTCACAGCAGCCTTGTAAAATACAAATATAATGTTCCCATTTTACAGATGATGAGCTGGGGAAAGGCATTTGGGTTTGCTGAACACTTGCCATCTTCTAGGCACCGAGCAAAGCATGTCACAAATGTTCATGTTTCCCTCATTCTTGGGAGTTAGACTCTCTGCACACTTTTTCTTCCTCCAGTTTTGCTCAGTGAGGTTAAGTAATTTGTCCAAAGTTGCCCAGCTAAAAAGCAGTGGAGCTGGGATTCAAACCCCGTCTGTCTGAGCCCACAGCCTGTGCTCCTACAACACCGCATTTCCCAGAGGCTTCAGGGAATGAAGTGCCTCTGCATTGGTCCTTGTTCTCTGGAGCTTTAGAGAGAACTCTTCAGAGGCCAACGGTGATGATTTTGTCCCTGAACCTGCACGTTCTCTAGCACATAGTATCTGTCACATGTGAAGGCCCTCTGCAGTACGTGGGAGAATTGAAGCTTACTTTTAGCATGGAAGCCAGAAGCAGGCGCGTGGGCTTGTTTATACCCAGGCAGCTCCTGATCAGCTGCCTGGAAGATGGTATGGCATCCAAGGAGGTGCCCGCTCTCCACGAATAGGGTTTTCTGGATGGCAAGTCTGTCACTCCCCTCCAGGGTAGAAGCATTTGGCACCCTCTGCATTCTCTGTTTCTTGTGTGGCCTGGGGTAAACTGCTATCTTGAGACAAAGTCTGTTTTTGTAACTGTAATGTGGACTATTTTGCACAAATTCTTAGTGGTAATTTCAACTAACATTTCTATCCAACAGAGTTTCAGTTCCTGCATTCAGCTTATGGTAGGAGAGCTATTTTTCCTCATATGTATTATGGCCTATGAATGTGTTATATCGTAACAACGGTAGATCCCCTTTCCTTTCCTCCCCAAATCCCATTCCCTAGGCTTGGGCTCCCCCAGGTGGCTCAGCAGCAGTTCCTAAAGCATGCGGGAACATGTCTGATGGTGCAAATCATGGGTTGGAGACACACGTGAACCGTCCCCTAGGGCAGCAGTGAGGGAGCATGGCACTAAAAGGCGTCTTTCCCCTTCCTCCCTCTGGGGTCCCTGTCTGACCCACATCAGAAACCTTCACCCTAACTTGACTGCTGAATTCAAACAAACAAGTGAACAAAAATTGCTGGGCCTGTGTGGCTCCTCTGTTGGCTTCATGCAGCTCCTGTGGAGGAGTCCCTGGATTATACCTATGCGAACCCAAAAGACCAGTCTGCCCCAGGATCAGATTTTTCATCTCCATTGGTGGTCTGACATGTTTGAAGACCTGGTTGACTTGAGATACACAGTCTGTTTCATTAGTCCAGATCTTGAGCTCTGATCATTTTCAGGGCGTTGTCCTGGATGGAGAGAGGCGAGGGCCCAGTGTGCTGAAATGAGCAAGGGACCAGAGCTGGGTTCTCTGGGCAGTGTGGACTCCAGGCCCAAGGCACCACGGGAACTTGTGGACACCTGTGAGGGTCCCAGCAGTGTAACTTGACTAGGTCCTTTTTGTCATAGACAGGAAGGGACCATGGGAGGGACTTGCCACTGTCACCACCCTCACCTGGGCTGCTCAGGGCAATTTTTTGGTAAAATCTCTGCACACTTTTTTAGCTTTTACCCTGGAATCATTTGGATGTTGAATATTGAACTTACGCGTGGCACATCTTTCAGGAGATGAGCTGTGAAAATTTCTCCTTGCCGCTGCTGTGGGCTGTTTGATCTTGGGCAATTTGCTAATGTCTCCCGGCCTTCGATAATTTGTTTTATTCCAGAAGATCTTTGAGGTCCCTTTAAATACTAACAGCCTGTCCTCTTATAATTTTATTATTTGAATTTTGCTAGTTACAGACTTGTTTCTCTTATCATTTATGGGGAGTCGTGTTTTGTTTGCCTCAGGATATATGCACTTTAGAAGACTCCATAAAAATTGGGAGAAGCTCTCTTGCTTTCTCACTTCTCCAGTTATAGCTTGTACAGTTCCATGCAAGGCCCTAAGCTGGCCCTTGGAAGATACAAAGACCAGTAAGACAGGGTCCCTATTCTCAAGGAGCTCACAGTTTAGTGGGGAAGACAGAGAAGCCAGAAAGTGCAGGGGCTTCTGAGAAGTAGAGGGATTGGGACATTGAGCCATACGGGATCCATGAGGGGGCGAAGGTTAAGCGGTGGGTAAAAGAAAGACTTCGTAGTAGAGATGCGTCTTCAGCTCGTGATTGGTGGATTAATAAGTGTTTACTGCATAGCATTTGGGGAAAGACATGCCAGGAAGAGTGAGCATTGTGAACAAAAATAGAGAGATGCGATGTTCCTTGGCGTATTTCGGGAATGGTAAACAGTTTGTGTGGCGGTAGTGCAGGGGCCGAGAGTGAGAACAGGAGCGAGTCTGCAGCGATCAGAGGACTAGATCACGAAGGCCTTGAACGCCACGCAAGGCGTTCAGCCTTCAGCCTGTAGGCAGTGACAGCCGTGGAATGTGTTTAAGAAATGTTTTGTCATTAGGTTTAGGTCTTAGAAATATCACTGTAAATGTAGCTTGGAGATTAGAGTTGGCGGGATTAACAGCAAACAGGACTGTGAGGAAGCTATTGCAGTAGTTCCAGTGAGAGATGCTGAGATCTTGAATCAGAGCTGTCCACAGCTGTGAGGATGGAGGGATGGACAGATCCAATGGACAGGCTTAGAAACTGGAAGACTGGGTGACACTTTATTCTTGATCCTTACATCAGTGCTAGGAAGTGATCGTTATTAGATCCAATGGACAGGCTTAGAAACTGGAAGACTGGGTGACACTTTATTCTTGATCCTTATATCAGTGCTAGGAAGTGATCGTTATTGCCGTTTTATGAGACAACAACACTGAAGTTTTAGAAAGGTTGTGTGACTTGCCCAAGGTCTCACAGTTAATAAGTGGCACAGCCCAGGCTAAAATTCAGATTTCCTGATTTACGACATTGTTCAGGATGATGGTCCCTTGCTGCCTCTCTTCCTTGTAAGTGTGCTTACTAGACTGTTTCAAGTGTTAGAGGGCGTGAGGGCCCCGTACCTGGGGAAGTGAACAACCCAGCACCCGGATGTGGGCAGCATGCTGTCACTGGGCCACAGCCCTGCACTGCCAAGGCTTCGTGTGTGTGTGTCTCTCTCTCTCTGTCTCTCTCTCCCTCTTCCCCCTCCCCTTTTTAAATTGAGGAATAACACATATACTGTAGTACATAAAGTGCACTAGTCTCAAATGTACAGCTCAGTAATATTTGACATATGCATACACTTGTATTTAACTACCAGCTAAAAATACAGAAGCATTTCTAGGAGTTGGTGCCTTTCATGGCGCCAGAGCAAACACTCCTGTCAGAGCAGCCGCCTCTGTTACCAGGCCTCTGAAAGCTTCGGCTGGATTGTCTTCGTCCCACAACCGCGCTGCGTCACTACCGCCAGCAGAAGGGGTGGCTTTAGAATTGTACATGGGGAGGAAGATCACACAATACAGCTAACACATGAAGAAGCCAAGTTGACAGCTAACGTGTTTTCAGTCGCCCTATTTATACAGTTATTTGTATTACTAAGTATGCAAATACACAAAGAAATACTGAAAATGCTAACATTTGTTTTCTTTATAATGACACCAGAAGAAAGTAGCCACTTTTTCGGGAACATGTGCAGTGTAGTTCACTTGATCACTTGGGAAAGACACAATCAAAGGCACAGTCGCACTTGCTTCTTTCCTGGTTAATCTGGAACATGATCTTACCGTGTGTGATGCTGTCTTGTTCACTCTCTGGTTGGCGTGTGGCTGTGTTGCATCCCCAGCTAGACCGTAAGTCCCTGTGTGCAGTGACCATGCCCCACGTGTGTTCCCGTCCACGTGGCCCCCCCTCAGTGCTGAGTGCAGGACAGGCCTGTCACTCTTGGATTCAGTTTCATTTACTTAACTTTGTCACACAGCCCTTCAGGCTCATGTCAGACGTGTGGCTTAGGATGAAAATTACGGTAAATTACACACCACTTCGGGAAACAACTGGACCGGAGCTGGACCTCCAAATTCTCCAAATTCTCTGCAGCCAAATTCAGCCCTCCTGCTCCCTCGTGGAGTCCCTGTGGGGTCTTGAGGGCATGGACTTGCTCTGCCTGACTTCTCAGAGCTACAAGTTTCACCTTTAGGGAGTTGTTTTGGGTGGCCAGGGCTCTCCAGCCACATGGAATGGCAGGTTCTAAATTTGGAGACATCTTGGTCAGATTTTCAACACTAATTGGACCCATTATTGATCCCCAGCCCCCACTTACCCCCTCTCCCGGGAAAAGAAACCCAGGGTAATTGTTTAAAACCAACTGCCCTTCTCCTGCATTGTCTGCAGAGCCATGTCGTGATGTCCGGCAAAGGCCCTGGACTGTGCGTGGAATTCTGCGGGGTCCCCATTTCTTCTGCCAGAATTCTCCTTTTAGTGTCACTTCCCTGCCCATGATTTCCTTCTCATTTGTCAGCATCCGCTGTATGTATTGCGGGCCATTAATGCAAGCACAGGGTGAGCCCAGAACAGCTACACTTCCAGCCTCGATCAGCAAAAGCAGCAGAGTCCTTGATTTCCTTCTCTGGGCCCAGTACCTTCATGACCGAAGGAACCAGGGCCGTTACCTGTTACTGGGACAGGCAGGGGTTGATGGGATCTCTCTGGAGATGGACTGTCCCTGTCCGGGTGGAATTATAGACTGTAGACACACTTTCTTCTCATACCACCCGTCTTACCACAGCCCCTTGTTGAAATGTTTCAAGTATATCAGACGGTTACCAGTGCAGCCCCACCTACTACTAATATGCTTTAAAACACCCACATCCATGACTCCTAAGACCTATGTGAATGGAAAAGATATTGTTAAAATTATTCTTTTTACCCTAAGTAGCAGTTTGGGTCAAGAATGTTTCTCCTCTAGTGTTTGAAAGTATATCAGGGGAAATATCTAAAATGTTAGGCATTTCCCCCCTTTGAAACCCTATTTCCTCTCTCCTTCCCCACAGGATACCATGAAGGTAAGTTTTTTGAGTTATTCCCCACTTCTAGAACATACGAAGCATCATCTTTCACATTTTCAAGCTGAGCTTTGAGTCAGCCTGGGAAGTCTCTATAGATTTCTTTCAAACTGGGCCTCTTCTCTATTTCAAACCTATCCCAAGTTTGACATTTACTTTCTTAATGGCCCAAAAGATCATCTCTAATTCATGGAGATATCTCATATGAGGCACCAGTAGCACCTCAGCGGGAGGAAAAAGGGTGTGCGAGAGGTTTGTCTGGCCCTAGATGGAGACACCGGAGGCGTTAGCAGGGAGTGCACTGGCCAACCTGTACCTGCTAAGTTACCAAAGCTCAGTCCCTTTAGAAGACATGGCAGTCCGGCAAGGTTTGTCATGTGACAATTATTTTGGGGTCTCTCTTTGAAAGCAACTTAAACACACCTCCAGCTGAGATTTCAGGCATTAAGAAGAGTACTCAGTGGGTCCTGGCCCAGTGTATATACTCAAAGGCTCCAAGTTGCTACACATTCATGAGAAAGTGGCTGAGGAATATTCCAGAGCCTTAGGCCAGACACAGTGGGAGGCAGCATTCATAGGCATCTTCGTGGTGTCAGTTGTAGAAAATCCCGACTCCTAATTAGTATAAGCTCAGATTCCCTCCGTTTCAGATCGTTTGGAAGCTCAGTTCAGCGCTGTTCTCACTCACCCATCTCAGAAAGGCTGAACCATCTGTGTGTGTGAACAGGTCCCCTTGGGTTACATGTCTCTGTCCAGCCCGAGACCTTTGCTTTGTGTCTGTGATTGGTGGTGCCGCTTCTTGTTTCTGCCTAATGTCATTCTTATGTCTTCCCTTAAGCAACTCTGCTGATGAAACAGGCCTGGCCACAGAACTCGTCTTCCTGTGGCACTGAAGGCACCTTTCACCTCCCCGTGGACACCGGGACCGAGAACCGAACTTACCAAGCATCCTCTGCGGCTTTCAGTAAATACAGCCTGTCTCCTCCTTTCCTTGTTCCCCTTGGTTGGGACTGATTTGTCTCTTAGGAAGAAAGGAAAGGGAACTTTTAAAACTGACACTTGTAAGACAGTTTTAAGAGGTTCTCCTACCCATGCAAGAAATTGGCCCTCTTCGTTCAGGAAAGGTCATCCTCTTTGATCATGCCACAGGCTTTGGGGAGACCCAGAGCAGTAAGGGAGGGAGAAGGGAGGACAGAGGGCACATGTGGACGCCTGCCTGTGGACCTCTGGACAGAGAGGCTCCGCCCGCTAGCACGGGGTTTCTCGGCCGCGGCACTGCGGACATCTGGATCCCATCATTCTTTGCGATGGAGGGCTGTCGTGTGCCTCGTAGGATACTTAGAGTGTCCCTGGCCTCCGCCCACTGGATGCCAGTAGCAAACCCTCATTAGGACAATCAAAAGTGTCTCTAAACATTGCTAACTATCCCTGGGAGGCACAGTTGCCCCCTGCACGAGAAATCCTGCCCCAGTGGAAGCTGACTGTGGGACCAGAGTGTGTGCACGGGGTCCTCGGGGAGGACAGAACCCATCTGGCCGGTCAGATTGGTCACCCGCACCTGGAGGCGCAGTGGGGTGACTGGTGGTTTCACCTTCACATCTGATTTTTAACACAAAGTGGCTCCACTGGGTAGAATGAGGACCAGTGTTTAGAAACGACCGAGTGGCATTTTGACTCAATGTAAGTGGGAGTGGTTTGCCTTGTTGGAGCTTTCCAAAAGAGGGGCAGCTGGCTTTGCATGTGGGGAGTACCTGTCTCTTCAGTTGTTCCGGGGAGGTGGGGGGCTGGACAAGCCCTCGGGGGGATGTTGCAGACCAGGCCCCGTGGTCCGTGGCTCAGGGCATCGTGAGTCTATTAAGTAGATTAGAAGAACGTAGCGTATGTGTTTCTCTTCTTTAAAATACTCAGTGTTATTTTCTCCGTAGTTCTCATTGCCCCTAGACGTCGTCATCAGCTTATGTTTCTATACAACCTGACTCTCAACTCTTGGAGACTATGCTTTCATAATCACCCTCTCATTCAATCTACACTGTAGTCCTATTAATTGGGTGGATTTTTATTCCAGTTTGAAAGCCTGGGCTCAGAAAGGTAATATACCTGTTGCCATCCGACCTAGTAAGCAGCACAACTAGAAAAAGATATCACCCAGGTTAAGTTGCTGTTACTATCTTTTTTCATGAGGTTAATTGTCCTCTTTAAGAGACGGATGGCAGCAGTGGGGAGTTTTTCCAGGTATCCGTGGCATGCTAAATGTTGATGGGCACATACATATTCTTTCTTTTATCTACACATGTGGATGTGTATAGACGTGTATAGACACACGTTCTGTAATGCAGCAGTAAGAGGCCTGGAGTGGAAGCCCGACAGAGTCGGATTCTAGGTTTGGTTCTGTGTAACCTTGGATCATTCATGTCCATGCTTCGGACCTTGGTTTTTCCAGCTGTAAGGTGAGGGGCTGGACTAGGTCATCTTTAAGGTTCTGTCTAGCTATTAGGCACCTGATTCTGTCCCTTTGGTGCTGGGTCCTTAACACCCTTCACTCTGGCAGGGATGTCCCCTCTGCTGCCCTTAGTTCACTAGCCTTTGCTCACACATGCCCAGGTATGGGGTACTCATTCCCTCCAGCCCTTTCCACAGTGAGAATGTCTGAGTGTTAGAAGGCCTTACCTTCTACTATGTTGAAATCTTCCTGCAGCCCCATCAAAATGTCCACTAGCTACCGTGTTTCCCCGAAAATAAGACCGAGCCAGACAATCAGCTCTAATGCATCTTTTGGAGCAAAAATTAATATAACCCGGTATTATATTATATCATACCTGATATATTATTATAATCACCCGGTCTTATGTAACACCCGGTCTTATGTTATAGTAAAATAAGACCGGGTCTTCTATTAATTTTTGCTCCAAAAGACACATTAGAGCTGATTGTCCAGTTGGGTCTTATTTCCGGAGAAACACGGTATGTTCCAGTCCTCTCAGGTTGTCACAGTCCCTGGAAAGGACCATAACATACCCCCTCTCTTTTAAGCAAGTAATGTATGAACCTGTGTACTTTTTAAATGGAGGTGGGACTAACTGACCCTCCCACACCCATCAGGGTTCCTCCCAGCACAGATTTGGTGGCTTTCAGTGCCACAGGACATTCAGGGCACTTTGACACATTCAGTTCAATTTCACCCACACTTGCTACGCCTGTTTGTAATTAGGTCTTCCTCCTCCGTATTCAGCACCCTCTTGTTCCACTACCAACAAGGAGACTTGGGGGTCAAGCAGGAATCAGATCGAGAGCTTTGTCCAGACACGTAAATCTAATGCTCAATAACCCGATCCGTGTAAGAGGCGCCCTTGATGTGTGGCTCAGTGCCTTGGAGGCACAGGGCAGTACAGCTGGAGAGGATTTATGCCAGTGCGGAAGGATTGGAGAGGGGGCTGGGAAAGGTTTCATCTGCTAATGGACACGCTCTGTTTATTCCTTTGGTTGATGGAACCTAGAATTGCGGTTAGGGAGCTGAGCGAGAACAGGGCGTCATCAACAAAACCTCTTCCATAAGGCAGAGCTGGGATTTCTAGTGATCAGACTCCTTGTGTCTCTCACAGTGTTGCTCGTAGTGAAACGATGATACAAAGGCTAATACAGCAAATGCCCAAGATTGGCCTGCAGAGGCCTATAACTCCGACAGGAGCTCTGCCCAGGGGACGGTGAGCCCTGAACTCTGGGCCCAGCTCTGTGCTGATGTGCGGTGCAATTTTGGGGAAGTCTCTGCCCCTGTGGACTCCATTTCTTACCTGAAACAGAGAGGGTTGAACGCAAGTCTCTAGTGTCCTTAAGGCACAGCATTTCCAAGACCTACTCTGCGACCTTCAGACTTAGGTAGGACTCCTTTAAGGGGAGTCCGGCCTCCCCCGAGTGAGTTGAGTCCAAGTTCATTTGAGCAAAATGCATGAGGATTTTTTGCATCGGGCCCAACAGCTTCTTTTACTTAGATGCACAGAGTAGTGACCCTCCTGAATTTTGTGAGACTCAAGGCAGCCGAGGCTATAGCCCAGGGGATTTGCCAGTGGTCCTCAAGGCTATAAGCAGGATTACCCGTCGGTTATGGAAAGTCCTCTGCAGTGATTTCCTCATAAAAGTTTCACTGAAACACTCAGAGACTTAGAACGGCAGCACTAGAAAGACCCCTCTGATATTGTCTAGTCCCAGGGAGGGTATTTCTTGAGAGAAGAATTGAGCTGATTCACTGACAGGGCCCAGGATGGCAGTCCAGGGCAGTTTCTGAGCCTGGTGACCCAAATGGTAACCGTGAGAACCACTGTGCTGAGAGGAAGGACCAGTGAGGCCCGAGCCCTCGCGAGCAGTTGCGCGCGCGCGCTCAGCGTCTGTTTGCTCATTATCTCATCTGTGAGGCGTGCGTGTTGGTCCTGATGATCTCAAAGGCTTCTTCTAGCTCTGCAGTTCCGCTTCTCCCTTCTCAGACGGTCTGGACAAACGGCAAGCTCTTCTGCAGCAGCATCGTTTTGGCTGCCACGGGTGTGTTGGCTACTGCTGTGTGTGTGTGTGTGTGTGTGTGTGTGTGTGTGTGCATGCGCGTCTTCATTTCATAACATTTCATAAGAAAGGGAAACACTCTCAGACAAGGTTATTCTTAGATGTGGAGACCAAATTCTCCTGCAGTCTCTTGGAGCCTTTTGGTTTTCCTCAGAGGGACGATCTTCCCCCTTTAGAAGGTGATGTCCTTGTGGCATAGAGGGACCACTATCCACACTTCCCCAGGGCATGAACATTCTAGAGCACATTCTCGGGGAGGTGACAGGGAATTCACCCCCATTGCTGTCTTGTTGACTTTCAAGAATCATAAAATCATGGCATTTTAAACCATACAATTTTAGAACCTTAGAGTTCTAGAGTCTGTTTCAAGTTGGATCACACCATGGAAGTCACAGTTTAACCTCCTGTCTCCTGTCATCTTTCAGACCAGTCTCTGCTTACACACCCCCGGGACAGGAAGCTCACTAGCTCTCTCTCCAGCGAGAGAGGAAGAAATATTAGCTAACCTTTATGAATGGGCTCTGAACTTAGTAATGTGTTTATCACAGTAACCCTGTGAAGTAGATACTGTTACCCCCATTTTACAGATGAGATGGATACGTCTACAGCTATTAAGTAGTAGGGCTGGAGTCTGGACCCCAGTAGTCAGTCTGGCTCCAGACTGTTTAGAACCACTGCTCCATGCTGGCTAGCTTTCAGAGACAGGCATCTTAGTTTTCAGGGGTACTCTGCCCTCCTGCATAGAAGAGAGGTGCTCTCCACTTTGGCAGGACTCCCCATACCTTGTTTTCTCCCTTTAAATCAGGAGTCGGCAAGATAATAAATATTTTAGGCTTTTCTGGCCATAAAGTCTCTGTTACAACTACCATTGTAGCAGGAAAGCAGCCATGGTCGATATGTAAATGAATGGACGTGGCTGTGTTACAGTAAAACTATTTACGAAAACAAGCTATAGTTACAAAACCTTGTAGTTTGTTGTAAATGTTAATAGTGTGAATTAAAGATTCTGCGGTAAAATAAACTTGGGCACAGTCCTCTGCATTTCCCTGTCTTAGAGATTCACAGTTCGTCCTGTCATTTAAAAATTTCTCAGAGTCATGGGATAAAAAGCAAACATATTTATCTGTCTTATTTTGCTGCTTTTTTTTTTGCAAAACAAAGATTACAATCCCTCAGAATCATAGTCTCTTGTATACTGTTGGGATGGGCCCATCCTGAGAACCCCTTTTGTTTTCCAGAGAAGTAAACCGTGTCTCTGAGGTGAAGCTGCCCTCCGATGGCTCCTAGCTGTCTACTAACCTAGACTCCCTGTATCCCCCCAGGATCTGCTCCTCTTCCCATGACCACCTCTCAAGATGAGCTCCACAGTCTAGAAACTTGCAGGAATCTGCTCTAGACTTGTCCCTCAAATGACTCCCACCTGCCCTTCTAGTTAGTTTCTGGTTCTTATCAGTGCTTATTCTCTTTAATGTATTCTTTCCACTCCATCTTCATTGCTACTTACTTCCCAAGCCTATTTGACCACAAAATTAGTTCCTCGTGGAACAAACTGTGGATCTGCAGGTGGAAAAATAAATGACATAATTCCGGAGAAGGTATAGGACACTTTTTGTAGTGCCTTTGTGTGGCGACTAAATAGCCGCTCCCACATCCTTCTAACTCATCAGAGACATGGGGGCACCAAGTCAGTTGTGATGTGGACTAAGGGAGATTTGTGGCAATGTGGCAGCTTGCTTTTACTTGGGGTTAGGGTAGAAGAGACCTAGGATTTTTAGAACAATGGGATTTTAGTTCAAGAAGAGATCTTCATTCTTAACTTTCTGATTTTACAAAATAGGAAACTAAGGCCCAGAGACTTGGCAATAGTTACAGCAAATTGGAGGGAAAGCTCAGACTGAAGCCTGGATCTCCTCTTCTAGTAAAGCCGCCTTTCCACTCTGCCGCCAAGTCCCTTTTTGCAGAAACAGCGCGCTGTTGCTCAAAGGGTCCTTGGTGAGCATATTGTAGGCGAAAGACCTAAGGCCCAGAGAAGTTCGGTGATATGTCGGCCACACTAAGTGAGGATGGGGGCCACAGGAAGAAGCCCCAGAGACACCCATTGGGGCTCTGAAGCCAAGGTTCCCTGGCACTTGCCCTTTCTGAGCCCCAGGATACCCTTGAGTTCTATAGAATCATTCCTTTTGTGATTTTTTGTTCCTGAGTGATTCCTGTTTCCAGTTTTTCCGTGAACATAGGATCTGATTCTTTTCCAGAAGATTCAAAGGTAGCACAGTTGGGCTGATCATGAGCTTCTTGGGTTCTGACTTCTCGGCCTCACCCCCAGCTTTTGTCACCCTGCTGAGGGACCCACATGGCCCGGGTCTAGTTCATGTGAACCTTCGTGATCCCTGACTTCAGCCCCTCAGGCACAGGTGGCCCTGCTCCAGGCGCTGGGAGGGGATGAAAAGCCAGCTCTGTATGTGTCTCAGAAGATGAGAATCTCTGAGTGGTGTTTTGTGTAGAGTTTTTACCTTAAACCTTGGCAGGGTAGAAGGGGAACATGGGGGAGATACAAGGAGAAAAAGGAAATACAGAGTAAGGGGGAAAGAAAGACAGAAACAGCAGTAGGAAATACTCTGGGTACTGAGTGAGGAGCCAGAAAAGCAAGAAGATAGAGTGCGATAAAGAGCGAGCGGGTTGAGGGTCTCCTGTCTCTGTGCTCCTGCCTCTCAGGGCATGGAGCTGGGAATCCCGGGCTGGGAGCTGCAAGGGGCCCTGAAGAGATCAGCTGGTTCGTCTGTTATTTTGTGGCCAAGAGCCCTGAGACCCAGAGAAATCAAAGGTGCCAGAATCACACGTGCAGCCAGCCTTGTGCTCCAGGACTGAGGGAGCTGCCTCCGGGGCCAGGGCTCTGAGTGGAGTCCTGTTCTCTGTTCTCACCTGTGTTTCCAGCCTGGATTCAGCCCCTCCTGGTCTGGGAGCCATCCCTGGGACCCGCTGCCTGCCGGTGCTGCTGTTCTGCTGACTAACTGGAAGTCTCTCTTATTGCCTTGGTACAGGATACACTGCGGGGACTCCATACAAGGTCCCACCGACCCAGAGTAACACTGCTCCACCCCCCTACTCCCCATCACCCAACCCCTATCAGACGGCCATGTATCCAATCAGAAGTGCCTACCCCCAGCAGAATCTGTATGCCCAGGTAGGTGCAGGTGGGAGCCTGGGCCCACCTCTTCTGCAGGTAAAAGGGCCACCAGCCTGGGGAGGGTGGAAAGAGAAGGAAGAGGAGTTCATGGCTCTGGCCAGCTGTCACTGTCGTGTCAGTGAGACACTAACCCTGCGGTCTATACACCCCCTCCCTCCACCTGAGCCCCGGGGCGGGGGCGGTGTACACACACAAAGTCACTTAGGTTAATGGAGCCCAGAATGGTCAGAAGGGCAGCGGCCGTGGAGATCACCCAGCTCAACTTCTTTTCATACACATGGGGAAGCTGAGACGCAGAGAGGCAGTGACTGGTTCAAGGTCACACAGGGAGCTCCTGGTTGAGTCAGGAGGAGACCCCTATGTATTGGGCATCTCTCCCTACCCCCCACAATGACCCTTCCTTGATAAAGTGTGAGCTTGAGTGGGGAGGAGATAAGTGCCCAGGCTCTGCCCCCAGTTCCCTGTCTGACCCTGGGCAAGTGTCCCCCCGACTTAGTGCTCCCGTCTGGGCTACTTCGGCTACAGAATGTAGGTGCTCTGATGCTATGTGACAGTGACTGTATGAGGCTTCCACATGCGCATAGCACTTTTTCGGGAGTGACACTTCTACCCGAGATGTAAGTTGCATTTAGAAACAGCTGTATTGGAGAGTAGAATGCACGACTGGAAAGACAGAACACAGACTGGAGATCCATTTGTCTTGTTGATGGTAGGCTGCTTTGCACTGTGCTCTCAGATCTCGGGCTACAAACCTACATTTTGAGGCTGTTGTCATTGTTTAGTGGAAAGATTTGAGAAGCTCTGGATTAAGACGAGCCAGGGGCCCCTGTCTACTTCCCCCAGAGATCAGCAGGCTTGTGGGCGGTGGCAGCAGGAAGCAGCCCCGGGACCCAAGCAGTGGGAAGTCACCTCCACCTTTTTTCCTAAAGGGTAATGGGTAGCAGGATACATTTAGGGAAATGCTCTGCATTGATGACATTTTCCCAACATGTGAAAGTTCAGCACTGCTCGCACCAGTGTGACACTTGCACTAATGCTTCCCGAGCTCCCACTTCCTTCTTCACTCATCGGGTGAGGTCCCAGCCGCACACTCTAGGCAGCTCATGGAGCGCAATGCAACAAAATACAGATATTTTAAAGTGCTCCCATCGGTGTTAAGGGAGTAGAGCTGTTAGCCCGTTGGACCGTCCTAGCGGCCGTAGGAGCAACGCAGGACAGGGCTGGAGCCTTACTGTTCAGACCAAAAGCCGAGCCCAGCATGGAGCTGACCACAGTCACGTAGTAAGACAGCAGCAGAGCCCTTGCTGGGCCCACGCCTTGTGTGCCTGGGCCAGTGCTTCTCGGACACCCTCCCTTAGGGCCTGGGAAGAGCAGGCCCTACCCCCGGACCCCCCGAAAGCCCGTGTGACCTCAGTCTCCTTTCCCCCAGGGAGCCTACTACACACAGCCGGTGTACGCTGCCCAGCCCCATGTCATCCACCACACCACGGTCGTCCAGCCCAACAGCATTCCCTCTGCCATCTACCCAGCACCTGTCGCCGCCCCCAGGACCAACGGTGTGGCCATGGGCATGGTGGCCGGAACCACCATGGCGATGTCAGCAGGTGAGGGCCACCTCTGTGTCCGTGTCCCGCCCCCTCCAGGAGCTCCTGAGGGGGGAGAACAGGCATGGAATCAGCTGTAGCATAGCGTGAGGATCCTACGCTGGGGGCTTCTGGGAGCCCAGAGGAAGGACCCTCTGAATCTGTCTGCAGGGGTGAGGACGACCTCGCCGAGGAGGGCATGTTGAGCTAGGCCTTACAGGGTGAACAGAGGCCAACCAGCGATGGCAGAGGGAAGGGCAGTCCACGCAGGAAGAAGAGGAGGAGGGGATGGGCCGAGGCTCTTAGAAAGTCGGGATGTGAAGTTGGAAGGGTGGCTGGGGGAGTAGGCAAAGATAAAATGGAGAGAACACCTTTCGGGAACAGGGAGCTAGCAAGGGGGTTAGGCAGAGGAGAGATGGGGTTCGGTTTACACATTCTCTCTGGCTGCCAGGTGGAGGCAGGATTAGATGGGGAGAGGCTGGAAGCAGGTAGGTCGGTGGGGAGGCTGCAGTTTACAGCAGATGTGGGGACGCGAGGACTCTGGTAGCAGCAGGGTTCCAGAAAGGAGGTCGGGACAACGTTACTTGGCAGTCAGGGGCTTAAGGGCCTGTCCAATACCTGATTGTAACGCACGGGAGAGGTAGGCATGCAGGACCCTTCTCCATTTCTGGCTTACTGCGCACGTTAGACTAGAGCCCTGTCCCTCCAGAACCTTGAGGGTCGGGGTGGGAGAGAAGCAAGAGGAAGAGCGGGTTTAGGGAGGTCGTTGGATGAGTTGATATTCCAAAGAAGAGCACGAGAAGACGGGAGCTGGGAATGACCTTTAGAGTGTCCCAGCTTTCAAAGAATCAGCTGGGTCACCTTCTGCGGGCAGAGTACGAGGCGTGGACTAGGCAGGAGGTGGGAGTTGGGGACTTTATTCTGCCCCAAAGTAAGGGGTTGTTGAGGGCTCTCATTTCTGCAGGTCACGTCAGGACCTATCGAATATCCCCTTGGTGCCAGCCTGTTGTTCTGGTCCTGGGGACTAGTTACCGACCAGTCAGACTAGAGCCCGGCCCTTAGGAACAACTGGTGGGTGGGAAATAACCACGTAAACCAACAGTTACCACTCACTATGACACTTGCAATGAGAGGAGCACACAAAGAAGAGTGAAGGGAGACCCCTGGAGAAGAGGGATTGACTCTGGAGCTTCAGAAAAGTTTCCTCTAAGCAGAAACCTCAAGGTGGGGAGGGCAGGCGGCAGTTCATGAGCAGACGGGAGGGGGTGCCGGCCGTGGAGCAGCTGTATGAAGGACCGTGACTTCATCCTCTTCACCCCAGCATCCGGGGATGGCCTCATCAGCTTTACTCTTCTCTTTGGATGCCCAGGTACCCTGCTGACTGCACCCCAGCACACCGCGATTGGGGCACACCCTGTCTCCATGCCAACGTACAGGGCCCAAGGGACCCCAGCGTACAGCTATGTGCCCCCGCACTGGTAAAGCCTGCAGCCCATCCAAGTGAGTGGGGCCCCGGGTGGGAGAGGCAGGAGGGCGACTAAATCCTGGAACTGCTTCAAAGCCCCGGCTTGGTCTGAAGCACAGGTGTCAGTGGGGCAGTTAGTTTCCAGTGACGCCCTGCTCCCAGTTCAGTAGTATCACTCTGTAATAGCTGTCACTTTGCATGCTGTCTCATAATCCTTACGGTAGCTCCGTGCAGTAAGGGTGATTAGCTCTAGTGTACAGATAACTAGTGTTCAGCATCACTTCACCAGTAAAAGTGAAGCTGGGACTTGAACTCCAGTCCTCTCGTGCTAAATCCTATGTTCTTTACGGTACAGTCTTCAGACTTCTTTTAACTGAGGGCCGCATCCTGCAAAGGAAATCTTACCTCAGTCAGGTGGGACCAGGTGGAGACCTCGGGCCAACCCCCAGCGCCCGCTTCCTCACGGACCTGGGCAGCTCCTGAGGCGGCGCCAGTGAGCCACAGGCCACCAGGGTCCTCACTGCACTACCTCCCTCCTCAGCGCCCACCCTCCATCCCCTCCAGGAGCTCTTGGCCCTGGACGGGAAGCGGGCAGCGTCGCTGGGAAGGCACAGTGAGGGGAGGGGTCCAGTGGCTGCCTGGTGGCCTTGCAAATGTCACTGTCACTAATGGCTTCCCCTTCCTCCCCCAGATCTGGAGTCACACATCGTATGCAACTACTCAAGTCTTACACAGGTGCTGGAGCAGCTCCCTAGCAGCACCACCTCTATTTGCAAGAAGAGACAACGGAAGTGCAAGGGTCACTTTATGCATCTTTAACGGTTTTGATTTTGATTTTTGTTTTTTGTAAAAGCTGCTTTTTCTGATCTCCTGCCTCTCCCCCACTACCCCTCTTAGCCACTGCCCTTGCAGCTCTCTCCGCCCTCCTACCTGACCAGGCACATCCTCTCTGCTCTTCTTTCCCTCCCAAGCGTCCCATCCCCGGGGACCCCAGTCTAGGGGCAGGTAGAGAGTGGGGTTTATTGCAGTGGTTCAGCTGAAGGCATGATTTCCTTTGAAGAGCATAACAGGTGTGGCCCTCAGGTCCAGGGTGGGAACTCAGAGCAGGCCACATCTCTGGGGGATTGTTTCTTTGATTTTTCTCAAGCGAGATTAGTTTGGGACATTACCATGTCCTGACATAAATGAAATGTCTTCTGAGAACCATCGCAACAGACCAAGAACAAAACCACCTGATTAGGTAGGAGTGTTCATAGCAGCTTAATACCCCAGGTGAGAACCTGGGAAAACCAGATTCTTTCTATGGGAAAACTTGGGTGGGGGGGGGTGGGGCACTGTGGGAGGGAAATGGGGAGAGAGGTGCTTGCCTGCTGGCTTTGGTTTGCAAGGTCTCTGGCCGAATCGTCTGGGCCTAGACCTCTGATTTGCACAGTAATGTAACCTGACCTGGCACTTCCTCAGAAGGTGATTTGACCTCAGACCTGCCAAGCCGCTGCAGGGCAGTGGGATCCCAGCCTCCCAAAGCCTTGGAAGGCCAGGTGCCCTTGTGTAACCCAGACCGTGGCCTCTGAGCCCTCATGGACCCACTCTGCTGAGGAGCTGTCTCCTGATTAGAGTGGGAAACGCATTTCTCTCCCTTCCCTCTGCCCTTCCTGGTGCCAGGGCTCACCCATCTGTCCCTGGCACTAGCAGGTAGGCCAGGCTCTTGGTTACCTTTTGCCATTCGCGGCCAAAGTGAAGGAACCACATTCCAGTTGGGTGCTGGTGGCTCTGAAGGGCAGGATAGTGAAGGAAAAGCAATAGCAATAAACATTTCATAGACTCATGGAACTGAAGGGACCTTAGCAGTCATCTCATCCATTCCCCTACTTGACAGACGAGGAAGCCGAGACCCAGAGCGGAGGAAAGGACCTAACCCTAGACCTCGCAGGACATTAGCAGGAAACGCAGCCTTCCTGCCTAGGGGCGTGGCGCCCACAGAAGTGCCCCTAGGGATGGGTGGGCTTGGTCTTGCAAACATTAAGTCAGCAGTGCTCACACCCGGTGGATGCCGGGACAGTATCAGGGCTTTTGTTTCTGCTCTTTTCCTCCATGGACTCCAAGGCAGGGGTTGAAGACTGGGCAGAGGTCACAGGGGGGCAGATGGCAGGAGCAGAAATTGCAAATGAAGAAATAGCATTTGGAAATTCTGTGAAGACATCTGGAACTATCATCCTGAGAGAAAAGGAGGATGAGGATGAGGCCCAGGAGACATGGGATCTCCTGGGAGACAGAAGAGGGGTCCCTGGGTCGGGAGGCCCTGCTAGTCGCGGCCGGGACCTGGTTGTCTAGCTCTGCCCCCCTGCACCCAGCACTTGGCTGGGCCAGCAGCCTCCCTAGTGGGGGCGGGAACATTTTCTGTATAAAATGGGATCGTTGATAACATTTGGGACTTTTAATAACTTTTCATTTTAAATTCATGCAAACTTGGACATACCCCTCCCCCTACCTCCCACGTCTCCCTAAAGGAGAACAAAATCAGGAACCCTTGGGCCAGGGCGTCAGAGGCTACCTGGCCGTCCCCAGGAGGGGACAGCCCTTCAGCATCCTCAGTGCAGAGCCAGAGTTGGGGGGCCCACCTTCTTGGCCTTCTCGAGATCTGGAACCAGTAAGGAGAAGCCCAGCTATTCTAAACGGTCTGTTCTGGGGTGCTGAAGAGGTTTCACTTTAAAACAACCAAGTTTTCCAGTGTTAATTCATTTTTTGCAAATGCTTCCTCCCGCTCTCTGGTTTTGTAAGGGTGGGTGAAGGTTGTTTTAGATTATGTCATACATGTTTGGAAAATGCCAAAACAATAATGGTGATAATAGGAAACCTTTGCATTTGTCAGGTGCTTCACAGATTTCAGAGCATTTCACAGCCTTTAATTTACTGGCCCTGAGAGAGAGAAACAGGATAAGTTATCACACCCATTTGACAAACGAGGAAACTGGTTCTAGAACGACCTTGCCCAAAGTAAGCAGAATGCTGGTATCCTGACAGGCTTCCCTGAATCCTGTTGCTTCTGATGGGGTAGAGGAGAACCACGAGAGAAGGGGAAAAAGCGGAGACCTAGGAATAACCTTGTTACTTTGTACTTTCTAACACCTAGTACCTCGCAAAGCAATTTCACATCCATCCTCTGATTTATTACCATGTCCTGACACAGACATACAATAGATTATTCCTCCCATTTGATCCATCAAGAAACAGACTCGGAAAAGCAAAGTGACTTGCTCATAAGTGGCAGAATCCCAGTGTTTCTGTTCTCTTTCCCTCCAGTCTGACTCCATACACAGGCTGGTAGACTAAAGCATCTATCTATGCCCTGCACCCTCTCTCAGCCCTAGTATGTAAGTCAAGATCAGAGACAGGCCCCGAGGCATAAACAAGGCCCGGAAAAGCTGTGGCTGGAAGAGCGCAGGCCCAGCACCCCTTTTTCAGTATGAGCTCCGGAGCCCCAGTTCAGCTGTCCTCATCCTGTTGCTTTGATGGAGAGCCACAAGCCTAGCCAAGCTTGGGGAGTCATTGCAGAGGGACCGAGCCAGGAGGGCTGGGGCCGCAGTATGCCTCTGTGGGGGCCAGCACAGCTGGCAGACTCACAGGTGTCGGGGTGCCAGAGGCACCCTCCAAAGGGCGTGGATGGCCCAGCGGTCAAGCTGGACAGGTCAGAGTGGCAGGGCCCCGTCGTAGGAAAGCCAGCAAGGCAGCAAGGACAGGGCTGAGCCAGCACGACTGAGTGTGGTGCTGGCCTCCGCACGCAAACCCTTCTGTCACCCCATTGCGCTGCCTCTCCCAGCACCGCAGCGTGGTGGCCAGGGTTAGGGGCATAGTTGGCTTCAGTCACCAGCCAACCTCCTCACTTTCCCCCACTTCTAGTTGACTCCCCCTCATTAGCTTGGGGCCTAGGAAGCTGGAGTGCCCCCAAGTGGTGAGCCTAAAATAATCTGCTACATTTTGAAAAATTAATTTTTTTTCCCCGTGAGACCAGACAGTTGCTCCTCTCTCTCTCTCTCTCTCTCTCTCTCTCTCTCTCTCTCTCTCTCTCGATCTCTCGATCTCTCTCGATCTCTCTCTCTCTCTCTCTCTCCCCCTCCCTCCCCTGGAGATGACCCTCCTGGAGTGATATCCCCTTCCCTAAGTATTGAACAAGGACACGCACACCTGTCCAGAGTATTTTTCAGGTACAAAGTACTTTGACATTGATTGCCAAAATACCCATTTTATAGATGGAAAAACAGTCTCAGAAGGCTTAAGAGACTTGCCAAAAGTCACAGAGCTCATAAGAGAAAGAACCAAGGTTTGAGCTCTTCAAATCCTCTGCTCTTTCTGCTGGCACTGCCCCGTCCGAGTGGCAGGCTTGCAGACGGGGTGGGCTGCCCAGACCCCACGGGCGAGGACCGGGGCCTGGAGAGAGTGCACAGTCCTTACTCCTTACCCCACCTCTGATCTGTGGCCACCCACATTGTTCCACATCTGACGTATCTCCCAGAGGCTGGGGGTGCTTCTTTGGAGGCTCTTGCTTTGTGCTGAGTGGCCTTCAGAAATGAATCACGTAGGGCATAAAGCAGGGCAGGCCCCTTGTTCCCCAAGTTCTGGTGTCTTTGTGCAGACAGGACGTGGCCGGTCCCCGCGAGGCACTGGCCTGGGGCCCTGCAGATCAGATTTCTCAGCTCTGCTCCAGGACCAGAGAGGGAGACCTAGAAGGCGTGGACCTCGGTCACAACACTGACTAATCATTTAGATGTCACCCTGGCGTTTCTCCTCAATTGCAATTGAAAGTATGTGGCGGCTCTGCTTTCCCATCCTGTATTCTACTGCGTCTCTATAGGGTATGTGGTCCCCAGCCACTTGCCAAACTTGGAAACCGGAGAGGGGTTAGGTCAGGCAGTGGAGTGGGCAGGCGGGAATCCAGGCCCAACCCACCTCCGAAAGCGGAGGAAACCCAGACAGGCTAACATCAAATTCCATACCTGAGCCTCTCAGAGCACAGTCCTGTCGCATGCCAGGCTGGCTGCAGGCTTGGTCCTTTACCTGCCCATGTTTCTCTCTCCTAGAAAACTCCTTTCTGAAATTAGGCATTACATGGTTCCAGGGCCCAGCCTTCAAAATTCACGGCAGGCCAGCTTCAACATTCCATAGGCAACCTTGCCTGAGCCAGACTTGGGTCCCACTCCCTCAGTTTCTTCAGTGGGTATTTTCTATCTTGCATGCTGTTGAGTCCAGTCCAGTGGCCAAGTGACAAGCGCAGGAGTTAGGACTGGCTGCCACAGCCTGAAAGGGAAATGAGCTCCTGCTCTCCTGTGGCTGCATCTAGTCCCTGGGCTCCTTGCCACGGCAGTTTGAGGCCCTCTACCCATTCCAGCTCCTGGTGGAGGGATATTTTCCTTCCTAAAGAGAACAGAGATAACAGCTTTGCAGATAAGTACCAGATTTGACCATAGGAGTCAAATGGGTGAAATCATCTTTGAGCTTGACCCCAGCAAGACCAGCTCCAGGCTCCATCCAGCCTTCCTCCTCAAGGCTGAGAATGGGAAAGAGGGAGGCTGCCCAGAGACAAGCTTCTCCTGACCAGGGGAGGTACGACCAGGCCTCTAGCAACTTGGAGTTGTCTGTACCTTCTCAAGGCCCACGGGCCTGTCCCATCTCCTGACTAAGGCATCTGCATCCCTGTTTCATATCACATGACAAGAAACCTGTTCTCATGGCATGTAACATCCCTGTGAGAGTGTTGTATATGATTTTGTATTTTTTAATTCATTTTAATCTACAAGTTGGAATCTAATTTTTAAATTTTATTGGAACTCACATTTTAAAAGGAAAAACACTTAAAATAATAATAATAAACCTTTGACCAGTGTCTTCCAAGTAGTTTGATCAAAGAAGTCATAGGTGTTTTCAAAACACAGCCTGGAGTGTAAAGATTGGAAAGCCCCGTGGCCTGGCTTGTGTGTATGAAGTGTAAATCTGGTTCTGTTTCGTTGTTTTGGATTCTTTTGGGTTTTTGTTTCATTTTGTTCTGAAGATCAGATAGTGATCGCTCTGAAAGATTGAAGCCAAGAATTTGTAACTATGATATTTACTGTAAGCTGTAGAACATTCAATAACTATTAAAAAAAAGTTTCCAAAAAAAAAAAAAGGTCTGGGGTGACCAGACTGGTGGTTCTTGGGGCGACGGAAGAACACAGACCAGCTCCTGGACCAGTGAGTCCCCTGGGTTCCTCACAATTAATTCTAAACTTGTTTTCGCCAGTGAGGTCACACCTGTGCTGCATCTCCTCAAAGGCATGGCGGGGCTTCCCTGGGAGCCATAGTGGAGGGGCCTGGCTACGGGAGACGGAGGCTGTGACTGGTGAAGGCTCACGGCTCCCGAGAGCCCACCCTGCGGCTGGCAGTGCGCTTTGTGCTCAGTCCTTGCAGCGCGATAGTAAATGAGCCCTGTTCTCAAGAGGGGGCAGCGAAGGAGAAGAACCACGGTGACGGAGCTCGTGAGCCCCACGTGCAGCCCACTCCAGAGGTGGAATGCCTGAGCTTGCTTAACGGGTAAATTTGTCAGGTGGGAAACAGGGAAGTTTGTACTCACAAAATGACTTCAAGGGAAGTCATGTGATCTCCAAATGGTAGGCAAACGCTGTTTTACATTCTAAACATCGCTCATTTCCTCTCTGGGAAAGCCACTGCCCAGGCCCAGGCTTCTCTGGGCATCGCGACCACCGTTCCCTCCCAGAGCGTGGCCTCCAGCTACTCGCCCAGCCTCTTAAGTTTTCAGCCTCCTCAGCTGGAGAGAAAATGGGCCCACCGAGGCTGAGTGAGCTGGCTGACGCTAGAGCTGTAGTTAGAACTCAGGACTCCTAACTCTCCAGGCCTTTCCAACAACTCACGCCCTGTGCCCTGTGCCTCCGTAGTGCCCTCCTGGTCTCCCTCCTCACCTGCCGGGAAACTCCTCCCTCCTGGAAGCTGAAAGCTCCGTCAAGTGTGGAAGGGGAAGGCACCTCTGGCCACAGGTAGTTCCAGGCTACGTCACAGCCGTTTCTCGGGGCAGAAAGGCGGTTTTTCCCAGGGACTCAGCTCCAGGGCACGGGTAGGGCCGAGGCCAGGAGCCAGCAGGGAAGCGGAGACTGGGCCCCCGTTTCCCCAGTCCTGACTGGGGGGAAGGGTGTTGGTGGAGTGAGGAGTAGTCGGCCCAGGGCTCCCCTCTCCTCCAGGGGCCTGGGCCGACCTTGAGCCTGAGAGGCCAAGGGCACCTGACACATCCCTACCTTGATCCCTCCGCTCCTCATGGCACTTGGGAGTTGGGCTCAGCAACACTAAGGGACAGGTGAAGAAACTGAGGCCAGGGCCATACCTTTCTCTGACCTTCCAGCAAGCGGAAAATTAGAGGGGCGTTCTGGATGGGAGCCGGGCTTGTCACCCCAGGGCCCAGCGCCCTTACCTGGGTGTCCCTTACGAGGCCTGGGAGGCCCATTCCCAGTCTCCACCCTGGCTGGCATCTGCATGTGCCTTGGGCAAGAGGGCACCCAGAGCTCAGTGTAGCCTCGTCCCAGTGTGTCTTCTAAGTCCTGGGTGCAGGGAGTTGGCTGGCTGAGGGGACCTTTGGCAACCTTTGGTGCTCCAGAAAATTAACCCTGGAGCAGGTAAAGTTTTGCCTCCTGGGTTCTCAGAGGTGCCCTTCCTTTCCTGCCCCCTGGGAAGCCCGAGAGAGAAGCCTCTGGCCTAGAAAGGCAAGAGGGAGGGAGAAGTGGAATCTCGAGGCATGTCTTCCCAGCCTCCCCTCGGGAAGCTGCTAGGCCAGGCCACTGCCTTGGCGTCTGCCCAGGAGAAAGACCTCTGCCCTCTGAAGCTGGGACCCTACAGGAGTCCCTTTCCATACCTCCCCAGGTTCCATCAAATGTCACTTTCTCATACTTCAGCCTCTCCTTGGACCTCTCCCATCAGCTTTTAAATGTGTCCCCCTCTTCCATCTTGAAACATACCAAACACCGAAAGAACCCAGCATTAACTAAAAACCCTCTCTCTCTGGAGTCGTAAGTTTCCACCAGCTATTGCTTGACACAGGTTTCTGCAAGGAGCTCAATCCACTCAGAACCGGCCCTGCTCTCGCCACTCCCGTGGGACGGCTCTTGCCACAGCCGTGTCCACTAGCCCCGAGACACTGCGTCCCTCCTGACCCCTCAGCAGCACCTGGCCTTGTGACCCACCTGCTCCCCACACTCGCCTCCCCTAGCGTTTAGTCTCGGCAGTGCCCAGAGCCCTGTCCCCGGCACACGTTCCCTCCCCGTCCCGTCCTGTGTGAATCCGCACCTGCGTGCTTGCAGATGCTCCCACAGGCCACATCTGTCGCTGAGCGCCAGGCCTTCACAACCAGATGCCACAGGACAGGTCCCCAGGACTGCTGCTCTGCCCACCCAACTGGCCCAGGGAACCCTAATCCCTTGACCTACATCCCATTACCAAGACCTGGAGGTCTGTCCTAAGAATCTCTTGGATCCATCCAGCACCCACGCAGCCGGGCCCCCACCATCTCTTGCCTGGATGTCTGCAGCAGCTTCCTTATGAACCCCTGCGCCTGCAGCTTCCCACAGCGAGAGCAAGCTGACCAATCATGCTTTCCCCTTCCTACATGCTTTAGAGGCTCCGTGGCGTCCCTGGCATAAGGCCAGTCGCTTCTGAGAGCCCAGGTGACCGCCTTCTGCTGCCCACCCCCCCACTCCATACTGAAGTCAAGAGTCTCCTTCCAGCCTCTTCGACTCCCATTTCTGTTGCCGTCTGGCCTTTGCACGTGCTGTTCCCTTCCTGGAGAGCATGTTTCTCCTCCCACATTCTCCAGCTCCCAGTGTCTTACTTACCATCCATCTTCCAGGCTCCACCGTGTCTAAAGCTGTGCTGTGCAGTACAGGAGCCACATGTGACTACCGAGCGCTTGAAAAGTGCTAGTTCACAGTAAGATGGGGTTGCAGTGTAAAATACATACCAGACTTCAAAGCAAAGAATGGCTCATTCATAATTTTAAACTGACTATATTGAAATGAAAATATTTTAGATATAGACTGGTTTAAATGGCATAAATACATTATTGATATAGTTAAAATGAAGTTCACCTGTTCCTTTTTCCTTTTTCAAATGTGGCTATTAGAAAATTGTAAATGACATACATGGCACACACTATATTTCCGTTGGCTAGCACTGCCTCTAGTGGCTTCAGTGAGAACCAGATGGGGAGAGGGGCCTCCCGGGCCCCACTTCACCTGCTGCCACAGAGAGGCACCGAGGGGAGCGATGGCCCGTCCCACACACGGTACCTAACACGGCTGTTGTGTGAATAGACGAGACCTGGGAAGAGGCCCAGGGAAAAGAATCTTCTCGTGACACCACTTTCCCACCTTTTATTCAACAAATGGATGGGGATGGATATGCAAGCACAGGACAACAGCAAAATGTAAATAAATAAGAGAAATGGGGACGGCAGTGGGGCCTGTTGCCTGCACAGCTCCACATAAATAACCAGGTTACTGAGTCAGGATGGAGACGGGCTGGGCAGTCGCCCGCACTGCCCAGGCTGGGGGACAGACGCACCGACACCACAGGGACACAAACCACCTAGGCCAGAGGAGCCTCTCCAGCCAGTCACACCCCTACCCCGAAGTTCCTGAGATCTTGGGGTGGCTGGGCAGGCTGGGGCTTTGTACCACAGCCCTGCCCAGGTCAAGTCTGTTTTTGAATAAAATTGTAATAAAAACAGCAGGATGGGGGGGCAGGCACATGCATTAAGCCCCTTCTGCAGGCAGAGCCATGGCTGGGCAGCCCCATGGGGGCCTTGGCGGTGGAAGCCCTGAAAGCAGCAAATGATGGGGCCAGATAAAACTACTGGGGGGGGGGTGGCAAGGAGCCAAGCTCCCCCCGAACACGACCCAGCCCAGAGCCAGCGAGGAGCTGGGGAGGCCCCGGGCACGGAGGCTTCACAGTCAGAACTGGGACCCAGTGATGGCTGGGGACTCGCCCGGGATTAGAACCCGGGAATTCAGCCTCCCCGCCCACGGTGTTTCGTCGCCCCTTCCCTTTACAGGTCCTGCCGGAAGAGGACGGGGAGGCACATCTGCTCTAGGGCCCTGTACAGAGGCAGGAGGTGGCTAATGACCAAGCTGTGGGGCCAGGCATGCCACGCAGAGGGCCCCCTCCCCCCACCGTCAGGCCTGGCCTCCTGTGTACAGGTGATCCTGCTTGTGGGCTCCTAGGATCTGGCCAGGGCACGGGGGCAGGGACATCCTGCAGGGGCGGGAAGGTGGCAGGGACGGGGGAGGGGCTTGCACCCTGCTCCTCTACATGGCGCCCCCCAGCGGGTCTGTCTCCTCACTGCGGTGGACGTCCCACCTCCAGGCCTGGCCTTGGCTGTTTTGTCTGCTGGGCCGTTGCTTCTCCACTGTCGCAGGCGCAGCCACAGCTGCACCTCCTGCAGGAAGCCTGCGGCCCCTCCCAGGCCGGCGGCAGTGTCCTCAGACCACACAGCCCCTCAGATGACCAGGTTGCTCTCACTTAGCCGGACCACATAGCGGTTCTCCTGGGGGACAGGAAGGAAGGGTCCGAGCTGAGTTGGGGGGCTTCCAGGCTCCAGGGCCCCCTGCACCTCCACCCCCACCCCATCTGCAGTCAGGGGTGAGCCCGGCGCCCACAGACACCTCCCGTCTCTGGCCCTCACCTCAGCCTTTTTCTCTAACGGGGGCTTCGGCCACTTCGTGTGACTTCCAGCATTGCCCAGCAGTGTCCGCTGCTCGGGAGGGAGGTCAGGCGGTGGGAAGTCAGTGAGCTCACCCCCTGAGGGCCCGGCCTCTGTGATGGTCTTCACCTCAGACGCCGCGGAACTTATTCGCTGCTCAGGAATTCGGGCCACGCGGAACCTGTGAGGAGAGGTGGTACAAGCACCCCCACATTTGAGGGAGAACCCCAGGTGTAGAGCAGGCAGCACCCGCCAGGGTCACACAGCAAGTTCACGGACCAGGGCCTGTGCCCTTCCCATGCCCTCGCACACACAGATGAGCCCCGAACACCCCCAGCTCTAGGTGGCAGGTGGACAGGCCCTTGGTCTGAGGGGCCCCAAGTGTCATAGGGGCCGGGACCCTGCCTGGGGGCCCAAGGGCTCTGGGTGAGACGGCTCAGTCGGGCAGAACGGACTTGTCCCTGTTACCCCCACTGCCCAGAGAGACACACTGAGGCCATCACCGAACAGGGTGTTCAGGGCCCTGTCTCCCCCCCCCAGCCGTCACGTCTCTCCCTGACCCTCCCACGTCTGTGCCCACTTCACCTGCCCACAGACAAGATGGTGATCTCGCCCTGGCGTCCTGCCTTGGCGCCGGCCTTGGGACCCTTGGCCGGGTTGGACAGGAGTCTGGGAGTGGGAGTGGTGGCAGCTGCGGCTTCAGGGGACAGCAGCACCTCGGGCCACTTTTTCTGGCTGCAACGGGAGCAGCAGGGGCCAGAGAGCGAGGCCAGGCCCTGCACAGTGTGGAGGTGGTGGCCATGCGGACAGATGTGTGGCATGCTGGGGCGTCCGGGCGGCAGCCTGCAGAGGGCACAGGTGGCGGTGGTGAGTCGGGCAGGCCAGGCCCAGGCCAGAGGCAGCAGTGAAGGGGACTTGGGGTGGCAGGAGAGGGAACAGACCCAAGTGGAGAGTCTCCAGGAGGCGGGCTGATTCTCTGGGCTGGCCCTCCTCACCCACCTGCCCACTCACCTGGGCACAGGCCCGTGGCTGGTCTGCACCAGCTGTGTGCTGTGGTACTCCTTCAGCAACTCCTCCAGGGCTGCTGCATTCTCTGTGGGCAACTGCAGTCAGAACCCTCTCTGGGCCACGAGGGACACCCCCGCCAGACCCCACGCCCCAGCACAAATCCCCCTACCTACCCACCACCCCCTCCGGCCTGGGCCACGTGCCTTTTCCTCCTCTCCCTCACTTCCTTATCAGGCAAGAACAGGAGGAAAAGGGGCAGCCACACAGGCTGGCCAAGCTGACCACGCAGGAGGAGCAGAGTAGGGCAGGATCTGACCCCTGAGGCTGCCTCATACACAGGCTCTGGGCACAGGGATGGGTCAGCACTTCCCCTCACCTTTCTTCTCAGTGATCAGACGCACCAGGACCCCTATGGTGTCCTCATTGGCATCCTCAAGCCGATATGCAGGGTTGATCCCTGGGGAAAAGAAAGGAAGGACCATGATCCTGGGGCAACGGGGGTGGGGGCAGTGGAACTCCAGACTCTTGAGCTACACCAGGATATGGCAGCAGAGGGCGCACCAAGCCTTCCCAAGAATTGGGCTGGGAGCCTGGCTGTGTGTGTACAAGCTCCAGGCCGCAGCTCTGAGAAGCCCCATTATTATAACCCTCCCTGCTCAGCATCATTGCTCCCTGCACCCAAAAGCCCCAGGTACTTAGTGGTTTCAGCATCTGAACACCACAGTCCCTACAGAGTGTGGAGGGCGGGGGAGCGGCCTCTTCTGGGGCGGTCTCCCCTTCTCAGCCTCAGGGAGTTGTGGGCTGCCTCTCCGCCCAGAACCCCCAGCAACTCTGGCAAACTGCCAATTACAGGCCTGTTAACCCCCTGCACACCGCTGTCTATATGAGGTCTGATAATTAAGTTCACGAACTGGTTGCAACACTGTTGCTAACCTTTTTTGATATCAGAGGGATTACTCATTATGAATTTGTACCAACTGGACAAACAGTTAACCAAGTTTACTGTTTGGAAGTGCTGAAAAGCTGCGTGAAAAAGACGAAAACGACCTGAACTTTTCGCCAACAATTCATGGCTCTTGCATCACGACAATGCACCAGCTCACATGGCACTGTCTGTGAGAGAGTTTTTAGCCAGGAAACAAATAACTGTATTGGAACACACTCCCTACTCACCTGATCTGGCCCCTAATGACTTCTTTCTATACCAAAAGATAAAGGAAATATTGAAAGGAAGACATTTTGATGACATTCAGGACATCAAGGGTAATACGATGACAGCTCTGATGGCCATTCCAGAAAAAGAGTTCCAAAATTGCTTTGAAGGGAGGACTAGGCGCTGGCATCAGTGCATAGCTTCCCAAAGGGAGTGTTTCGAAGGTGACCATAGTGATACTCAGCAGTGAGGTATGTAGCACTTTTTTCTAGGATAAGTTCGCGAACGTAATTGTCTGACCTCATATAACTGAGGGCCCTTGGGCAGGTTAGCGCCCAAACTTCAATGGTGTGAAAAATGGGCCACGTGATCATTCCTGGACCAGCAGCAAACAGAGCTCTGAGGACCTGTGCCCAGGCAGTAGCCAGCAGTCAAAGTCAGTCCTAAGCTAGGAGAACAAGTGCAGTCCCACATGAGATGGCCTGAGTGCCCACTTTCCTGCTGTCTCAAGCTCCTCTCCCCTCCAGTGTCAGGAGTTTGGAAGGGTTGGCAGCCTGGGCACTGGCACGGGAGGTGCCATTTGAATCCCGACCACAAGGCTCTCTCCTGTGGGCAGTGTATGTGCATGTAGGGCCCCTGCCCTACTGGCTTTCAGGGGCTAGTGGGGGTGGGGAGGAGAAAAGACTTGGGGTGGGGGCAGGAGGAGCACGGCTCCCCCTCTGGTTCCAGGACTCGTAACTCAAAACACAGCCCGGAAACCCAAGCCTCTCGTGGTGCCTGCCCAGGACAGCTGTCCCCGTCAGCCCTTCAAGCCAGAGGTCAGAGGTCACCTCGAGCACAGAGAAGGCAGTCCACGCTTGAACCACAAACACACCTGGAGCCCTGAGGAGTCCAGACCCCCATGGCCAGGCAGGGCCTCACCCAGGGTAGGAATCCTGGTAAAGCCACGACCTGCTTTGCCTTTGCTCTGCCCCATTGCCACCGTGGGCCACCTCATCCTTCCTTCCCCTTTGTCAATTTGCAGCGTCTCCTCTGTGGCCCCTGTGCAGCACCTCCAGGAAGCCCTCCCAGTTTGGCCTCTGCAAGCCTCTCCCTGTCAGACCCTCCAGGCCATGTCGGTTCCCTCGGGAGGCCCCTGGGCTGGGCCGGGCCCCCTGGCCGCCCCACCAGGACCCCAGGCCGGGCCTCACCGTTGCCTCCACCTCCAGGGCCAGGCCCGACGTCCTTGTGGGCTGTGCAGTGGTAGCCCTTCCGCTTGAGCAGGTTACACACCAGGATGCCCAGCAGCCCCATGAGGCAGAAAACAGGCACGATGGCAATAACCGCGTACTGGGCAGCCGTCTCCTCGGGTCCACCCGCCCGTGTGCCGTTCCCGGGCTGCCGGGTCTCCTCGGTGCTGCCAGCCCCTGCTGCCACCGCCACACCGCGTCGGGCCCGCTGCACCCGCTCTGAGCACCGTGGAGGACAGAGGCGTGGAGGCCAGACGGAGGCAGAAACAGACAAGCAGAGAGGCCCAGGGCCAGAGAGAGGGAGAGGAAGGAAGGGAGGAAGGGAGGGAGGGAGGGAGGGGGAGAGGGGGAGAGAGAGAGAGAGAGAGAGAGAGAGAGAGAGAGAGAGAGAGAGAGTTGGGATATTAGCGTGTCCAGAGCCACCGGTTCCACCATGTCGGGGAAGCAAAGGCCCACTCGCCCTCTCGCTCTCCTTTCTGGCCACCCGATCAATCAGCCTGAGCAGGGCCTTCTTAGGCCTCAGGACGGCCAGACCCTCAGCCCCCAGTCCACCCCTTATGCTGGGTCAGAGGGGTTTACAGATGGCACCTGGGCACAGGTGTGGGCACAGGGACATGGGGTCCTGCTGCCCCCTGACCTGCTCCATGAGTCAATTGCCTCAGGTAACTGACTCAACAGGTGAGAGGAGGTGCGTGTGTCTGTGTGTATGAGTGTGTGCTCACACTCGTGCGTGGGTGCCTTTGAGGGGACGAGGACAGGGGACTGGTCAAGACGTGAGTCCTCCAGGTGTGGCTGTCACCTGCTGGATGGTCTCTGCCACCCAGAAATGAGGTGGGAAGACACATAGCCAAGGGGACAACTGACCACGTCCTGCCGGACACACTCCGGCTGCTTGCCCTCCCGTGGGCGGGAATGAGGATCCCAACTGCCTCGGATGGACACTGTGGGGGCCCCTGGGCTCAAGCTCACCAGACTCCCTCCCACCCCCACCCCCAGCAGTCCTGGGCCCATCTGACACTCACCATGACAAGCACGAGTACCCAGAGGCATCCAGGGGCACGGCTGACAGGGAACGCGGGGGACCTCTGAGGGGGCAAACCACCTGCGGGGGTGGAGGGAAGGCGTCACTGAGGCCCAGAACCTTCCTCAAGAGAGGCTGGACTCCTTCCACTGGGCACCCACACTGGTCCATCCCATTCCATAGACGGGAGGACTGAGGCCTGCACAGGGGCTGGGTGAGGCTGGGACCCAGGGCCCAGGGTCCTGGTCAGCTGGCATGAGCCCCCACGCCCCACCGTGAGGCTCACCCAGGCTGGCAGTCTCCACATAGTGTGTCTCGTGTCACTGTGCCCGCCTGGGCCTCCAGCCTCCCTCGAGGGCTGCAGCGGGAGTGGGGCTGGCATGGGCTAGAGCCCCAGGAGGTTGAGAAGGTGCCCGGGGGGCAGGACCTGCATAGTGTGCCCTGCCCCGGGTCCTGTGGGAGGGAAAGGGTGAGAACGCAGCCAGGCGCCAGGCCTGAGGTCCCCGGGAAACGCCCCTGCCCTCAAAAGTCTTCCCAGGACACGGCGCACGGGCAGGCTGCGCTCACCAAGTTGGGCTCCTCCCCGGGCGGGCACTGCCCTGGGCGGGTTGTTGACGTTGGTGCGGCCAGAGGCCAGGGCAGCACCTGGAAGAACGGCAGGCAGGACACACTTGAGACGGCAAAAAGCCTGGTGTCTCTGGGGCTGTCCTGAGGCCCCAGGAGTGGGGACCACACACAATTCAGGGCCACTCCCCCCAGGCTTCAGGGACACCCTTTAATCTAACCTCAATCCCTCATGCTGCAAGTAAGACCTGCTTGTCCTAGACCTGTTGCCTGGCCACTGCTGAGGGACAAGGGCGAGAACCACATCTGCTTCTGGAAAGTGCTGGGAAGCTCCAGACAGGGCCCAATCTCAACCCCTTGGGGTTCTGAGTCACACCCCTTCCGTCCTCCAGGAGGAAGACATGCTTCCGAATTCCTCTCTCATTTGCACCACCCCCCCCCCCCCCCGCCCCCCACAGCTGGGCATGTCATCAGTATCCCTGGAGCCAAGTCTGCAGCTGGTGCTTCCAACACTGGGCCCTCGGCTGAGTCTCCAGGGCTGTATGCTCCTCGGTGACCCCCCCATGACGCAAGGCCAGCCTGTTCATACCCCTGCACCCACAGAGGGCATAAAACGTCCCACAGGGAGGGTCTTCCCAATTTGTGTCCCCAGCCCATCCCCCTGGGAGCTCCCTCTGCTTCCCATTCCAGGTAGGAATTGTCTGCCCTGATTCCCTCCTGCTGTGGGGAGACGCTCAGCTTGGGTGTAGCGAGCACACAGTACATACAGCTGCCCTGAGAGCAGACGGCCTCAGGGACCTCCTCAGGCTCTAGACCCCCAGACCTGGCTTCCAGCACCTGCCCAGCACCGGGAGGCGCCCCAAACCAGGAACGGTATGGGCCAGGGTCAGACTGCCTCCCAGGAAGAGCTGAGTAACCAACCCCAGCACCCCAGCCTGGCATGGGGGCTCCACTTATTCTCCACCTCCTCCGAGGGCCTGGCTGCAGGGCTCAGGATTTGGCTCTTCTGGCTTCCCCCACACGCCCACCCCAACTCACCACAAGGAGGCAGGACAGGGCCCAGTGTGGGGGAGGGCGCAACTTCATCCTCAGCTTCATCCTCCGGCCCCGCAGCCCCCAGCCTAGGACAGACGGAGGGGAGGCTCAGCTGGTGGGTGCAGGCGGGCAGCTGCTGTCCTCCCAGCACGGCTTCTAGGGCAGCACCGGGTGGGGAATTCGCAAGGTGCTGTCAGGCAGGCAGAGCACCCGGGAGGCCTGGCGTGTACTCGCCGCCCCCCTCACCACCCCCAAGCCCGAGTAGAGGTGGAGGTGCCCTATCTGGGGCCAGCCTCCCAGGGCAACACAGACTGGACGGGGGAAGAGGGATCTGCCAGTTTTGGGAGGCTTCCTGTAGGAGGAAGGGCTTCCTTCCCCTTCCACAAACAGCCAGGTGCCCTGGAGCAGGAGCAGGAGCGCCTGGGAGGAAGGAAACTTACGACTGCATCCCTGGGGATGGGGGATGAGAGAGCTGGCCACCCCCACCCCCAGTCTCTCAGGCGCCTGCCCCTCAGAATTCCCTGCAGGCCACGAGCATGCCCCCCTCTCCTGCTCCTCTGCCTTCACTCGTGCTGTTCCTGCTCCAAAGGTCCGTCCCTCACCTTTCAAAGCCCAACACAAAGACCTCCCTTTCCCCAAAGCTGGGCCTGGCCCCCAAAGCTGTGTGTGTCCCCCCTCAACCTCATCACAATCCTAGTCCTGCCGTGTGTCCCACTGTCCACACACACCCGGCGACTTCTCTGCGGAAGGTGGGATGTGTCACTGCATCTTCTGGGCCAGGGTCAGACCTGGGACTCCTGAGGGGTGGTTATGGTGGCCAGGCTCCCATCCTCTCTTGGGTACCTACTGTGTGCCAGGCACAGGAAATAACATGAACAAGACAGGCCTGCCCCTGTCCTTGGGAGCTCACGCCCCGGGGAGGACGGACGCTACCAGAGGAACCGCGTCCCCCTGTGGTGGGCACAGCCTGAGGCTGCGTTCGCCCTCAGGCTCAGAATGTGGCCTCCTCTGGAGAAAAGCCTCCTGCCAGGGGCCAAGGCTGAAACAGCAGAAAGGAGGCCTCGGATCAGATGACAAAAGGGATTGTAGTAAAACAAGGGAGCCCCACAGTGACCCCCACAGTGACGTATTTCCAGGGGGGCTGGCTTCAGGCTCGGGAGGGCGAGAAAAGTGATATATATTCAGCCTCAGCCATAGGCTACGCACGGCCTCTGAACCCAGAGAGGTGGTCACAGAGAGCCCCGTCCCTGGCCTCGGGCCCCAGCAGATTGAGGGGACCCTTCCTGGAGCCCCCTGATGCCAAGCTCCTCAGAAGAAATGCTGCCTGCAGTAAGCCCCTGGTCACATGAGAGCTCTTGTAGGTGGCCCAGGCTTCCCACCTGGAAAAGGAGCCGGAGGAAACCGATCCTCCCTCGCTGGACGGCCTACCCCGCCTGCCCCCAGGCTTGAGTTACCACACAGGGGAGGAGGGGCAGTGGTCACACCACGGGACTCTCCAGGTCACTGGCAGTGGCTCTGGGCCTGAGGCCAGCTAGGGGGAAACCTGGAACAGAATGTCAGGCCACAGAGTGAAGGCTGCACCCTGGCAGTCAGCACCCAACAGGTGGCGTCCCTGGGCCCATCCCCCACCGTCCCCTCCTCTAACTTGGTCACAAGTCTTCCTTTTCAGTTTCTGTCCCAAAATGAACCTTCCCCCTGCCCGGGCCCAGCTCCCATTCAAGCCGTTCTTCATGGCATCTAACCCGCAGACCCGCCCACGAGCCCCACGTCCTCAGGCTGGCCCCCCAAAGCCCTGCCCGGTCCCTAGACCCAGCGCCCTTCCATGTCCCTGGGGTGGGCCCAGAGGCCTGGGGCAGGCTTGAAATGTAAGATGCACAACGGCCACAGAGGAGACAGCCCTGTCCCACCACCGGCCCTGATGGGCACCTGCTGGGTGACCTGAGCCCGTAGGGAGGGCTGTGCAGCTGCTCACCTCCAGACGGACAGGGAGCCGTGATCTTGAGGCTTCCAGGAGCACAATGGGGGTCCAAAGGCCCAGACTCAAATCCAGGGAGGACCCACCCGCCCTCTGCGTTCACAGACACTCACGGCCTAGCCCCTGCCGCCTTCTAATTATGTGCTTTCTAATTACCCCAAACCAGCATTTACTCCAGTCTGGCCCCCACGTCTCTGCTTACAGCCGCTCCCCTGGCCCCCACACTCAGCCCAGACTGAGCCCCCCTCCCAATGGGCCTGCTCAGTCAGCAGCCACTGGCCAGCCGCCCAGAAGCCTGTGCGCACACAGAGACACACACCTGCTGCTCTGGCCTCCCCCTCTGCACCCCCTTCCCCACTAGGCCTCTAGCATCTAAACCTTGAGCCTGGGAACCCCCACCAAAAAGCAAGTTCAGACCAAAGCCCCTTGTCTGGGGGGGGGCCTGGGAAGTCTCCATGCCCCCACCCCCACCCTGCCTTGCCCTGAAGGCTGGGCAGTGACCTCCCAAAGCAGGCGCCTCCAGAGGCTTCCTAGACAGGGGCCGGCGGGTGGGCAGGCCGAGGCCTGGACCAGTGTCCTCAGCCCGCAGCCTCAGCCTTCTCTTCCGTCCCTGAGCTTCTGGCTGAGTGGAACCCTATGGGGCCCAGAAGGAAGTCAGCTTAGAGGCCACTCCCCTCGATACAGCCTCCTGCCCTGCGGGACTCCAGACAGAGCCCCTGCTTCACCTCATTGGGTCTCAGTTTCCTCATCTGCCAATGGGGCTATTTATCTCCCAAGGCAAGACTGTTGGGAGGTTTAAATGAGTTAATGAGCCTAAAGTAGGTCGCGGGAGTTCCCCGTTGCCCCTTCTTTCCAGAGGCACCTCCTGCCCAGGCAGGTAATTAAGTGCTTGCTTGCCTGTTTACTGTTTGCCCCTCCTGCCCGCCCCCACCCCAGACGGCAGCAGGGGCAGGGACGCTGTCTCATGCACCACAAAAGCCAGTGTCTGGGGCCCGAGGCCTGCAACAGACAGGCTCCCGGTAGCAGGGGCTTCCTCACGCTTAGCTCACCCCTACCCTCCAAAAACCACCCAAACAATTAAAACCAGAAATTCCCTGGAAGAAAGCCAGCTAACAAAGCCACCCTGAGGGCCCCACACCGGAGGCAGCCCTGCCCCAGGGAGGTGCAGCCCTGGAGGCCACAGAGAAAGAGGAAGCCGACCTCAGCAGCTTCCCCTTTCCCAGAACCGAAGCCATGGGGGCGCCCTAGCTCCTCAGGGCCACCAGAAGGTCTCCGGGCCCCACGCCCACCCCCACGCCCTCCTCCTCGGCTGCCAGTTCAGATGTGGCCCTCCCCCCCGCCCCCACTCCAGCCACTCTGAGCTCCTTTCAGCCCCCACACTTGCCTCTCTCACCCCAGCACTGGTATCTGCCGTTGATGCTGCCGGGACACCCCTCCCATCGCCCAGCCAACACCCACTCTTCCTTGAGAACTCAGCTCCAAGTCACTTCCTCCTGGAAGCCCCCCAGCGACTACCTCCTCTTCTTCATTAATCACCCTGTGTGTGACCATCCTGTTTACCCAGTCCCTTCCCCACTGGCTGCTGCCCGCGGGGCCCAGTGCCCAGCACAGGGCCTGGCCCTGGTATGTGGGGAGGTACGTGCTAAACTTGGGGGGCGGGGGGCAGGGATCAGAAAAGGCTCTCTCGGAGACGGTCCAGCTTCTGCAAGGTCAGGAGGGCCAGAGAGCAGGCTGATGGTTAAGGACCCCAGAGGCTGGGATGAGACGAGGCGTTGGAACCTGGATGCAAACCTCTGGGCTCACGGCTGGCACAACCAACCTGCCTTGCTCTGCTTTCCACTGGTTGTAAGGCTGTGGACCACCCCCAGCCACCTCCCAACCCCGCAGAGGGCTGATGGAAGAATTCACATGAAATACCCAGCATAGGACATGGCACAGAGTAAGCCTTCAATAAGCACTCGCGGCGCCTGAGTTGCCCCACGTGTAAATTGTGGAGGGGAGAGTGGCCCCCACCGACAGGCAGGCGCGAGGCACAGACATTTCCTTATATTTATGTGTCATGCTTGGCACAGAGCCTGGTGTGCACGAGGTGCCCGATTAGCCAGGGTGTAGGAAGGGAGAGGGGTCTGGAAAGGTTTATTCTGGCAGAGCCAGAGCCCAGGTAACACCGAGCCCGGCTGCAAGCTAAGAAGCGAGCCCTTCTCCCAGGGCCTGGAGGAGCCCTGAAGGGTTAGCAGGGGAGAGACGGGCATGGAAAACTCGCATCTCAGAGGGCTGGCTGGGCTGCCTGCCAAGTGAGGCTGACCTGGGGGGCTGGAGGTGGGAGGCAGGTACTTCTGTTTCCCAGCCAGAACCTCTAGGGCCTCAGGACCACCTTGCAGCCTCCGGAGGCAAGGGTTGCCTAGAAACACAGCTGGACATGGGCCCCGCAGGCGGTGGCTGCACCCAGCAAGAAGACAAAGGCCGCTCAATAGAGAAATCCAGGTTAGCAAGGAGCCCAGTGGTTCCCTGGCAACTGGGGCTGAAGTAGGGCAGTGCCAGCAGTGGGCGGTGGTGAGGGCAGCTAGACATCGCCTCCTTGCCATCCTCCACCCTCATTCGCTCGGGCTAGGCGCTCATCCTGGGTTGCCTCCACTCCTCACAGGAGAGGTGAGCATCCCTGTTTCACAAGAGGGTAAGCTGAGGCCATGGGAGGTCACTTGTAGGAGTCACACAAGCAGGAAGCAGTGCAGCTGGGTGGAGCCCAGGTCTGTCTACTCTGCTTCCCACCTCACTGCTGGCCCCTTCCCTGGAGCCTAGCCCAGGGCCTGGCACACAGCACATGTCCTCAGGGCATCTGCCAACCTGATGGCAGAGGCTGGAGAGCTAGTGGACGCGTACTACGAAGCACCCTGGCGGCCCCAGGGAAGGAGGTGCTGCCCCCACCCCAGAGGTCTCTGGGCCTCTGAGGCTTCCCTGCTTCAGTCCTCATTTGCATACTGCCCTAGTTGGTGCCAGCTCCAGGGGAAAGGTGCTATGAGAAGGAGGAAGCCCGGGGAAGGCTGGGAGTTCCCAGGGGGAGGAGGTACGGCTCCCTAGGGCTGCTGATCGACTGTGGCCCAGAGCCACGCAGAGGTTGCCTCAGGGACACTGTGACAAGGCCACCCAATTCCCTCCCCCACCTGAGCCTTGGGTAACCATGATGTCCCAGGTCCCACCTCTGGGGTGAGGACTCCACGTGCTGGCTCATAATCCTGCTCCAGGACACATCCTGCTCCCTGCCCCCCCACCAGGGGCCGGACATGGTTCTCCCCTGGGAACTGCCACCAGGCCTGGGCCACAGAGGCTCCGCCGGCTGAGGTGGGCAGGTGGGGCTGAGGGGCTAATGGTCCTGGAGGCTAAGAAAGGGCTAAGACGGCCAGACCAGGCCCACCCCCCTCCTCCCAGTCTGGCTGCAGTAAGACGCCACCCTTTCCCCTTCCCTATCCCCTTCCCAGGCTGAGTCGGGACAGGGAAGGTGGTCTACAACCAGAGCGCTGTCCCTGGGGCAGAGCGGGGCTCCCAACAACCCTCACTAAGCACTTACTGCATACCGCGTTCCCTTTCCAGGCCAGATTTCACCGAACTCCTCAAAGACAGGGCTCCAGGCTTCCCAAATGAGGAAACTGAGGCTCAGAGGCTCAATCGTACCCTATAACAACTTGCTGTCCACGGAGATAAGGTTTTACCACTGAGGGTGGGGCGGGCAGCAGGCACCACCCCGCGCCCAGCACTTGCCCACCACCCAACCCCTCAGCACCATGGGCTCCCTGCTGGGATCAGGCAGGGAGCACGGCCCCCTGGGCTGTCTCCCGTGGCCCCACGACAGGACGGCTGCCCACTCGTGCTCTTGCTATCTCCTCCTCCAAAAGGTCCCCTTTGCCTCCGCCTTGCCACGCATCTGGTACGGACTCGCCTGTATGCCAGGACGCGGAGTCTGCCGGGAGTCAGCACAAGCCTTACCCCGTCACCCTGACGGGACAGCCGGCTGAGGATTAGTGAGACTGGGGGACCGCAGCCCCAGCCTGCCCCCTTCTCCGCCTCCTCCAGACTCGGGGTGCTGGGCATAGACACCTCCCCATGCTCGAGCAGCCCCAGGTCAGACCCTAACCGACTGCAGCTTGAGGCCCGGGGACAGCATGACAGAAGGCGGGGAGGGTGTCGGGCTCTGGGGCTCACACCTGGTTCACGCTCTGGCTCATCACTTAGCAGCTGTGACCCTGCTCACCCTCACCGAGCTTCGGGGTCCCCTCTGCAGACAGGATGCTAGTCCCTGGAGGCAGGGACTAGCTGAGCGGGTTGAGTGGGGCTCCTAAAGGTAGGGCTGGCCGGGGCCTGGCCTCACCAGGCCTCCCCTGAGCGCCAGTTCTCACCACAGCCCACGTGGGCCAGAGGCAGAGCCAAGCCCAGAACGGACCAGTGCCCAGCCAAGGTCACCAGGGCCTGGGAGTGGCAAGGGTGCTTTAGGGAACCCAACTTTGGTCCCAGTGGCATGAGGATCCTGGGTGCCCACCTCCCTGCCCCTCTACAGGCCTGTGTACACCTGCTCCCACACCAGCTGAGCCACAGTCAGGACCCAACCCCAAGTCCCTGCGCCTCAGTTTCCTCCTCTGTGATTCTGGGCAATTGTGTCTGCTTAGCTGACCTCCTGGTGTGGCTGGAGGATCCAGAGTTCACAGGGGAACAGTGGCTCTTCTTACAATCAGGCCTCTGCCCAGGAGCCACCTTCTGCGGGAAGACTTTCTAGCCTCTGTTGGGGGGACCCTCCCCTCTCCTGGACCCTTCAGCCATCATTGTTTGTGGTCTCCCCCGAGGGAGGGAGGCAGGTGAATACGTGCAGGAGTCTGGGCACACAGCAGGCCCAGGTCCCTTGTGAGCTCACTTCTCACAATGAGGGTGTAGGTCCAAGGTCAGGCTCCTTCCCCTGGATGCCCGCCTTCCTTCTCTCTCCACCCACACTCAGACCCTGCCTCTAATTGGCTGCAGAGGCCCCTCCATCTCTTTCCATCTGTGCCAAGTAGCCAGGGCACAGGCTCACAGCCACATGGGCAGTTTATTTATAGAGCTCTTATCTTTTTCCCAGGGTGGCCCAGGAAAGAGCTCTGGTCTTCCAGGCAAACAGACCGGGGTCAGATTCCAGGGACACTAGGGTCTTGCAAGTCCCTTCCCCTCTCTAGGCCTTCTTTTCCCTGCCTGTACCCGGAGAAAACTTCTTTTCCTCTGGGCCTGAGGCTGAGGATATAAGAGCCTTGGGGGTCCTCATCCCAGGGCGTCACACAGTAGGGACGCAGCATTTCTCCTGTCTTCCTTGCCACCCCAGCCCCAACCGGTGGCACTAAGCCTAGGCCGGGTATCTAAGGGTTCAGCACTGAGTAGGTGCTAAGCTCTGCCAGAGACCACATCCTGGCACCCCCAACTCCAAGTGGGGGTGGGGCTGGACCAGTCCTGCTGGCTGATCTCAGACAGAACTGGGAGAAGGGCTGGAGCCAGGCCAGGTGCTGAACGGCCCCACCAACATTTCCTCCTCCCCCTGCAGGTAGCCAGCCTGGTCCTTCTTGGAAACTGATGCCAGAATGGTCGGATAACCCTCACTCCCCTGGAGACAGGGCTGGGGCTGGGAGAGAACTTGAGTGTCAGACTCCAGCACCAGTGGCTAGGACTTAAACTAGGGCTGGTCCCCTCTGTTCTCTGAGTCTCTGCTCCCCATTAAGCAGCTTAGGAAGGAGGGGTTTCCCGTCAGTGCTGCTGCAAGACCTGCACCCAGGGCCTAGCACAGAGCAGGGCCTCAGCAGGCAGTTTCCTCTGCTGGCCCAGAATGAGGGCTATGGCTGAGAGGCCAGGGCAAGCCCTTAACTCACCCCTACACACAGGGGTGGCCTTGAGTCTTCACCCTAATCCCCAGCACCCAGTAGGGAGTCTCAGAGACCCTGGCTGCAAACTGCCCTGTGTATCCCAGCACACTGTAATGCCCTCAGAGGCCTGGTTAACACAGACATGGCAGCAAGAGAGGGCAAGCTGCTGGCCAGGCCAGCCCCACCCAGCTGGGCAGGCAGTTCCCATAAGTGCCCCATACCTGTGCCTGTTCCCAGAAGTGAGGGGGGACACCTGGCAGGTGGACCACAACAATGAAGAGGGGCTCACATTGGATGAAGGGGCTTTCTGGATGAGGGGGACTGGGCTGTACCCAGAATGGCCAGCAGGGTTCTAGAAAGAGGAGACAGCCCAAGAAAAGGCAAAGTGGAACCAGGCATCCGGTAGGGAGCGATGAGCGTGAAGATGGAAAGTTCCAAAGGGTCTTGGAAGGAAAAGCCTCGACGCTAGGATGAGATGTCTGGACTACATAGGCACAAAGAGTTACTTTAGGGAGGTCAGGTCACTCTGTGCGTGTGTGCGAGAACCGGAAACGGAGGCAGAAGCTGGTATAAGAGGATAGACAAGGACAGCAAGGCCAGAGCTGGACCGTAAGAGGGAGCCTGATTTTAGGAAGGAGTGTCTCAGGCTTGCTTCCAGTCCCGCGGCCACCTTGTCGGCCTGGGAACGCGTGGCAAGAAAGTAGGTGCCCTGTCTGGAGCCAGATACCAGGGCTCTGGCACTCTTAGTTAAGTCCCTGCCCTTCTCTTAACCTCAGTCCCTCCCTCTGGAAAATGGGGCTGGGCCTATGAGCTGGGGCGAAGTGCTGACTGCCCCTCAAAGTCTCCCTTCCTTCCTTGGCCAGACACAGATACCTCCCTCTAGCAACTATCACTAGTCCCACTGGGGTCACATGTGGAAACCCAGCCTGGCCCCACCATCGTCCCTATCAGCCCAGGAGGCCTAAGTTCCCAGAAAGGTTTGGCTTAGGCAGGGCAAAGGGTGGGGCTGGGGACCTCCACGAGGGCTGAGACCAGAAAAGGAGGTTAACCCTTAATTAACCCTTCCCATCTCCCCGTTCCTAGGCCCTGAGCTATTTCCACCTCTTTGCTGAGGATGGAAATAACTCAGGCTTAGCCCCAGGAGACCAAGACAGCTATTCTGATCAGCCCCAAGAAGCACAGCTCTAGCAATTCCAAAGACAGAGACACCCTGATCCCCAACTCCAGCTCACCCCGGCAGCAGCAATGGTCAGAGCTACCTGGGGCCTCTGGGAAGAACAGGGAGACTGAGGCCTGAGAAGGTGCGACACAGGCTCAAGGTCATTCCCAGCCTGCTTTGCATTGTGGGTGGATTTGGGAAAGTACCCCTACAGCAACGCCAAAGAGGGGGATAGGGCCTTTTAGGTAATGAAGGTCAATGGGGACTCTCAGTTATCCTTGCACCCCTGGAGCCTGGGCTGTGCTGCCGACTCCTGACACTCTTTAGGACTACTGTTTCCCCCAAAATAAGACCTAGCTGGACATCACGTCTTTTGAAGTAAATATTAATATAAGACCCAGTATTATATTATATTATGTTATAAAGACCCAGTCTTATAATAAAATAAAACCCGGTATTATATTATATATTATGTTATATTATATTATATTACATTATTTTATATTATACCTGGTCTTATAGTAAAATAAGACCGGGTCTTATATTAATTTTTGCTCCAAAAGACGCATTAGAGCTGATTGTCCGGCTAGGTCTTATTTTCGGGGAAACACGGTATGTGGACGCTCCCAAAGCCAAAGGCAGGCTCTATAAGGCAGGAGACAGACATTTCTGGTTAACTCCGGCTAGGGGTGGGAGCTGGGGGAAGGGAAGGGAAGAGGAGGAGGAGGAGGAAGATCATATAACCCCCCCCTAAAGTTTCAGACATGTGTGCAAACACACACCACACTCAGAATTCGCAGTGGCACACCCTGGCAAGAGCATGCTTGCCAGCCCAGGTCTGAGAGAAGGAAGCCCACATAAGCCATGAGCAGAGACAGGCAGACCTCGTTTTATTGTGCTTCACAGATGTTGCGTTTTTTTGACAAATTAAAGGCAAGACCCTCCACCAGCAAAAATATTATGACTTGCTTTATTGCGATACTCGCTTTATTATGGTGGTCTGACATGGAACCCACAATATCTCCGAGGTATGCCTGTAGTAGGCAGGTGGGGGGGGGCTCTCTCCAAGCATCTCATAGGGCTTCAGGGTCAAAAATAACTACATGATCTTGGGCAAGTCACTTGCTTCTCTGAGCCTCAGTTTCCTTCTCTGAAAAAGTCACCACATCTCAGAACCACTGTGAGGATTCAACAAGAGCAAGCCATAAAGTATTGAGCACAACACCTAGAACTGCCCTCACCCCCACCAGAATGCAATCAACATTTTCAGGGGATATCAGCAGAGGACAAGTGCTCCCTCACCCTTCCTGGGCTAGAGAGCCCAATTTCTATTCCACCCTATGTGAACCTGACAGACCTGCTTGTGGGGGTGGGGGCCTCAGAGGGGTCTAGCCCGGATGGTGAAGGGGCCCTGCTCCCGTTCCCCAAATCGGAGACTACCCGTGGGGAAAACGCCCATGCCCCCTCTCCCCACACACAGAGAAATGAAGAAAGGAGACCTGAGCCAGAGAAGTCAGAATCTATGGATTCGAATTTTGGGCTTGGCCCGAGGAGCTGTGCTTCCAGCTGTCACCAGTACCTAAGGGCAGCCCCTAGGCCACTGGGTCCGAAGCAGATAGCCTGCTCCCACCGCCCACTGCAGTCTTTCTGCCTGAAGGGAAGAAAGGGAGAACAGAGGCAGTTGACCCAAAAACAATGGAGGATCCCAAAGTGATGATTCACAGTCGCTTCACAGCCCAACACCTCAGTGTGCAGACTGGGGGACTGGGGGCGCGGGGGGCTCGGTCTGAGAGCGGTGCCTGGGCCCGGTGAGAATACAGGTTACCAGGGGAGCAGAGCTTGGCCAGGGCTCCAAGACGTGCGCGCGCGTGCTCGCGCCGGTGTGTTTGGGAGGTGGAGCCTGACGCTACCTCAGGGGCCGCAGCTGCTCCAGATGCAGCCCAGTCTGGGCCCCTTTCTCCCTGCCAGGGAAAATCACTCAGGGTCCACCCCCTCACTAATCTGAGATCGTGAGGGGACATCCTCCTGAGGACAGTCCTGAAGAGACCCTTGCTGCCCCCCCCCATCTGTTGACAGGTTTTCTGTGGTCCCTCCTCTTTCTTCCCCTTACTCATTGCCCTGAGGCGCAGACACGCAGACACGCACACACTGACACTATTGGACCCCACAAGCACACTGTGGAGCCAGTGATTCCCGGCCTGTCACTTGGGGTTCCTTACCCTCTATTTCATACTCACATTAATGAGCGGCCCTGGCCCTGCCCTAGTCACACCCCAGGCCACACACACACACACACACACACACACTCAGTGACCCCCGTGACCCGGGGTCTACAGTGGTCTTGGGTCACTCTCGCACACATACACTGCCTGTCACTGACACATAGAGCCCCTCTGTGTGTTCAGCTCGGCCCGGAGTCACCGCCCAGTTCCCTGGCCACACGTTCGCCCGGGCGAGCCGCCTCATGCGCCGTGTCACCCAGTCACCGGCTGACACCGTTCAGAACCCCCCCATCTGACCGGCCCACGCCGCAGCCGCACCGAGGCGCTGCCGTCCCGTCCCGCACCAATCC